>NC_072431.2:63480000-63784807 GCF_028878055.3 Symphalangus syndactylus | reverse complement strand
CTAGACGTGAGAATGTTAAAGGTATTTTAACTTTTCTGCCTTAGACGCTAGGTGGATGTACGGTGAGCCAAGTAAAAGAATGAGAGAACAGTTCTTGTTTACCTGCCTTGGGATACAAGGAGAGGTCAATTAAGCTTTACACATGTTGAATCTAAATTGCATAAAGCAGGGGCCAGGCCTGGTGACTCACGCCTGTAATTCCAGCACTTTGGGAGGCCAAGGCAGGCAGATCACCTGAGGTCCAGAGTTCGAGACCAGCCTGGCCAGCATGGTGAAACCCCGTCTCTACTAAAAATACAAAATTAGCTGGTCGTGGTAGCGTGCTCCCATAGTCCCAGCTACTGGGGAGGCTGACACAAGAGAATCGCTTGAACCCATGAGGTGAAAGTTGCAGTGAGCCAAGATCGTGCCACTGCACTCCAGCCTGGGTGACAGAGCGAGACTCCGTCTCAAAAATTAATAAATAAATAAATAAATTGCATATAGGACAGGCAAGTAAAGATCAAGTCTACAGTTAAAAGTCTGACCCAGGCTTGGAAATCACCAGGCTACATATAGTTAAGAATTCAAACTGTGGCATGAATAGCATATAACATTACACTACGCAAACTGAAAAACAGAAGGCAAAGAATAGAATCCTGTGGAAAAAGTCAAAGGAATGGCAGGGAAGGAAGGAAGTAAAGAAACGGAATACCTGGAGCACTAGGAGACAGTGGTATCAAGCTAAGAGATATGAGTGACCAACAGTATTAAATGTAACAGATGCAGCACTATTCACAATAGCAAAGACATGGAATCAACCGAAATGCCAACGACGGACACAAGAAAGAAAAGGTGGTACACATACACCATGGAAGACGATGCAGCCATAAAAAGGAATGAGATCATGTCCTCTGCAGGGACATGAATGAAGCTGGAGGCTATTATCCTTGCAAACTAACACAGGAACAGAAAACCAAATACTGCATGTTCTCACTTGTAAGTGGGAGCTAAATGATGAGAACACATGGACACATTGAGGGGAACAACACACACTGGGGCCTTTTGAAGAAAAACAACTAATGGGTACTAGGCTTAACACTTGGGTGATGAAATAATCTATGCAACCAACCCCTACGACACAAGTTTACCTACGCAACGACCCTGCACTTCTACTCTTGAACTTAAACGTTAAAAAATAAATAAATATTAATAAATATAACAGAAAAGTCAAACACAGGCCAAAAAGAAATCTCTGCATTTGACAATTAAGAGGACACTTGTAAACTTAATAGGAACTATTTCAGGAATATAGAGGCAGAAGTAAGACCACCATAAAACTGATGTTAGGAAAGCAGTGAGAATATTCCTAACCAAAACACTTCTCAACCTCAAGGAATTGCAAGTAATGCCCTTATTACAAAACTTCAATATCAAAAAGAAGAGGGAAACTGGAAAACACAGACGGTAGCATTCACAATACAGGAGAAAACAAAACTGAAGTATCAACAACTTGGGATGGACCAACTACAATGACACTCTCAGAAGTTTGCTTCAAACTACATTAAGAAAGTATCTCAAAAACCATCTGCACAGATCCAAAACATCTAGAGACACAAAATAGAATGGGAGACAGACAACATCACATTCTAATGCAAAGTTTGTACCAGTTAAACAGTGAGATAACATTATTTGATCCTCTAACACTCATGCGGAGGGAGACCAATACACACTAAACACTTGGTGCGCCTACATTTTTGGAGACAACAATAATCAAGTCCAGTCAAATTCTTTATTAATGAAGGCCTCAGAGGCTGAACGGTCTTCCCAGGGAGCCAAATCTCAGTTCCTCAACTTTAAAAACATTATTGTTAGAGTCTCCAGGTCCCTAGGACATCACAGTTTCAGGATTCTACCTGCTCCCATGTGAGAGGGACTTAGATTACAGATTATGGAGAGAAAAAAGTGCAACTGACCCTTGAACAGCATGGGGGTTAGGGCTCTGACCTCTCCGCCTCTCGCAGTCAAAAACCTGTGTATACAGCCACGCACAGTGCATCATGCCTGTAATTCAGCATGAGGCCAAGGCCACAAGGAGGTCCAGGCTGCAGTAAGCTGTGATCACAACACTCCACTCCAGCCTGGGGGAAACAGAGTAAGACCCTGTTCAAAAAAAAGAGGTCAAGGCAGGAGGATCGCTTCAACTCACGAGTACAAGACCAGCCTGAACAACATCGTGAGAACCGACCTCTACAAAAAAAAAAAAAAAAAAAAAAAAAAAAAACCTACAAAAATTAGCTGGGTGTGGTGGTGCATACCTACAGTCCCAGCTACTTGGGAAGCTGTGGTGGGAGGATCGCTTCGGCCAGGAATGTCGAGGCTGCAGCGAGCCATGATCGTGCCACTGCACTCCAGCCTGGGTGACAGAGCAAGGCCTTATCTATGAAAAGCCAAAAAAGGACACTAGGACAATTAGCAATTTACTAGAGAGATGAACTAGCATCACATAAATGATTGAGGTCACTGCAACAGCAACAGGAGGTCATTAGGAAATGATTTCAGTAGTATAGTACGTACTACAGTTCATTTTACTCTGTTATTATTTAATACTGAAACTTCATATTTTTCTTGACTGAGAATGGTGCCATGTATGGTCTGTTTGTGTAAGTTTTGATAAATTTTAACTTTTTATAATTGATTTCTGTATATATTTTATGGTAGCAAATGATAAAACAGACTACATGTATTTTATGCATTTATGACATACCTCTGTTCTTTTTTACAATATTTCTAGGTTACTCAGTTAGTCTCTGAGTTTCTTCAGAAACTGTCACAAGCCTCCAAAGAATTTTCCAATAAATTCACTGAAAAAATACTGAGAGATGGATAAGTGCCATAAAAAAAAGAAAAAGAAAAATTCCATTCATACGTGGACCTGTGCAGTTCAAACCTGTGTTGTTCAAGGGTGAGCTGTACCTAAAACCATCACATTGGCTTATGTGAACATCAGGGTTAGAATTTGCTCTTCCTACCTTGATCATCCCCCAACACATAAATACACATTTCCACTTCAAGACGAAAGGAAAGCAGACTTTCTTTGCCATCTTGAGTAGCTAGCAATGTGCACACAGCTTTTGTGTTGTTTTTTGAGACGGAGTTTTGCTCTTGTGGCCCTGCTCTTGTGGCACAGGCTAGAGTGCAATGCTGTGATCTCAGTTCACTGCAAACTCCACCTCCTGGGTTCAAGCGATTCTCCTGCCTCAGCTTCCCAAGTAGCTGGGATTACAGGCACCCACCACCACAATCCGCTAATTTTTGTATTTTTAGTAGAGACGGGGTTTCACCATGTTGACCAGGCTGGTCTCGAACTCTTGACCTCAGATGATCCGCCCTCCTCAGTCTCCCAAAGTGCTGGGATTACAGGCATGAGCCACAGCACCCGGCCCTGCACAGAGCTTTCTAAGCAACTAGAGGAAATGACTTCCCAACAGTCTTAATTATTTAGGGATATTCAAGTCTTGACTCATGCTGTGGACAATTTAGTTGTTTTATGAATCATAAATGAACAAAATCAAGTCTACATAAAAAAAATCACACATTTAGTTGCTAGAGAACCCTAAAAGATGTGTTCATAATAAACAGGATCTCATAAAGCACTAAGGAAAGCTAATATCAAACATACTAATACTCTCTCTCCTTCCTTCATCCTCTTTCACAGCTGTCTCCTTCTTCTGATGGTCCTGAGCAATCTGACTGGAATTCTCTTTGTCACTTGATGGAGAATCACAGGCACCATCAGATTTCTTCTCAGTGGCCTCTTCATCCACTTTCTCCAGAGGATGAATCTTCACAATCTTCACCTTGAGCATTTTCTCCTTCCCAACCTATAAAGGAGACAGTAGAGAAAATCAGAGATAATAAATAAGAACCAGAAACGTGAAGATGTTTAGAATATATCATCCAATACACATGCCTCAACTAACAAAAAATGATTGAAACAGTAAAGTATCCAAGCACAATGAACTCTTTCCAACTTTTTTTCTCAGACTTCTAGGTTGAAATATGACACTCTAAAAAAATGAAATGATCACAATCTAGGTTCATGATTCATGTAAAATGCCAATATACGAGGCCAAAAGGCAATCACTGTACCAGCCTAAAATATGTGAATACGGTTCAAGAATTTACATTTTTTTATGTATTTACTTATTTTTTATTTATTTATTTTTTGAGACACAGTCTCTCTCTGTCACCCAGGCTGAAGTGCAGTGGCATGATCTCGGCTCACTGCAACCTCTGCTTCCTGGGTTCAAGCCATTCTAACCTGCCTCAGCCTCCGGAGTAGCTGGGACTACAGGCACGCATCATCGTGCCAGGCTAATTTTTGTATTTTTAGTAGAGATAAGGTTTCACCATGTTGGCCAGGCTGATCTCAAACTCCTGACCTCAAGTGATCTGCTTGTCTCAGCCTCCCAAAGGGCTGGGATTACAGGCGTGAGCCACCACGCCTGGCCTACATTTTAAAAAAAAGAAATCAACTATATATGGATATCCAAATGTTCCAGAACCATTTGTTGAAATAACACCTTTCTCCACTTAATTACCTTTCCACCTCTGTCAAAAATCAATTGTGTAGGGCCAGGATTACAGGCACGAGCCACCATGCCCAGCCAGACTCAGGAATTTGAGGCTAGCCTGGGCAATATAGGGAGACCCCATCTTTACAAAATAAAATTAGCCAAGCGTGATGGTGTGTTCCCATAGTCTTAACTACTGAGGAGGCTGAGGCAGGAAGATCGCTTGAGCCCAGGTTTTTGAGACTGCAGTAAGCTATGAAAGTGCCACCACACTCCTGCCTGGGTGACAGGGTGAGACCCTATCTTGGGGGATTAAAGGGGTGCAAACCACTGCTACGTCCTCTTGACAAACTGACTCATTTTTTTTCATTATAAAATGACTTGCTACTTCTTTATCCCTGGTTATTTTCTTTAATCTGAAATCTATCCTCTGATACTTACATAGCCCCTTCAGATTTCTTTTGACTTATGTTAACATGGCATGTATTTTTCCATTCTTTCACTTTTATTCTATGTGTTTCTCTCTTATACACAGCAATACCATTTCATCTTGCTTTTTGTGCCCAAAATGAGTATTTCTACTGCTTTGTTATTGTTTTAAAGAAACGAGATTTTTGTTATGTTGCCGAGTCTGGCCTTGAACTTCTGGGCTCAAGCAATTCTCTTGCCTCAGCCTCCTAAGTAGCTGGGACTACAGGCACACACCACACCTGGTCAATGTCTACCCTTTAACTGAAATGTTTAGACTACTTATGTTTAATATAATTATAGATATATTTAAGGTTTATTTACTTTTCTATTCAGCCTCAACAAAACAAAAAACTGCTCTTAAAAAAATACTGCTAAGAAAACAAAAACACTGGCCAGGCATGGTGGCTCATGGCTGTAGTCCCAGCACTTTGGCAGGCCAAGGTGAGTGGACTGCTTGAGCCCAAGAGTTCAAGACCAGGCTGGGTAACATGGTGAAACTTCATCTCTACAAAAAATACAAAAAAATTTGCCAGGCGAGGATGTGGTGCATGCCAGTGATTCCACCTACTAGGGAGGCTGAGGTAAGAGGATCACTTGAGCCTGGGATGTCAAAGATGAAGTGAGTTATGATTGTGCACCACACTCAAGCTTGGGCAACACAGCGAGACCTCATCTCACAAAATAAAACTAAAAATAACTCTTCAAAGTTTTTCCAATGCTCATTAAGAGTTCAAACCAAGCCGGGCACAGTGGCTCATGCCTGTAATCCCAGCACTTTGGGAGGCCAAAGTGGGTGGGTCACCTGAAGTCAGGAGTTTGAGACCAGCCTGTCCAACATAGTGAAACTCCATCTCTACTAAAAACACAAAAAGTAGCCTGGCATGGTGGCAGGCACCTGTAATCCCAGCTATTCAGGAAGCTGAGGCAGGAGAATCACTTGAACCCGTGAGGCGGAGGTTGCAGTGAGCCGAGATCGCGCCATTGCACTCCAGCCTGGGCGACGAGCAAAACTGCTTATAAAAAAAAACAAAACAAAAAAAAAAAAAAAACAGAGTTCAAACCATTTTTGCAAAGTAAGCCTTATGATAAATCCAAAACCAAAAACAACAGAGGTCAAGGCCGGGCGAAGTGGCTCACACCTGTAATCCCAGCGCTTTGGGAGGCCCAGGCAGGCAGATCACCTGAGGTCGGGAGTTCGAGAACAGCCTGACCAACATGGAGAAACCCCGTCTCTACTAAAAATACAAAATTAGCTGGGTGTGGTGGCGCATGCCTGTAATCCCAGTTGCTCAGGAGGCTGAGACAGGAGAATCGCTTGAACCTGGGATGCAGAGTTTGCGGTGAGCCAAGATCACGCCATTGCACTCCACCCTGGGCAAAAAGAAGGAAACTCCACCTCAAAACAAAACAAAACAAAACAAAAACAAAAACAACAGAGTTCAAACCATGACCTAACCTTTGAGGACCTGTACAAGATCTAGCCCTTGGCTACCTGATACTACCATTCCCACCATCCTCCCTCCTTATATAGTCTAACCACACTGATTTTTCTCTGTTCTTCCAGTACAATGGTTTTCCCAGTACAGTACAGGGGTAATTCTGTCATACCTCTTTTCCTTTCCCCAAGACATATGGCAATGTCTGATTTTCACAACTGAGAGGGTGCTACTGGCATCTAGTGGGTAGAGGCCAGGTATGCTGCTAAATACCCTACAATGCACACGACAGCACCCTCTAGAATCATCTGTCCTAAAGTTTGTAATGTCAACGTTGAGAAACCCCGTTCCTAACCATCAAGTTCCCTTTTGCCTAAAGGCCTTCACACACCCTGTTCTCTCTCCCTGAAATACTCAATGCCCCCTTCTCCCATGGATATATCCTACTCAACCTATAGGCTTCACCTTAAATGTTGCCTCCTCAGAGGAGCTTTACTGGATCAACACCAATTCTGGTTCTAAGCTAGATTCCCCTCATTATAAACTTCAATAAATACTCTGTGCTTTTCTTTCATGGTTCTCATCATCAATTTTTTTTTTTTTTGAGACGGAATCTCGCTCTGTTGCCTAGGCTGGAGTGCAGGTGGCGCGATCTTCGCTCACTGCAACCTCCACCTCCTGGATTCAAGCAATTCTGCTGCCTCAGCCTCCCAAGTAGCTGGGACTACAGGCACGCGCCACCATGCCTGGCTAATTTTTGTATTTTTAGTAGAGACGGGGTTTCACTATGTTGGCCAGGCTGGTCGTGAACTCCTGACCTCGTGACCTGCCTGCGTCGGCCTCCCAAAGTGCTGGGATTACAGGTGTGAGCCACCGCACCTGGCCTCATCAACAATCACAGAAAACAACTGTGGATTTTGGTCACTACTGTTCTTCCAGCACCCAAAACATGCTCTCTACATAGCAGGTCATCAATAAATATCTGGGATAAACCCCTCTATATTGGGACAATGTTTGTGGCAACCTTCCAATGTCCATCATATCTTTATCACACTTAAGAGTGTAAAACATTTTTATAAATAATGAACACCTGTGTACCCACCATACAGGTTAAAGTACTTAACATTAATAGTGGCCAGGCCCAGTGGCTTACACCTGTAATCCCAACACTTTGGGAGGCCAAAGCAGGAGGACTGCTTCAGCTCAGGAGTTCAAGAACAGCCTTGGCAACTTGGCAAAACCCCATCTCTACAAAAAATACAAAAATTAGCCAGTGCCTTTGGACTGTAGGATGAGGAAAAAAAAAAAATACAATTAGCCAGGCATTGTAGCTACAGTCCCAGCTACTTGGGAGATTGAGGTGGGAGGATGGCTTGAGCCTGGGAAGCAGAGGTTGCAGTGAGCCAAGGTTGTGCCTCTGCACTCCAGCCTAGGCGACAGAGCCAGACCCTGTCTCAAAAAAGAAAAGAATATTAACAGTACCTCAGAATCTCCCAGTAAGCCTACGCTCAGGTGGAAACAACTCTCTCCTCTCCTCCTGACAATGATAACATTCTAAGTTAGTTTTGCCTGCTTTGAGCCTTCTATAAATGTAATCATACTGTATTCTTCTGTGACTTCTTTCAAGTTCACATTTTTTCTGCTATATTCTGTGGCTTAACAATTTGTTTATCCATTCAACTACTGATGGCTACTTGGGTTATCTCCTCATTGGACTACTATGAACAATTCTATTAATATACTTACACAAATCTGCAGCAAAACTGAGGGTAAATACTCAAGAAAAAATCCTTAGTCAAAGGGTATGTATAATATCCAATTGTATTCAGCAATGCCAAGTGCTTTCCAAAATAGATGTGCTATTTACACTACAGGCAATTCCACATTCCTGTCAAAACTTGGCAGCGAGGTTTTTTCTTTATTAATCTGATGTATATACATTATCTCACTATGGTTTCAATTAGATTTCCTGCATTATTGATGAGTTTAAACATATTTTCATGTTTATGGACATATATACTTCCCTGGTATCTCTTCCTTTTCCTCATTTTTTTGTATTTGAGACAGGGTCTTGCTATGTTCCCCAGGCTGGAGTACAGTGGTGCGATCATAGCTCACTGTAGCCTTGAACTCCTGAGTTCAAGCGGTCCTCCTGCCTGTCTTCCAAGTAGCTGGGACTACAGAAATGCACCACCATGTACAGCCAATTTTTCTCCCTATGTTGCCCAGGCTGGTCTCAAACTCCTAGCTTCAAGCCAACCTCCCGCCTCAGCCTCCCAAAGTACTGGGATTACAGGCAGGAGCCACTGGGTTCAGCCCATCTTTCCTCAAACGTTTCTTCTTTCACCTTGCAGATGTGTGCAAAATATTTTTGTTTTGCCACATCAAATCCATTTCCATCCTTCTTTACCTGGCTCTATGCTTAAATAGGCTGACCTTTACAGCCTCCACCAAGACTCCCATTGCCCTCTAGATTCTGGTAAGTTCAGTTCATAGGGAGCAGCAGCAGAAAACCAGGAGATGGAAGTAAAGCATCCTTGGGGTGTTTATTTCCAAACGCCTCCCTAGGAGGATGGTTACAGTTACAGTTTTCTCTCACCAGCAAAGTACTCTTCAACAACAGCAGCTACTCTTTTCTCGTTCCTGTACCCACTCCCTCCCTCTGCTTCCTTGCGGTTTGGAAATGATGAAGGCTTCCCCAACTGCTGATAGGTATGAGGCACTTAACCTTTCCTTGTTACATTTTCCTTAACCCTGATCAGACTGCTGTCTGCTGTCAACAGCCCCTTTATTAAACTCAATTCAATTACATTTCAGTATGCCATCTGTTTCCTGCCAGGACACTGACTGATATAAAGTATGTGATTAGAACCCACTAATGGTCAGCCACTAGATTCATGCCTGTAATCTCAGCATTCTGCCAGGCCAAGGTGGGAGGATCACGAGAGTCCATGAGTCTGAGACCAGCCTGGACAACACGGCAAGACCCCGTTTCTCCATAAAAAATAAAAAACTTAGCTAGGCGGCCGGGCGCGGTGGCTCACATCTGTAATCCCAGCACTTTGGGAGGCCGAGGCAGGCGGACCATGAGGTCAGGAGATCGAGACCAACTTGGCTAACATGGTGAAACCCCATCTCTATTAAAAATACAAAAAAATTAGTCAGGCATGGTGGCGGGCACCTGTAGTCCCAGCTACTCGGGAGGCTGAGGCAGGAGAATGGCATGAACCCGGGAGGCGGAGCTTGCAGTGAGCCGAGATCGCGCCACTGGACTCCAGCCTGGGCGACAGAGCGAGACTCCGTCTTAGAGAAAAAAAAAAAACTTAACTAGGCATAGTTTTTGAGTGTCTACAGTCCCAGCTACTCGGGAAGCTGAGGTGGGAGGACTGCTTGAGCCTGGGAGGCTGAGGCTGCAGTGAGCTATGATCATACCACTGCACTCCAGCCTGGAAGACACAGCAAGACCCTGTCTCAATAAAAAACAAACAAACAAAAACCCCACTAGTACTGCCAGACATGACAAATAAAAAAGAACTAGCTAGGAGACAGAAAGGAGTCAAAGTAAATTACTGAAACAAAGAAAGAACAAGAACTTTGAAACCAAAGACAGGTGTGAATCTTGGCCCCATCAAGTACTGGCTATTGTAGCACAAACTGCTGCTGAGCTAGCTACCAAGCTATTCCCTCCCTCTTCTTCTCTCTTGCCAGCCTGTCTCTTTTGAGACTTAAATACAAAGGAAGATACTCTCTTTCTCAGCCCCCGCTGCAGCTCTGGGTGGTTATGTAAGCCAAGGTCTAGCCAATATCATGTAAAGATAAAGGGTGGAGCTTTCTATTTTATGCTTCAAGAAAGATTTTTCCAGATACACTTCTGGAAAGATTTTCTTAGCCTGCTTTGATAAGTATTCCCTCACTCTGAATACAGTCATATTTTTTCACAACTCAAGGGACAACAAAGCTAAGGACCAGAACTCAACACACTGAGAAGAACAGAACAGAAAGACAGAGAAAGTCTAGGTCCTTGACAATAGTATTCAGCCTCTATACTAAACTTGGAACTATCTAAGGCTTACTACATGAGATAATCACGTCTGTCTTGTTTAAGCCAGTACTACTAAAAGTGGTGTACCTCATGTGACAGCATCACTACCACCCTGCAGATTGTTAGAACTGAAAAATGTTAGGTCTATCCTAGACCTTCTGAACTCTCAAGGAATGGGCTGAAGAACAGTTCAAGTATGATGGAGAAACAAATTAAACATTTGTCCTGAGAGGAAAAAAAAAAAACAGTTCAAGCAATTCTCCCACTTCAGCCTCCCGAGTAGCCGGGACTACGGGCACGTGCCACCATACCCGGCTAATTTTTGTATTTTTTGGAGATAGGGTATCGCCATGTTGGCCAGGCTGGTCTCAAACTCTTGACCTCAGGTGATTTGCCCACCTTGGTCTCCCAAAGTGCTGGTACTACAGGCCTGAGCCACCATGCCCAGCCAAGAACACATTTTCCGTAACTTAAGTATTACGCCAAAGTTTGAGAACAACGGGCCACTATTACAATTTCACTATATAATGGCTGAAAGCACTCATAACTAGTATGTATCAACCTCAACATGCCATTTAAATGTACGAGGCTGCCTACCACCTCAAGATTTCTGTACAAATTCTGCAAGACTTTATGTAAAGCAATTAGCCCAGTGTCAAGTACAAACAGATAGATATTTAACAACTGTTTAGTTGTTTCTCCTGAATCTTACTTTCAGCTGTTACAAGATTATATAGGGATTGCTTTAGTGTTCGGTATCACTTTTGTAATAGTTATCCTTTAGCTATTTTGACTGGATAATTAAAAAACAAATTAAGGCTGGGCGCGCTGGCTCACGCCTGTAATCCCCGCACTTTGGGAGGCCGAGACGGGCAGATCACAAGGTCTGGAGATTGAGACCATCCTGGCTAACACAGTGAAACCCCGTCTCTACTAAAAATACAAAAAAATTATCCGGACGTGGTGGTGGGCACCTGTAGTCCCAGCTACTCGGGAGGCTAACGCAGGAGAATGCCGTGAACCTGGGAGGCAGATCTTGCAGTGAGCCGAGATTGTGCCACTGCACTCCAGCCTAGGCAACAGAGCGAGACTCCATCTTAAAAAAAAAAAAAAAAAAAATTTTTAAGTAGAAAAAGTCCAACTCTCATTACAGCGAGGACTTAGATTAAACACGTCTGAGGCCAGGCATAGTGGCTCACGCCTGTAATCCCAACTCTGGGAGGCTGAAGTGGGCATATCACCCGAGGTCGAGAGTTCAAGACCAGCCTGACCAACATGGAGAGAACCTGTCTCTACTAAAAATAAAAAATTAGCAGGGCATGGTGGCGGGCACCTGTAGTCCCAGCTACTCGGGAGGCTGAGACAGGAGAATCACTTGAACCAGGGAGGCGGAGGTTGCAGTAAGCCGAGACCACACCACTGCACTCCAGCCTGGGCAACAAGAGCGAAACTCTGTCTCAAAAAAAAAAAAAAAAAAAGTCTTAAAGTCTTTTTTTTTTTTTCTTTTTAAATTTTTTTTTTTTTGAGATGGAGTCTTGCTCTGTCACCCAGGCTGGAGTGCAGTGGCGCGATCTCGGCTCACTGCAACCTCCGCCTCCCAGATTCTCGCCATTCTTCTGCCCCAGCCTCCCGAGTAGCTGGAACTACAGGAGCCCGCCACCACGACCGGGTAATTTTTTATATTTTTAGGAGAGATGGGGTTTCACCGTGTTAGCCAGGATGGTCTCGATCTCCTGACCTCGTGATCCACCTGCCTCGGCCTCCCAGAGTGCTGGGATTACAGATTGAGCCACTGCGCCTGGCCTACAAGTCTTTTAAACATAGTAACAATTATGTGCTCACTTTGTCAGCACATATAATGAAACTGGAATAATATGGAGAGGATTAGCATGGCCACTGCATGGGCTGAGCACAGTGGTTCATGCCTGTAATCCCAGCACTTTGGGAGGCCAAGAAAAGAGAATAGTTTAGGGAGTTAAGAGACCAGCTGGGGCAACATGGTGAAATCCCGTCTCTACAAAATATACGAAAAATTAGTCAGGCATGGTGGCGCACACCTGTGGTCCCAGCTACGTGGAGGGTGACACGAGAGGATCGCTTGAGCCCAGGAAGTGGAGGCTGCAATGAGCCAAGATCGCGAAACTGCACTATTCCAGCATGGTGACAGACTAAGACCCTGTCTCCGAAAAATAAAACAAGAAAGGAAAAATCAAAACCAAAAAGACAAAATAACAGAATTATCAAAAAAGGATGAAAAAGACAAAGCAAGGATAGACTAGTACAACAAAGTGTTGCAATTATTACAATACTAAGACATTCTCAGTGATGAATGTGGTTCTAAAATTTGGTTCAAGACCAAGAGTGATGGCACATGCCTGCAGTCCCAGCTACTCAGAAGGCTGAGGTGGGTGGATGGTTTAAGCCAGGGAGTCCAAGGCTACATACAGTGAGCTATGACTGCACCACCGCACTCTAGACTCTGTGACAGAACGAAACCCTGTTTCTAAACAAATAAATAAAAATAAAAGGTAGTCCTTATAATACTTGACAGGAGGCCAAGGTGGGTGGATCATCTGAAGTCAGGAGTTCGAGACCAGCCTGGCCAAAATGGTGAAACCCTGTCTTTACCAAAAATACAAAAAACTAGCCGGGAGTGGTGGTGCACGCCTGTAGTCCCAGCTGCTCAGAAGGCTGAGGTGGGAGAATCACTTGAACACGGGAGAATGAGGTTGCAGTGAGCCAAGATTGTGCACTGCACTCCAGCCTTGGCGACAGAGTGAGACTCCGTCTCAAAAAAACAAAACCAAAAAAACACACAACTATTAACATAAAGTATTAACATTAAATATAATACTAAATATAACACAGTTTTACACACATAGAAGTATGTTCTGTAACCTACGATGACAGCTCTAATTCTGATGGTAAGTCAAATCAGAAACGAACAGGCACTCACCTCGAAGTCACACTCTTCTCCCACAGCATATTTGGTCATGATCTCCAACCAAGCAGTATCTACTAACTTCTCTAAGGAGGCTGTGTTATGGTGAACCATTTCCAGAACAAGCTTCTCATACCAGGCAGGAAACTCCTCCTTCAAACTAAATAAATGTAATTAGTTATCAAGAAAACACAGAAACGCTTATCCAGAGATTTAATTCAAGTCAATTCAAACATTTCTTTCTTTCTGTTCCAAACATTTCAAACATTTCTCGCTGTCACCAAGGCTGGAGTGCAGTGGCACAATCATAGCTCACTAGCCTCCACCTCCCAGGCTCGAACAACCCTCCAACCTCTCAGGCAGCTGGGACCACAGGCATGCACCACTGCACCTAACCTCTTTTAAGACTTAACTTTTGGGCGGGGCACGGTGGCTAACTCCTGTATTCCCAGCACTTTGGGAGGCCGAGGCGGGTGGATCACGAGGTCAGGAGATCGAGACCATCCTGGCTAACACGGTGAAACCCAATCTCTACGAAAACTTGAAAAAATTAGCCAGGCGTGGTGGCGGGCACCTGTAGTCCCAGCTACTCGGGAGGCTGGGGCAGGAGAATGGCGTGAATCCGGGAGGCGTAGGTTGCAGTGAGCCAAGATCACGCCACTGCACTCCAGCCTGGGCGACAGAGCGAGATTCCGACTTAAAAACAAAAAAAGACTTAACTTTTGGCCGGGCATGGTGGCTCACACCTGTAATCCCAGCACTATGGGAGGCAAAGGCGGGCAGATCACCTGAGGTCAGGAGTTCAAGGCCAGCCTGGCCAACATGGCAAAACCCTGTCTCTACTCAAAATACAACAATTAGCCAGGCGTGATGGCACATGCCTGTAATCCCAGCTACTCGGGAGGCTGAGGCAGGAGAATCGCTTGAACATGGGAAGCGAAGGTTACAGTGAGCCGAGATCATGCCATTGCACTCCAGCCTGGGCAATAGAGCGAGACTCCGTCTCAAAAAAAAAAAAACAAAAAAAAACAAAAAAAAACACTTAACATTTTACGAGTTTTAGGTTCACAGCAAAACAACACTGCTTTAGCAAATATACATAAGGCACTGGGAAATACAAAGATTAAAAAAACCATGCAGTTTGCTGGACACAGTGGGTCCCAGTACTTTGAAAGGCACAGGTGGGAGGATTGCTTGAGCCCAGAATTTTGAGACCAGCCTGGCCAAAACAGTGAGACCCTGCCTCTATAAAAAACTAAAATAATTAGCTAGGGGAGGTGGCATGCACCTATAGTCCCAGCTACATAAGAGGCTGAGGCAAGAGCTGTTGGCTTGATCCCAGGAGCTATGAGCATACCATTGCACTCCAGCCTGGGTAACAGAGCAAAACTGTGCCTCTAAAAAAAAAGGAAACCAGGAAGCGTTAATATGTTGGAAACGTGACTTGAACACTAGAGCCATTGCAAAAGGACAGCAATGATTTAATACTTTTCACTTATTAAACTAGCAAAAAAAAAAAAAAATTAATTATCATACCCGGCTGGGCGCAGTGGCTCATGCCTGTAATCCCAGCACTTTGGGAGGCCAAAATGAGCAGGTCGCTTGAGGTCAGGAGTTTGAGACCAGCCTGGCTAACATGGTGAAACCCCATCTCTACCAAAAACACAAGAATTAGCCAGGAGTGGTGGTGAGTGCCTGTAGACCCAGCTACTCAGGAGGCTGAGGCACGAGAATCGCTTGAACCCAGGAGGTAGAGGTTACAGTGGACCAAAATCGTGCCTCTGCATTCCAGCCTGGGCAACAGAGTGAGACTCCATCTCAAAAATAAAAGTAAGAATAAGGCCAGGCATGGTGGCTCACGCCTGTAATCCCAGCACTGTGGGAGGCCAAGGCGTGGGGATCACGAGGTCAGGAGATTGAGACCATCCTGGCTAACATGGTGAAACCCCATCTCTACTAAAACTACGAAAAATTATCCAGGCGTGGTGGCGGGCACCTGTAGTCCCAGCTACTTGGGAGGCTGAGGCAGGAGAATCACTTGAACCCGGGAGGCGGAGCTTGCAGTGAGCCGAGATCGTGCCACTGCACTCCAGCCTGGGTGAGAGCGAGATTCTGTCTCAAAAAAAGAAAAAGAAAAAAAGAATAAACCACATTACCAGAGTACTTACAAGGTCAAAGTATGGAGCAGGAACACTCAAAGGCCTGGTAAATACCTAAACAAGTGCACCTATAATTAAATAAATATCCCATATTGCTACTGCAAAATGCCATTAGGCAAAGGAACCCAGAAACCCATACAGTACACTAATGTAATATAGTCTAATTTGTGCCCCATAAACTTAAATACACATACTGCTTTAGGAATAATATTCCCTCCTTTCCTAACAATGTGAAGATGGTGGCAAAGAGCAATACTTCCATTACTTACAGCTCAGCAACTTCCTGTTCTTCCTCCCAGGCTTCCTTGTGTGTTAGCTGACTGCTTCCAGTACTCTTACATGTCCAAATGCGCTCACTGTACCTTTCCAAGCGGGCTTCATACTCTCTGTTAGCAGTAGTTCAGGAAAACAATATGCAAGCAACAGAGACAACGAACCCATACCCATAAGATACTTATATATAGAAAAAAATCTAGTCTCCTTTTTAAAATGTGCAGCATGAGAGGATAAAAATGGAATTGGAGGCCGGGCGCAGTGGTTCACACCTGTAATCCCAGTACTTTGGGAGGCCGAGGCGGGTGGATCACGAAGTGAGGAGATCGAGACCATCCTGGCTAACACGGTGAAACCCCGTGTCTACTAAAAATACAAAAAATTAGCTGGGAGTGGTGGCGGGCACCTGTAGTCCCAGCTACTCAGGAGGCTGAGGCAGGAGAATGGCATGAACCCGGGAGGCGGAGCTTGCAGTGAGCCAAGATCCTGCCACTGCACTCAAGCCTGGGAGACAGCGTGACTCCGTCTCAAAAAAGAAAAAAAACAGCAGCCCGGTGTGGTGGCTCACGCCTGTAATCTCAGCACTTTGGGAGGCCGAGGTGGGCGGATCACGAGGTCAGGAGATCAAGACCACGGTAAAACCCCGTCTCTACTAAAAAAAATACAAAAAATTAGCCGGGTGTAGTGGCGGGCGCCTGTAGTCCCAGCTACTCGGGAGGCTGAGGCAGGAGAATGGCGTGAACCCGGGAGGCGGAGATCGCAGTGAGCCGAGATTGCACCACGGTGCTCCAGCCTGGGCGTCACAGCGAGACTCCGTCTCAAAAAATAAATAAATAAATAAATAAATAAAATAAAAAATGAAAAAAATGGAATCACGGCCCAAAGCAAGATGACTAAGACTGAAGTATGATGAGAATGGATTGTCACGGGCTGGGCGCCTGCGTGGGATTTACAGACTGGGATGATCACATCTCTAATCTCAGCATTTTGAGAGGCCACGGCAGGATAATCACTTGAGACTAGGAGTTCGAGACCAGCCTGGGCTACATGGTGAAACCTCGTCTCTACAAAAAATAAAAATAAAAAATAATAAAAATGGTTTTTCATGTTTTACAAAAAAATTAATATTTTAGTACAAATGGGATTTCCTCAGTTCACCACAGTTTCATTACACAAGACTTATGCTGTACTAAAAACTCATAAGAAAAAGTAAAGGTACATTAAAACACAAGTCATAAAAAATAACAATGTAAGGTTAGTAAAATTTTTAGAAAACTCAGACAACAAGTTTAAGAGTCAGTCCACTGCGGGGCGTGGTGGCTCACGCCTATAATCCCAGCACTTTGGGGGTCTGAGGCGGGCAGATCACCTGAAGTCAGAAGTTTGAGACCAGCCTGACCAACATGGAGAAACCCCGTCTCTACTAAAAATCCAAAAAAAAAATAAATAAATAAAAATTAGCCAGGCTTGGTGGTGCATGCCTGTAATCCCAGCTACTCGGGAGGCTAAGGCAGGAGAATCTCTTGAACCCGGGAGGCGGAGGTTGCAGTGAGCCGAGATGGCGCCATCACACTCCAGCCTAGGCGATAAGAGCGAAACTCCACCTCAAAAAAAAAAAAAAAAAAAACAAAGGAATCGGTCTACAGTAAGATGAGGTGACTAGGCCACAGTCTCACAGGCAGTTTGGAATAACCTTGAGCATACATTAATGATCCATTTACCCACAGCCCTCCAGTCCACCTTGGAAACACGTTACTTCTTAGGGTTTACAAACTTGTCCAACCTTTGTCCAACCTGCGGCCCAGGACAGCTTTGAATACAGCCCAACACAAGTTCATAAAGTTTCTTAAAACGTGTGTGATTTTTTTTTTAGCTGATCAACTGTTTTTAGTGTTAGTATATTCTATGTGTGGCCCGAGACAATTTTTCTTCCAATATGGCCAAAAGATTGGATATTCCTGGTTTAAAAAATAAATTTCATAAAATACTTAGAAGTATTCCGGAAAGTACTTTGGATACAATATTTATCCAGTCTCTATGATGTCTCCAATAATACTGAGATTCAGAAGATCACTTACTAGCCATTTAGACAGTCTCCGTGAGGGAGATGAGGGAAAGAAAACATCAAGCTGGTAGCGTACATATGGCAACTTTCCACACAAAACCAACTAGAATTCACGATCAGCCGGCCACTTTCAAATTCAAGCGGCAAGTAACTAATTTACTTTTAAGCACAGCAACAGATGCTATGTAAGAAAATCAACTGACATAAGTAGAAAGTTAGCGAACAATACCTGTATATTCCAAGTGACACATTTTATAGTGGTTGAAATAAAAGTATTTAAACAGTATCCTCTACAATACTATCTAACAACTAAACAAATATTCTAATTTTTGTTTTTAGAAACAAGGCTGGCCTGGATCTCCTGAGCTCAAGAGATCCTCCTGCCTTAGCCTCCTGAATAGCTGGGATTACAGACTTACACTGCAGCACCTAGCTCATTTTTTATCTATTTATGTATTTATTTTTGACACAGGGTCTCACTCTGTCACCCAGGCTGAAGTGCAGTGGTGGGATCATGGCTCACTGTAGCCTTGACCTCCTGGGGTCAAGCAATCCTGGGCCTCAGCCTCCTGAGTAGCTAGGACTACAGGTGCACACCACCATGCCCACCCACATGTTTTATCTTTTGCAGAGTTGGGGTCTCACCACATTGCCCAGGTTGGTCTTGAACTCCTGGGCTCAAACAGTCCTCCTGCCTCAACCTCCCAAAGTTATGGGATTACAGGTGTGAGCCACCATGCCCAGCCGCATGTTTAATAAATATAGATGCTTGGTTTTCCAAGGTTATGATCAGCAAAAACGCAAACAAGAACAAACACACAGGTAATCCAAAATAGTAACTTTATCCAATAGTATAAGCACCTTTGCTCATTGTGGATCTTTCCGCAGATCTGCTAAAACTGAGTAATAAATCAATCCATTTTCCTTAGCAGGGGTAGTGCTAATATCTAAGTGATTAAACAAAATATATAGAATGTTTGAGTAAAAACCTGAGTCAGACTTCCATATACAGCTATGTAAATCCAATCACTGAAAAATTTTCAAACTTATACCCAGAGAAGAGCAACGGAATGGCTTCCATAGGACATTATCCGAAGACAGATTTGTCTTATTTTTGTCTCCTGCACTAGGGGAGTGGAAGGGATGGGTAGTAAAATAAGGACAGAGGAGGAATCAGTAAGTGGACTTATTTAAGCTTTCAAAAAGCTTGATAACATTCTAACACATTATTTAGCCATATTTAAGAAGCCCCAGCAGGCACGGTGGCTTATGCATGCAATCCCAGCATTTGGGAGGACAAAGTGGGGGAATCTTGAGCCCAGGGGCTCAAAACCAGCCTGAACATAGCGAGACTCTACCTTTACAAAAATCTATTAAAAGAAAAAAAAAAAAAAACTCACCGTGTCATCAGAGAGAATGTAAGAGAAATACATTAACAAATATGTCTTAAGAAGAGAACAGTAAGTTTGTATTATTACAGGTTGAGGATCCCTTATCCAAAATGCTTAGAACCGGTAGTATTTTGGATTTCGAATTTCTTTCAGATTTTGGAGTATTTGCATTATGCTTACTAGTTCAGCATCCCAAATCCAAATATCCAAAATGCTCCAATGAGCTCTTCCTTTGAGGATCATGCTGGGACTCAAAAACTTTCAGATTTGGGAGCATTTCTGATTTATGGATTTGGGATGTTCAACCTAGAGTTGTTACTTTAAAAAGTAGGGGCCAGAAAAAAACAAAACAAAAAAATGTAGGGGCCGGCCAGGCACAGTGACTCACGCCTATAATCCCGGCACTTTGGGAGGCCAAGGCGGGTGGATCACCTGAGGTCAGGAGTTCAAGACCAGCCTGGTGAACACGGTGAAACCCCGTCTCTACTAAAAATACAAAAAATTAGCCAGGCATGGTGGCATGCAGCTGGAATCCCAGGTACTCGGGAGGCTGATGCAGGAGAACTGCTTGAACCTCGGAGACGGAGGCTGCAGTGAGCTGAGATCATGCCATTGCACTGTAACCTGGGCAACAAGAGTGAAACTCAGTCTCAAAAAAAACTGCATAGTGGCAGTTTATGAGGCCCAGGCAGGAACATCACTCAAGCCCAGGAGTTCAAGAGCAGCCTGGGCAACATAGCAAAACTCCATCTCTATACAATAAAAATAAAAAATAAAAAATAAATTAGTTGAATGTGGTGGCACAGGCCTGTAATTCCAGCTACTCAGGGATCTGAGGTGGGAGGATCACTTGAGCCCAGGAGGTGGAGGTTGCAGTGAGCTGTGATGGAGAGCAACAGAGGGAGACTGTCTGAAAAAAGAAGATTAGGCTGGGCATGGTGGGTCACGCCTGTAATCCCAGCACTTCGGGAGGCTGAAGTGGATGGATCACGAGGTCAAGAGTTCAAGACCAGCCTGGCCAAGATGGTGAAACCCTGTCTCTACTAAAAATACAAAAACTAGCCGGGCGTGGTGGCAGGCGCCTGTAATCCCAGCTACTCGGGAGGCTGAGGCAGAGAACTGCTTGAATGAGGAACGCGGAGGTTGCAGTGAGCCAAGATCATCATACCACTGTACTCCAGCCTGGATGACAGAGTGAGAATCTGTCAAAAAAAAAAAAAAAAAAACACAAGAATCTCCAAACTCACACAATCACAACGAACTCATCACACCTTCTCTGCCAAAAATATACAGTCCTCTATTATTCGTCTAAATTCTAATTATCCTTTAGATCTCAAAAATAACTTTTCCCAGAAAACATTCATTGACCTTCAAAGATGATAGATTGTATTAGTCTCTAACTATTCACCTCCTTTCCATAAGTTTTTTTTACATCTCCACCCACTGCCATGTGGCTTGTCTACAAGGTCCCTGAAGAGGAACGTACCTCCCCTCTCCATTAACATCAAGCATGACCACGTGACTTGTTTTGACCAATAGATGTGAGCAGATGTAATATATGTCACTTCCAGGAAGAGGTTTAAAGTCATGATGTCTTCTAGCTCTTTCTCTGTGCCACTAGCAAGACATGTTACACACAGGGTCTGCCCCTCCAGCCTTGTTTTTTTTTTTTTTGAGGCAGGGTCTTGCTCTGTCACCCAAGCTGGAGGCTGGAGTGCAATGGCATCATCTCGCTTCACTGCAACTTTTGCCTCCTGGACTCAAGTGATCTTACCACCTCAGCCTCCCAAGTAATTGGGACCACAGGCAAATGCCAGCAGGTCCAGCTAACTTTTCTATTTTTTTGTAGAGACAGGGTTTCATTCACTGTTGTCCAGGCTGATCTCAAATTCCCGGGCTCAAGCAATTCACCTGCCTCAGCCTCCCAAAGTACTGGGATTACTGGCATGAACCACCATACCAGGTGTCAGCCTTGGTCTCAAAATGAGAAAAATGTGGCAGGGCGTGGTGGCTCACGCCTGTAATCCCAGCACTTTGGGAGGCAGAGGTGGGCGGATCACTTGAGGCCAGGTGTTTGACACTAGCCTGGCCAACATGGTGAAACCCCGTCTCTACTTAAAACGTACAAAAAAGGAGCCAGGCGTGGTGCACGTGCCTGTAGTCCCAGCTACTCGGGAGGCTGAGGCAGGAGGATCACTTGAACCCAGGAGGCGGAGGTTGCAGTGAGCCGAGATGGCACCACTGTACTCCAGCCTGGGCTACAGAGCGAGACTCCACTCAAAAATAAGAGAAAAATGTGGTTTTCTTTTTTATTATTTATTTATGTTTTTGGAGATGGTGATCTCCAAAACATTGCCTTGGCTGGTCTCAAGCTTCTGGGTTTAAGGAATCCTCCAGCTTTGGCCTCCTGAGTAGCCGGGACTACAGGTGCGCACCACAGCATCCAGCTGTTTTTACTTTTTTCCCACCATTTTTTTCTTTTTTTAGTATGAGAGTACTCCAAAATTTTAAATTACATATGGCTTATATTATACTCTTGTTGGACAGCACTGAAACCTAAAGTATACATCTCAGAAAATGTCCTCTGACACTATTAACTTAAAATTAATTGACTAGTCAAATTAATTATAAAATCTGGGGCCGGGCACCGTGGCTCACGTCTGTAATCCCAGCACTGTGGGAAGCCGAGGGGGGTGGATCACCGAGGTCAGGAATTCGAGACCAGCCTAGCCAACATGGTGAAACCCCGTCTCTACTAAAAATACAAAAAACAGACAGGCATGGCGGCAGGCGCCTGTAATCCCAGCTACTTGGGAGGCTGAGGCAGGAGAATCGCTTAAAGCTGGGAGGTGGAGGTTGCAGTGAGCCAAGATCACACCATTGCACTCCAGCCTGGATGACAGACCGAGACTGACTCAAAAAAAACAAAAACAAAAACAAAAAAAAACTGAAAAAGAAATTCTCACAACCCCTAACAATGGCTATTTTAAGTTTGTGTAACTGTTCTGGTAACTGTTTTGGTAATTAACTTATATTAAGAGAGAGCAAGGCCAGGCATGGTGGCTCATGCCTGTAATCCCAGCACTTTGGGAGGCGGAGGCCGGGGGATCCACTTGAGGTCAGGAGTTCGAGACCAGCCTGGCCAACATGGTAAAACCCCGTCTCTACTAAAAATACAAAAAATTAGCCGGGCGTGGTGGTGGGTGCCTGTAATCCCAGTTACTCAGGAGTCTGAGGAGGGAGATTGCTTGAACCCAGGAGGTGGAGGTTGTAGTGAACCAAGATCGCACCACTGCACTCCAGTCTGGGCAACACAGCAATAACCCATCTCAAAAAAAAAAAAGAGAAAGTAAGGCCACACACAGTGGCTCACACCTGTAATTCCGGCACTTTGGGAGGCTGAAGCTGGAGGATCACTTGAGGCTAGAAATCCAAGACCAGCCGGGGCAACTTTGCAAGACTTCGTCTCTACAAAACGTTCAAAAATTAGGCGTGGTGGTGTGCACCTATGCTTATAGCTACTCAGCAGGCTGAGTGGGAAGAATCACTTGAGCCTGGGGAGTTGGAGGCTGCAGTAAGCCATGATCACACATCACTGCACTCCAGCCTGGGCAACAGAGTGAGACCCTGTCTCAATAAATAAATAAATAAATAAATAAGAAAAAAAGGGAAAGCAAGAAAAAAATGAAAATGAAAAGGCAAAAAGGCCCATCAGAAGGATATTGAGTCAGCTGCCTCTAAATCCTATTTCAGATTTTAGGTTAACGAAATAAGTCACTCACTCTCAAACAACCTCTCAGAGCAAATGCCAATTGAGGTTTTTATGTTCCAGCAACTGCTGCACATATAATTGCAGACAAAACGTCAAAGCAATTCTCCAAAGGTTGTGTAAGCTATAAAAGATATTTTCTAATCCTAGACTATCTCATTATGCATCTACTTTGCCATCAGCTACCTCCTTATCACAATATGCTGCTGCTTTGTTCTCTTCAGTCTTGCAGGGATTGTTTCTTTCAATTAAGTACTTGATATCCTGAAAAGATGTGGCCCAGAAAAGTATAGAGTCAAAAAAGCATAACTGTAACCTAAGCGCTCTAAGTCAGAAGATGGCAAAGAGTGAGCCAACTCAAGATTTGCTTTTTACTCCATTTTCTCTCTTTGGACCAGACTGTCTTTAAGTTAAAAACAAGTCTAATATGGCATAATGCATTACTTTAAAGAATGTATAAAAATCAGGCTGGGTGCGGTGGCTCACGTCTGTAATCCCAGCACTTTAGGAGGCCGAGGCGGGCGGATGACAAGGTCAGGAGATCGAGACCATCCTGGCTAACACAGTGAAACCCCATCTCTACTAAAAATACCAAAAAAAAAAAAAAAAAAAAAAAAAATTAGCCAGGCGTGGTGGTGGGCACCTGTAGTCCCAGCTACTCAGGAGGCTGAGGCAGGAGAATGGTGTGAACCCGGGAGGCGGAGCTTGCAGTGAGCCGAGATCGCGCCACTGCACTCCAGCCTGGGCTAACAAGCTGAGACTTGGTCTCGAAAAAAAAAAAAAAAAAAAGACGAAAAAATAATGTACAAAAATCGCCGGGCACAGTGGCTCACGCCTGTACTCCCAGCACTTTTGGAGGCCAAGGGGGGCAGATCACAAAGTCAGGAGATCGAGACCATCCTGGCTAACATGGTGAAACCCTGTCTCTACTAAAAATACAAAAAATTAGCCGGGCGTCGTGGTTGGCGCCTGCAGTCCCAGCTACTCTGGAGGCTGAGGCAGGAAAATGGCATGAACCCGGGAGGCGGAGCTTGCAGTGAGCCGAGATCGCGCCACTGCACTCCAGCCTGGGCAACAGAGCGAGACTCCGTCTCAAAAAATAAATAAAAATAAAAATAAAAATCAACATAAGAGCTATTTCAAATGTCCAGTAAAACTCTATCTTACAACTACAACTTAACTCCATCTATAGCTACTCAACTCTTAATACAAGCTCTAAGGCAGGCGCAGTAGTGCGTGCCTGTAGTCCCAGCTACTCTGGAGGCTGAAGCAGGAGGATCTCTTGAGTCCAGTTCAAGGTTTCCCTGGGCTACCACCTCGTCTGTGAACAGCTGCTGCACTCCAGCCTAGGCAACACAGCAAGATTCCATCTCTTAAAACAAAAACATGCTCTAGTCACAATTGTGTAGGGCCAGATTAACAGTATGAATAAGCCCCTCATCATCATACCCTCGATAAATTCTCACATAATGATGCTACAAAGGTCATGAACTAGTTGTTTCTAAGCTTTAGAAACTATGACAGTTGAAGCAACACAACAAAAATATTCATCTACAACAGGCTGCTTGTAGCTCCAATTCCTGCCTAAAACCTATCTTGACAGGCCGGGCGCGGTGGCTCACGCCTGTAATCCCAGCACTTTGGGAGGCCGAGGCGGGCGGATCACGAGGTCAGGAGATCGAGACCATCCTGGCTAACATGGTGAAACCCTGTCTCTACTAAAAATACAAAAAATTAGCCGGGCGAGGTGGCAGGCGCCTGTAGTCCCAGCTACTCGGGAGGCTGAGGCAGGAGAATGGCGTGAACCCCGGGGGGCAGAGCCTGCAGTGAGCCGAGATCCTGCCACTGCACTCCAGCCTGGGCGACAACGAGACTCCATCTCAAAAAAAAAAAAAAAAAACCTATCTTGACTTAAATAATCAGTGTCACATCAAGAACTGATTCTGATAAAGTTAATGTTTTCCAAGATCTAGTGTCCTGCCTGTGGGAATACCTTAGGAAGTAATGTAGCATACAAAGCTACAGTACAATCAACACAATCACCAATATATAACACCCAGGCATTAAATGTGTGCGTTACTCACAACTTCCACTAAGTTTAATGAAGCTTTACAATATACTCGAAGAACATACCAACATACAGCTTTAAGTCAGTAAAATATCACACAAATTTCTGTGATACATGCAATCAAAAGGTAGGTATTAAAAGAAAATTAAAATATTAAGTCCCATTAAAAACATAATTGTAAATATAAATTGAGAACTGGGAATACTACTTCAAAGGCAGCTGTTACCCAACCACATATTTGTTCTCTTCTATGAAACCACTAATAGCCTAATAAAGAAATATGACAATCTGCCAACCATACAGTACAATTGTTGAAAAACCATACTCAAAGTGTTTCCTCTTGCAGAAATTCCTAAAAGAGCAATTTTCCCCCAATATATAATATGCTTTAAAACTTCTTTTGTTGGCCGGGCGCGGTGGCTCACGCTTGTGATCCCAGCACTTTGGGAGGCCGAGGCGGGCGGATCACGAGGTCAGGAGATCGAGACCACGGTGAAACCCCGTCTCTACTAAAAATACAAAAAAAATTAGCCGGGCGTGGTGGCGGGCACCTGTAGTCCCAGCTACTCGGAGATGCTGAGGCAGGAGAATGGCGTGAACCTGGGAGGCAGAGCTTGCAGTGAGCCGAGATCGAGCCACTGCACTCCAGCCTGGGTGACAGAGCGAGACTCCGTCTCAAAAAAAAAAAAAAAAAAAAAAAAAGACTTCTTTTGTTAAAACAGTTCTAAACGCTGTTATGGGAAATTAAAAAATGAAGAATGTTTATTAAATACATACCACTAAAAATGTTGCCGATTTCAGTTTTCAATTGTTACCATCAAAACTCTTCATATATATATTTCAATTTCATTCATTCAATAATATGAAAAAGCCTGCGTTGCCAGGCCTAAGTTAACTCCCTACAGCCGTTTTTTACATAGCTCAGTACCTGGAATATACTTAGAAATTGTCTCCTCTAGGGCATGTTTCTTATTCTCTGCTAGAACCAGACCTGAGAAGGTATCATCTGATAGTGTGTGAGCATCCATCAACGGCTCAAAACATTAATGACATTTGAAAAGTATATGTCGGATTCTCACAAGTTGCTACTCCACTGCCGATTCGAATGTATTAAAAAGTAGGGTACAGGCCAGGCGCGGTGGCTCACGCCTGTAATCCCAGTACTTTGGGAGGCCGAGACGGGCGGATCACCTGACGTCAGGAGTTTGAGACCAGCCTGGCCAACATGGTAAAACTCCTTCTCTACTAAAAACACACAAAATTAGCTGGGCGTGGTGGCACGCGCCTGTAATCCCAGCTACTCAGGAGGCTGAGGCAGGAGAATCACTTGAATCCTGGAGGCGGAGATTGCAGTGAGCCCAGATCCTGCCACTGCACTCCCGCCTGGGTTAAAAAGAGCGAAACTCCGTCTCAAAAGAAAAAAAAAAAAGTGGGTTACCTTCAGCATAACGCAGTATTTGGTAGAGCTAGTGGAACTTCTCCAAAGCATTCCAAGTCTTCACAGGACAAGAAAAAAACCAGATTACCACCCCACCACTTTAAAGTGCCTTACCTTATAACATCATGACAAGAAAGTGAGGTAATATTTAAATTAATTGAAAGTGAAGGAGTAACATTCCACCTTCTTCTGTTGATTGACTTACAGGGATGAGGTAGGAAGAGCGGTGGATTCTACTCCTCTTTTATCATTTGACTTTCAACAAGTCAACCTCCACTCTCTGGGCCAACTCTGCAAACCACGCCCGAGGACCCGGCCACCTCCAAGATCCATTTCAACTGCAAGATGCTACAGCTCTATCTCTCCAAGAGCCTTCTTCCAGCATGGACTGATTTTCCAGGTCCCTTTGAGTGTATACTCCCCACAAAGGGACTCTCACAAATTGCACTCCAACAAAAAATGAGATTATCCTCTAAAGTACTGCGTTAAAGTGAGGAGCAGGGAGAAATGAAATCACTCTCAGAGACACTTCCTCCTATACAGAAGCAAGCAAGAAACTGAGAAATCAAGTCCTTCCGAACAGAAGGGGCTGAGAAAACTCATAACACATTACCCTTCACTCCAAGCTTTCAGTCGCCAAAGAAATGCTTGATTCCGAAATCGTTGTTTTTACAGATAAGCCTCAAAAACGATTCTTCAGGGACCCATAAAAAAAAAGCAAATAAAAGCTGCACAACTTTTCACTAAAAGATAATGCTTATGCAAGAAATCTTAGTCATGACGAGAGGATGCTTCCTTTGTAAAACATCCAATTTCATGTTCCTAAAATACAACATAAAAACTTCACGTCTTGGTTGGTTTTTGTTTTTTGGTTTGTTTTTTTTTTTTTACTTTTAACAAATACCAATCTCCTAAACCTTCAAAATTTCAAACCTGTGTCTGCCCAGGAAAGGCAGGCATCAGCTCCTCCAGAGGCAGTTTCCTTCCCTCCCTTTCCTCTAAGTGGGGAATCTCATTCCTAGTTTTCTGCCCCAGGGTCCTGTCAGTTCATCCCGGCCTAAAGCCCCCTCGGGAGAAGAAAAAAACGCCAAGTATCCCCGCAGAAATCGGGGTAAGACGCAGTTGAGACTTGCACACGCCGCATCACGAGGCCGCGCGAGTACAATTTCAAAACTTAAGCTGCAGGTTTCATTTAAATTAAAAAAAAAAAAAATTTGTAAAAAGCAAAGGAGGAAACATAGCTCCCCCTCCCCACGCCTCCTCCTCCCTCCCGGGTCCTCAAGGCCTAAAGCCAACTCGGGGGAGGTAACGGGGATGGGGGATGCGCTCCTCGCCGGCGAGGCCCCGGGACAAAGTGCGGGGCCCCGGGGGCGGCCGAAGCGGGCCCTTCTCCCTCCAGGGCCGGTGCGCGCCCCCCGCCAAATCCCCGGGAAGGATCGGCGGGCGCAGGCTGAGACCCAGCCTCCAGGCCCGCGAGCGGCCCGGGCGCCCTGACAGCTGCCCCCGACGGGGGATGCGCGGCTGACCTGGTCTCGCGAGCACCAGGCCCTACCCCAGCCCGGCCCGGCCCGCGCGGCTGGAAAAGGATACTCCCGGGTGCGGAAGGCCTCCTGAGTGTGCGGGATGGTGAAGAGCGGCTCCTCTCCGGGCAACGGCTTCACCAGCGGGAAGGGCTTGCGGCCCAGGAGCGGCGCCATCGCGGCGGCGGCGCTGGGGACTGGCGGCTGCTGGGGCCGGCCCCGCGGCGCAGCACTAGGCCCCGCGGCCCGGAGCGAGCGCCAGGCGCCCGGGGGTGGGGTGGGGGAGGGGAGGGGTGAGAGGGCGGCGCGAACTCCGGCTCCCTCACAGCCGGAGCGGCCGCGCGACACTCATGGAGCGGAACGCCACGGCGCAGAGCTCCTGCGCACACCGCCGCGCCTCCCAGCAGCCCCCCGCCGACCTCCGCTTCGGGTCCCAGCGGCCGGCAGTCAAGACGACTCCTCAGCAGCACTAGAAAAAATTATTGAAAAATGGCGGGAGATTCCCCTCCTCCCCCCTGGCCCGGCCAGCGCACACACTAACTTGCTCCCTTTAGCGCCGGTGGCGAATGCTCCAATAGGCGGAGAGCTGGTCAGCGCTCACAGCCTATTGGGTCGGAGGAGCTGCCGCTCCACGCCTGGGTCCCGCCCCCCTGCCCCTGTCGCGTAGTTGGGTTGCAGCGCACTAGAGGGCAGTCTGAAGAGGTGAAAGGTCACGTTATGTAAGCGCCCGTGATAGGCGTGCGGGCCTCCGACGGCAGAGTTAAAAGTGGGGGACACCGGGGGATGGAGAGGACGAGAACTCAAAGAGGTCAAGCCGGAGAAGCCCCTCGCATATACAGATATTGCGCCATCTGTCACCGACGGCGACACCGACATCCGGGCACCACTGTCCGTGTGGTGCGCCGGAGGGGGAGGGGGAGCGCGCGGCCAGGGGCTTTGTCTTTCCTTTGGGGCTCCGCCCCCTCCTTAAAGGAGCCGTGCTCGGCCACGCCCGGGTGATGCGCGGGTGGGGCTGGGCTGCAGAGAGGGGTTGGCGGGAAGTCGCCCCGGGAGTTTACCCTAGCAAAGGTTCCGCGGAAGGACAACTTGGGCGTCAGCTTTGCTTACCCCAGAGTTAACTTCTGGGTGAGAGTGTGGTTGAGATCTGCGTAGGAGTATACTGCTTGTTTCTAGGGGCTGGCTGGAAAGTAGGATATAGAAGCTTCTTTGGAGAAACAGGTTAAAAGACGTACCTAGTTTTTTGTTTTTTGGTTTTTGTTTTTTTTGAGACGGAGTCTCGCTCTGTTGCCCAGGCTGGAGGGTAATGGCGCGATATCGGCTCACCGCAACCTCCGCCTCCCGGGTTCAAGAGATTCTCCTGCCTCAGCCTCCCGAGTAGCTGGAATTACTGGCGTGCACCACCACGACCGGCCAATTTTGTATTTTTAGTAGAGACGGGGCTTCTCCATGTTGGTCAGGCTGGTCTCAAACTCCCGACCTCAGGTGATCCGACGGCCTCGGCCTCCCAAGATTTTTTTTTTTTTTTTTTTTTTGGAGACGGGGTTTCCCTCTTGTTGCCCAGGCTGGAGTGCAATGGTGCAATCTCGGCTCACTGCAACCTCTCCCTCCCGGGTTCAAGCTATTCTTGTGCCTCGGCCTCCCGAGTAGCTGGAACTCCAGGCGCGCGCCACCACACCCGGCTATTTTTTGTATTTTGTGGAGACGAGGTTTCACCATGTTGGTCAGGCTAGTCTCGGACTCCTGATCTCAGGTGGTCCACCCGCCTCGGCCTCCCAAAGTGTTGGGATTACAGGCGTGAGCCACCACGCCTGGCCAGAACTGTGACTCTGCTTTTGTTTGTTTGTTTGTTGTTTTTCTCCCATGATACTTGGCACCTGGCTGGGAACATTGTAGGTGCTAGTGAATACTATTTGAATGAATTGGATCTACCTTTTATTTATTTATTTTTCTTTGAGGAGACAGAGTCTTACTTTGTTGCCCAGACTAGTCTCGAACTCTTGGCCTCAAGCAGTTCTCCCGCCTCTGCCTCCCAAAGTGCTGGGATTAGGCGTGAGCCATTGTGCCCAGCCAGGATGTCTCTTTAATAGGTACGTCTGGGCCGGGCGCAGTGGCTCATGCCTGTAATCTCAGCACTTTGGGAGGCCGAGGCGGGCGGATCACGGGGTCAGGAAATTGAGACCATCCTGGATAACACGGTGAAACCCCGTCTCTACTAAAAATACAAAAAATTAGCCAGGCGTGGTGGTGGGTGCCTGTAGTCCCAGCTACTCGGGAAGCTGAGGCAGAATGGCGTGAACCCGGGAGGCGGAGCTTGCAGTGAGCAGAGACCGTGCCACTGCACTCCAGCCTGGGCGACAGAGGGAGACTCTGTCTCGGGGGAAAAAAAATAGGTACGTCTGGCCGAGCACGGTGGCTCACGCCTGTAATCCCAGCATTTTGGGAGGCTGAGGCGGGCGGATCACCTGAGCTCGGGAGTTCGAAACCAGCCTGACCAACAGGGAGAAACCCTGTCTCTACTAAAAATACAAAATTAGCCGGGCGTAGTGGCGCATGCCTATAATCCCAGCTATTCGGGAGGCTGAGGCAGGAGAATCGCTTGAATCCGAGAGGGGGTGGTTGCGGTGAGCTGAGATTGTGCCATTGCGCTCCAGCCTGGGCAACAAGAGCAAAACTCCCTCTCAAAAATAATAATAATAATCACAGTTCTATACAAAGTGCAGAATAAGAAAACAGCATTAACTATTTTAATGCTATTAAATGGGGAGCATTTCAGTTGCTTCTCCAAACAGACAACACCCATATCCAGAATTTGTTTGGCTTTCCAGTACAATCAAAAACACACTCATTAAGTTCTCTCCCTATTAAACTGTCTCCTTTAGTTTAAAGAACTTCACTGGCCCCAGTCTGTACCTTCCCAGCCTGTCCTTGAACGGGGCTAGACTGCGAGATGTGTCTAAATGCAGCCTCCTAATGCCGGACCTTTATCTCCTTTTCTTCTCACCTCAAGGATATCCTATCCCCACTAGGAGGTCTAGGTCAAAAGCTACCTCTGTGAAGTTTCCTCTGATCACCTAGCAGGAGCGATCTCAGCTCCTTTTCCTTGAGGCAGTAGACTTTTCTCCCAAGAACAGTAGGAGAAGCCTTCCCAGAGCACATGGCATTTGAGTTAATCGCGAAAAGAAGAGTTCTCTAGACAGAGAAAGGAGGGACGAACATTCTAGAAAGAACAGCAGAGTGAAGGCTGGAAGTTCAAGATTGTGTACCCAAAATGTGAGGATTTGAGGCAGAATATATCAGATGAGAATGGTAAAGGAAGTGACCATCCTGATACAGTCTGTAATGGCTGAATCGGAGTGACTACTCAGAAGGCATACAGGGCCGGGCGTGGTGGCTCACACCTGTAATCTCAGCACTTTGGGAGGCTGAGGAGAGAGGACACCTTGCGGCCAGGAGTTTGAGACGAGTTTAGGCAACATGGCAAAACCCCGTCTCTGCTAAAAATACAAAAATGAGCCGGGCGTGGTGGCACATACCTGTAATCCCAGCTACTTGGGAGGCTGAGGCAGGAGAATCGCTTGAACCCGGGAGGCAGAGGTTGCAGTCAGCCGAGATGGCGCCCAGCCTGGGCGACTAAGTGAAATTCCATCTCAAAAAAAAAAAAAAAAGCAAAAGAAAACAATTTGATATTTCAGAACAGCATCTCACTTTGCACATGTGAACTGGGCACCATAATCATTTCAGCGCTTGGGTCTGCTGTGGGCTAGAATCCATTCCTGGTATTGGTGGAGATGGGATCTGAGATGGGAAAATCGGCGATGGGCTTGGTTTCAGCCATGTGAACTCCAGGTACCCTGGAGAGCCATCCAGAACACAGCTGGAAATTCTGAGGGAGGAAGTCGGAGCTGGAGGTGGGGCTTGGTGGTCACAGTACAAAAACGAGCTTCAGGAACCATATAGAGCTTATGGAGAGACCCCAAATAAGGAACAGTGCTCACCTCGGGGAAATGGATTTATGGTTTTTGCGTTTTGTCTCATTTTGAGACGAGATCTTGCACTGTGGCCCAGGCTGGAGTGAGTGCAGTGGGGGGTCATAGCTCACTGCAACCTCCACCTCCTGGACTCAAGATCCTCCCACCTCAGCCTCCAGAGTAGCTGGGACTACAAGCACGCACCACCATGTCCCGCTAAGTATTTTCTTTTTTGTAGAGACGGTGACAGGGATGGGGTCTCACTGTGTTGCCCAGGCTGACCTCAAGCCCCTGGCCTCAAGGTTTCCTCCCTCCTCAGCCTGTCAAAGTGCTGGGATTACAGGCATAAGCCACCGCACCAGGCCTGGAATTACAATTTTTTTCTTTTTTTTTTTTTTTTTTTTTGAGACGGAGTCTTGCTCTGTCTCCCAGGCGGGAGTGCAATGGCGCGATCTCGGCTCACTGCAAGCTCCGCCTCCCGGGTTCATGCCATTCTCCTGCCTCAGCCTCCCGAGCAGCTGGGACTACAGGCGCCTGCCAACACGTCCGGCTAATTTTTTGTATTTTTAGTAGAGATGGGGTTTCACTGTGTTAGCCAGGATGGTCTCGATCTCCTGACCTCGTGATCCGCCCGCCTCGGCCTCCCAAAGTGCTGGGATTACAGGCTTGAGCCACCGCGCCCGGCCACAATTTTTTTCTTTTCTTCTCTTTCGCCCCTCCTTTTTCACTGGAATTACAATTGATGTGATTTTCTTCTTTATATTTTTCTATATTTTATGATTATGTTTTTATTTTTATTTTTTTTTATTTTTTATTTTTTTGATGCGTATCAAATATATTAGGAAGGTTGCACATGGGAAGTCGGGGAATAAAAATGGGGGGTGGGAGTTAAAATAAATGAGAGAGGGACTTTATGTGGATCAGTGATAATAACTCAATCCCCTATTTGACAAGAGGGAGAAGGAAGAGGAAGAAAAAGAAAGTGGGATAAAGGATCAGAAAGGGAGGAAAATAGAAAAAATTAGAGTATGACTCCAGGGTAGACCTGTTTTGTTGTCACTGAGTTGGTTGGTTGGTTTGTCTGTTGTATTTTTCATGTTTCGCCAACTTGGCCAGACTGGTCTCGAACTCCTAGCCCAAAGTGATCAACCCGCCTCGCCCCCAGAGTGCCGGGACCACAGGCGTGAGCCACCACGTCCAGCCCCCACATTGCTTCTGGTCTCCGTGGTAGACCTCCCAGACGGGGCGGCCAGGCAGAGATGCTCCTCACTTCTTCCCAGACGATAGGTGGCCGGGCAGAGGCGCTCCTCACTTCCCAGACGATGGGTGGCCGGGCAGAGGCGCTCCTCACTTCCCAGATGGGGCGGCCGGGCAGAGGCGCTCCTCACTTCTTCCGGACGGGGCGGCCGGGCAGAGGCGCTCCTCACTTCTTCCCGTATGGGGCGGCCAGGCAGAGGCGCTCCTCAATTCTTCCCGGACGGGGCGGCCGGGCAGAGGCGCTCCTCACTTCCCAGACGGGGCGGCCGGGCAGAGGCGCTCCTCACTTCTTCCCGGACGGGGTGGCCGGGCAGAGGCGCTCCTCACTTCTTCCCGGACGGGGCGGCTGGGCAGAGGCGCTCCTCACTTCTTCCCGGACGGGGCGGCCGGGCAGAGGTGCTCCTCACTTCCCAGACGGTGGGTGGTCGGGCAGAGGCGCTCCTCACTTCCCAGACGGTGGGTGGCCGGGCAGAGGGGCTCCTCACTTCCCAGACGGGGCGTCCGGGCAGAGGCGCTCCTCACTTCCCAGACGGGGCGGCCGGGCAGAGGCGCTCCTCACTTCTTCCCGGACGGGGCGGCCGGGCAGAGGCGCTCCTCACTTCTTCCCGGACGGGGCGGCCGGGCAGAGGCGCTCCTCACTTCTTCCCGGACGGGGCGGCTGGGCAGAGGCGCTCCTCACCTCCCAGACGATGGGTGGTCGGGCAGAGGCGCTCCTCACTTCCCAGACGGTGGGTGGCCGGGCAGAGGCGCTTCTCACTTCCCAGACGGTGGGTGGCCGGGCAGAGGCGCTCCTCACCTCCCAGACAATGGGTGGCCGGGCAGAGGCGCTCCTCACTTCCCAGACAATGGGTGGCCGGGCAGAGGCGCTCCTCACTTCTTCCCGGACGGGGAGGCCGGGCAGAGGCGCTCCTCACTTCTTCCCGGACGGGGCGGCCGGGCAGAGGCGCTCCTCACTTCCCAGACAGTGGGTGGCCGGCCAGAGACGCTCCCCACCTCCCAGACGGGGCGGCGGCCGGGCAGGGGCTGCAATCCCAGCACCCTGGTAGGCCAAGGCAGGCGGCTGGGAGGCGGAGGCTGCCGCGAGGCCAGACCACGCCACCGCACTCCAGCCCAGGTAACACGGAGCACCGAGTGAGCGAGACTCCGTCTGCAGTCCCAGTACCTCGGGAGGCTGAGGCGGGCAGAGCACTCGGCGTCAGGAGCTGCCGACCAGCGTGGCCAAGATGGCGAACGCGTGCCTGCAGCCAAAGGAGAAAAAGCAGGCAGCGGTGGCGCGCGCCGGCAGTCCCAGGTAGTCCGCGGCGCGGGCAGCAGGGAGCCGAGTAGATTGCAGCCGGGGCCACAGAGGGAAAGAAAGAGAGAGAGAGAGAGGGAGGGAGGGAGGGGGGGAGGGAGGGAGCTTTATGATTATGTTTTTATAATGACTACATTATTAGTTTGTTTTTGAGACAGGGTCTCACTCTGTTGCCCAGGCTGGAGTGCAGTTGCACAATCTTAAGTCACTGCAACGTCCGCCTCCCAGGCTCAAGTGATCCTCCCACCTCAGCCTCCCAAGTAGCTGGGACCACAGGCACGCAACACCATGCCCAGCTCTTTTTTTGTATTTTTGGCAGAGACAGGGTCTCACCATGTTGCCCAGGCTGGTCTCAGATTCCTGAGCTCAAATGATCCGCCCACCTAGGCCTCCCAAACTGCCAGGATTACAAGCGTGAGCCACCACTCCTGGCTCTTTTTCTTTCTTTCTTTTTTTAAATACATTTTAAAAACTATTTTAGGCTGGGCAGGGGTGGCTCACGCCTGTAATCCCAGCACTTTGGGAGGCCGAGGCGGGCAGATCACGAGGTTAGGAGTTGGAGACCCTGTCTGTCTCTACTAAAAATATAAAAATTTAGCTGGGTGTGGTGGTGCGTGCCTGTAGTCCCAGCTACTCGGGAGACTGAGGCAGGAGAATCGCTTGAACCCAGAAGGCAGAGGTTGCGATGAGCCGAGATCGCGCCACTGCACTCCAGCCTGGGCGACAGAGTGAGACTCCATCTAAAAACAAAAACAAAAAAAAATATATTTTAATACAGACACGTCTCACTATATATTGCCCGGGCTATTCTCAAACTCCTGCCTCCTGGGCTCAAATGATCCTCTCAGTTTGGCCTTCCAAAGTACTGGAATTACAGTCATGAGCCACCGCACCTGGCCCTGGTTTTATTTCTCTTAATGGCCTCTCCTTCCTCTTTAGCCCACAGGCTCAGCCTTTGACCTCTCTCTTGAGCTCCGCGGCTTCAGGGGCAACTAGACAGCATCAATTCTAGCAGCCTAAAATCTTGAACTGTTTCCCCTTCCTGTCTTTCCACAGCACCTGCTTCAGGCCTTTATTATTTCTGCCCAAAATTGCTGTGATATTGACTTTTTGCTTAAAAAAAAGTTTTCAGTTGCATTCAAATTATGTATTATCATGGTAAAATGAAAACAGTTCCAAAAAGAAACATATATCAGTGTGCAGATGGATGGATTTTTAAAAAACATAAAAACATAGTTCCAAAGAAAATCAAATACTCCAGCCGGGCGCGGTGGCTCAAGCCTGTAATCCCAGCACTTTGGGAGGCCGAGGCGGGCGGATCACAAGGTCAGGAGATCGAGACCATCCTGGCTAACACGGTGAAACCCCGTCTCTACTAAAAATACAAAAAAATTAGCCGGGCGTGTTGGCGGGCGCCTGTAGTCCCAGCTACTCGGGAGGCTGAGGCAGGAGAATGGCGTGAACCCGGGAGGCGGAGCTTACAGTGAGCCGAGATCGCGCCACTGCACTCCAGCCTGGGCAACAGAGCGAGACTCTGTCTCAAAAAAAAAAAAAAAAAAAAAAAAAAAAAGAAAATCAAATACTCCTACAAAAAGCAGCCCGGCCACACTCCTCTAACCACTTCCTGCTCCCCTGGGGCATCCATTTCCAACTCCTTAAATGTTTCCTCTAGTCTTTAGCTCTATATTTTTAATAATTCATATACTGCTATTTTCAGTTTCAGTTTTTTCTTTTTCCTTTTTTTTTTTTTGAGACAGGGTCTCGCTGTGTCACCCAGGCTGGAGTGCAGTGGTGTGATCAAAGCTCACTGCAGCTTCGAAGTCCCTTTCTCAAGCAGTCCTCCAGCCTCAGCCTCTAGAGTAGCTGGGACCACAGGCATGTGCCACCCAGTTAATTTTTGTATCTTTTTTTTTTTTTTTTTTTTTTTGAGACGGAGTCTCGCTCTGTCACCCAGGCTGGAGTGCAGTGGCGTGATCTCGGCTCACTGCAAGCTCCGCCTCCTGGGTTCACGCCATTCTCCTGCCTCAGCCTCTCCAAGTAGCTGGGACTACAGGCGCCCGCCACCACACCCGGCTAATTTTTTGTATTTTTAGTAGAGACGGGGTTTCACCGTGGTCTCGATCTCGTGACCTCGTGATCCGCCCGCCTCGGCATCCCAAAATGCTAGGATTAGAAGCGTGAGCCACCGCGCCCGGCCTCTTTTTTTTTTTTTTTTTTTTTTTTTGAGACAGAGTCTCGCTCTGTTACCCAGGCTGGAGAGCAGTGGTGCAATCTTGGCTCACTGCAGCCTCCACCTCCCGGGCTCAAGCGATTCTCCTGCCTCAGCCTCCCAAGTAGCTGGGATTACAGGCTCCTGCCACCACCCCTGGCTAATTTTTGTATTTTTTTTTATTATACTTTAGGTTTTAGGGTACATGTGCACAATGTGCAGGTTTGTTACATATGTATCCATGTGCCGTGTTGGTTTGCTGCACCCATTAACTCATCATTTAGCATTAGGTATATCTCTTGATGCTGTCCTCCCCCCTCTAATTTTTGTATTTTTAGTAGAGACAGGATTTCACCATGTTGGCCAGGCTGGTCTCCAACTCTTGACCTCAAGTGATCCACCTGCCTTGGCCTCCCAAAGTGCTGGGATTACAGGCATGAGCCACCACACTCAGCCTAATTTTTGTATCTTTTGTAGAGACAGGGTCTTGCTGGCTATGTTGCCCAGGGTGGTCCTGAACTCCTGAGCTCAAACGATCCGCCCACCTCAGCCTTCCAAAGTGCTGGGATTACGGGCGTGAGCCACCTCGCCTGGCCTAGTTTTTCAGTTATAAATATTAGCTATTGACTTTCTTCAGTGGAAGATGAAGACTCAGCCCCACAAACACCACACACATATGCAAACATATTCCTGAAAGAATTATATTGCAATTGGCTAAATCAGCATGCAGCGTGTAACTTATGATTATGCATTATTCACAGATGATTCTTGTGGTAAACTCATTACATTTCCTTTCTTTTGTTGTCTCTGGATGACTTCAGTCTGTTTTTACTTCGTTTTCTCTGGACCTATCTCTGCTCTGGCTCCAGACTGACAGAACTGTAACTCTTCTCTCAATATATGCAACACATCCGGCAGGCACTGTCCTTCCCATCTGTCTCCTGCCTCCCCTCTCATTCCTCTCCATGGTATCCAGCACACCGTGGCACTCTAATGTTTACAGCTTCCAATGGATGGTTCCTTAAAGCAAACAGAATTAAACCAAACTGTGGCCTGACCTTTGAGGCCCTCCACAATCCATCCGCCATCTTGGTACTTCTTCCCTCAAACTCCTTATGCTTTCAAAACCTAGATTTATCTAGGTTTTTTTTTTTTTTTTTCAGTGGAGTCTCACTGTATTACCCAGGCTGGAGTGCAGTGGCACAATATTGCCTCACTGCAACCTTGCAACCTCTGCCACCGAGGTTCAACCGATTCTCCTGCCTCAGCCTCCCAAGTAGCTGGGATTACAGGTGCCTGCCACCACGCCCAGCTACTTTCGTATTTTTAGTAGAGACGGGGTTTCACCATCTTGGCCGGGCTAGTCGTGAACTCCTGACCTCGTGATCCACCTACTTCAGCCTCCCAAAGCGCTGGGATTACAGGCATGAGCCACTGCGCCCAGCCGGTTTTTTGTTTCTTTTTTTTTTTTTTTAGATGGAGTTTGGCTCTTGTTGCCCAGGCTGGAGTGCACCTCTGCTCACCACAACCTCCGCCTCCTGGGTTAAAGGAATTCTCCTGCCTCAGCCTCCCGAGTAGCTGGGATTACAGGCATGCGCCACTATGCTCAGCAAATTTTGAATTTTTAGTAGAGACGGGGGTTCCTCCATGTTGGTCAGGCTGGTCTTGAACTCCCAACCTCAGGTGATCCGCCTGCCTCGCCCTCCCAAAATGCTGGGATTACAGGTGTGAGCCACCACACCCCACCATTTTTGTTTTGGTTTGGTTTGGTTTGTTTTTTTTTTTTGAGATGGAGTTTCCCTATTGTTGCCGAGGCTGGAGCGCAATGGCCCGATATCAGCTCACTGCAACCTCCGCCTCCCAGGTTCAAGCAATTCTCCTGCCTCAGCCTCCCGAGTAGCTGGGATTAATGGTGCCTGCCACCATGTCTGGCTAATTTTTTGTATTTTTTTTTAGTAGAGATAGGGTTTCATGATGTTGGCCAGGGTGGTCTCCAACTCCTGACCTCAGGCAGTATGCCTGCCTCGGCCTCCCAAAGTGCTGAGATTACAGTTGTGAGCCACTGCACTGGCTTATCTAGGTTTTAAAATACTACGCCAGCCAGGTATGGTGGCTGTTGCAAGTAATCCCAGCACCTTGGGAGGCTGAAGCAGGAGGATTCCATGAGCCCAGAAGTTTGAGACCAGCCTGGGCAATATGGTAACATCCGGCCTCTACAAATAATTTTTAAAATTTACCCAGGCATGGTGGCATGTACCTGTAGCCCCAGCTACTCAGGAGGCTGAGGTGGGAAGATCACTTGAGCCTGGGAGGTCAAGGCTGCAGTGAGCTGTGATTGCCCCCCTGCCCTCTAGCCTGGATGACAGAGTGTGACCCTGTCTCTAAATATAAACAAAATTAAAAAGATTCTCCCCTAAAAAGATCCAGGGCTCCTTGAAAAAGGAGTGGGGCTGGACAAGTCCGGGGCCGGGCACGGTGGCTCAGGTCTGTAACCCCAGCACTTTGGGAGGCCAAGGTGTGTGGGTCACCTGAGGTCAGGAGATCAAGACCAGCCTGGCCAACATGGTGAAAACCCCTCTCTACTAAAAATACAAAAATTAGCTAGGTGTGGTGGTGCATGCCTGTAATCCCAGCTACTTGGGAGGCTGAGGCAGGAGAATTGCTTGAACCCGGGAGGTGGAGGTTGAAGTGAGCCAAGCCTGGGTGGCAAAGTGAGACTCTGTCTCAAAAAAAAAATGTGAGTCTGGAACATTTTGTACCTGACAGTAAGGCACTGCTCAAATCCTGATGCAGAAATGTCAAAGGGCGGCCGGGCGCGGTGGCTCATGGTTATAATCCCAGCACTTTGGGAGATCGAGGCGGCCGGATCATGAGGTCAGGAGATCGAGACCACGGTGAAACCCCATCTCTACTAAAAATACAAAAAAAGTTAGCCAGGCGTGGTGGCGGCCGCCTGTAGTCCCAGCTACTCAGAGAGGCTGAGGCAGGAGAATGGCGTGAACCTGGGAGGCGGAGCTTGCAGTGAGCCGAGATTGCGCCACTGCACTCAGCCTGGGCGACAGAGCAAGACTCCGTCTCAAAAAAAAAAAAAAAAAAAGAAATGTCAAAGGGCACAGGCGCTAACTGGCCCAATCTGGAACAATTTAGACATGTATTTTATTTTGTCTATTTAGAGACAGAGTCTCACCGTGTCACCAAGGCTGGAGTGCAGTGGCATGATCTCGGTTCACTGCAACCTCCATCGCCTGGGTTCAAGCGATTCTCTTGCCTCAGCTTCCCAAGTAGCTGGGATTACAGGCATGCGCCACCACGCCCGACTAATTTTGTATTTTTTGAAGAGATGGGGTTTTGCCATGTTGTCCAGGCTGGTCTCGAACTCCTGAGTTCAAGCAATCCACCCACCTCGGTCTCCCAAAGTGTTGGGATTACAGGCATAAGACACCATGCATGGCCATTAAATTTCTTGGGTGTGATTTCGTAGTCTAGTTGTGTTAGGGAACATCTTTGTTCTAGGGAGATAGAAGCTCAAGTATTTAGGGGTAAAATGTCTTAGTCCATTTGCGCAGCTCTACCTAAATCCCTGAGACTGGGTAATGTACAAGGAACAGAAATTTATTTGGCCACAGTTCTGGAGACTGGGTAGTCCAAGATCAAGGTGCTGGTTCTGTTATCTGGTGAGGGCTGCTCTCTGCTTCCAACATGGTGCCTTGATGTTGCAATCTCCTTGTGGGGAAGAACCTGTATCTTCACATGGCAGAAGGCAGAAGGGCTAGAGAGCCGAACACTGCTGAAACCTTTTATAAGGGCCTTACTCATATTCATGATGGAGAAGCCCCATGGCCTAATCACTTCTTTTTTTTTTTTTTTTTCCGAGACGGAGTCTTTCTCTGTCGCCCAGGCTGGAGTGCAGTGGCGCGATCTCGGCTCACTGCAAGCTCCGCCTCCCGGGTTCACGCCATTCTCCTGCCTCAGCCTCCCGAGTAGCTGGGACTACAGGCGCCCGCCACCGCGCCCGGCTAATTTTTTGTACTTTTAGTAGAGACGGGGTTTCACCGTGTTAGCCAGGATGGTCTCGATCTCCTGACCTCGTGATCCGCCCGCCTCGGCCTCCCAAAGTGCTGGGATTACAGGCTTGAGCCACCGCGCCCGGCCTAATCACCTCTTAAAAGCCCCACCTTTTGGCCGGGCGCGGTGGCTCACGCCTGTAATCCCAGCACTTTGGAGGCCGAGGTGGGCGGATCATGAGGTCAGGAGATTGGGACCATCCTGGCTAACATGGCGAAACCCCGTCTCTACTAAAAATATGAAAAATTAGCCAGCGTGGTGGCGGGCACCTGTAGTCCCAGCTACTCGAGGGGCTGAGCCAGGAGAATGATGTGAACCCAGGAGGCAGAGCTTACAGTAAGCCGAGATCCTGCCACTGCACTCCAGCCTGGGCGACAGAGCGACACTCCGTCTCAAAAAAAAAAAAAAGCCCCACCTCTTAATACGATCACAGTGGCAACACCAGAATTTTGGAGAGGACATATTCAAACCATAGCCATGTCATAATGTTGCAACCTATTTTCAAGTAATTCAGCCAAAAAGCTGGGGGGAGAAATGTCTGTAGGCCGGGCATGATGGCTCATGCCTGTAATCCCAGCACTTTGGGAGGCAGAGGTGGGAAGATTGCTTGAACCCAGGAGTTTGAGACCAGCTTGGGCAATATAGTAAGATCTCATCTCTACAAAGAAAAAGTTTTTTGGCCTGACATGGTGACTCACGCCTGTAATCCCAGCACTTTGGGAGGCCGAGGCAGGTGAATCACCTAAGGTCAGGAGTTCGAGACCAGGCTGAACAACATGGCAAATCCCCGTCTCTACTAAAAATACAAAATTAGCCAGGCAGGGTGGCGCATGCCTGTAATCCCAGCTACGGGAGGCTGAGGCAGGAGAATCACTTGAACCCGGGAGTAGGAGGTTGCAGTGAGCCAAGATTTCACCATTGTATTCCAGCCTGGACAAGAGCGAAACTCCAACTCAAAGGAAAAAAGAAAAAAAAGATCTCGTTGCCGGGCGTGGTGGCTCATGCGTGTAATCCCAGCACTTTGGGAGGCCGAGGCGGGCAGATCACGAGGTCAGGAGATCGAGACCATCTGGCTAACATGGTGAAACCCCGTCTCTACTAAAAATACAAAAAATAATTAGCCAGGCGCGGTGGCGAGCGCCTGTAGTCCCAGCTACTTGGGAAGCTGAGGCAGGAGAATGTCGTGAACCCGGGAGGCGGAGCTTGCAGTGAGCCGAGATCACGCCACCGCACTCCAGCCTGGGTGACAGAGCAAAGACTCCATCTCAAAAAAAAAAAAAAAACAGAATTGTGTCACACAGGCCAGATGCGGTGGCTCATGCTTATAATCCCAGCAATTTCAAAGGCAAGGTAAGAGGATCGTTTGAGATTGAGTCTGAGGCCGCGGTGAGCTATGACCACACCACTGCACCCCAGTCTGGGTGATAGCGCAAGACCCCGACTCCAAAAATAAAAAAGAAAAATCACAAAGAATTGCATGGCAGGGTGCCTACCTTTCACAGCTTGAACTGCTGCAGGAACTTTCCTTTTTTTTTGAGAAGGGGTGGGGAGACACAATCTCTGCTAGTGATTCTCCTGCCTCAGCCTCCCAAATACCTGGGATTACAGGCGTGCACCACCACGCCTGCCTGATTTTTGTATTTTTAGTAGAGACAGGGTTTCACCATGGTAGCCAGGCTGGTCTCAAACTCCTGCTGGGATCACGGGCATGAGCCACCACACCCGGCCACCTTTAGAGTTTTCTTACCACCAGGTTTTCCTCTCTCAATATCTTTCTCTCATTTCCTGCCTTAAAACTCTAGCTTGGCATCTGGGCGCAGTAGCTCATGCCTGTAATCCCAGCACTTTGGGAGGCCGAGGTGGGTGGATCACTTGAAGTCAGGAGTTCGAGACCAGCCTGGCCAACGAGGTGAAATCTCGTCTCTACTATTTTTACAAAAGTTAGTCGGACGTACAGGCGGGTGCCTGTAGTCCCAGCTACTTGGGAGGCTGAGGCAGGAGAATTCCCTTGAACCCGGAGGTGAAAGTTGCAGGGAGCCGAGGTTGTACCACTGCACTCCAGCCTGGGAGACAGAGCAAGATTCTGTCTCCAAAACAAACAAAAAAACCCTGTAACTTGAGATAAGCCTTCTCTTCTATTGTTTTTCGTTAAAAAATAAAAATTAAAAATAGATGTAGATGCTGTGTTGCTAAGGCTGGCCTCAAACTCCTGGCCTCAAGTGATCCTCCCGCCATGACCTCCAAAACTGCTGGGATTGTAGGTGTGAACACTGCACCCAGCCTTATGTTTTTTTCTACATAAAAAACAACACAGGATTATCTTCCAGAGCTAATAAATATGTTCAAATAACCACAACCCCATTAAGGAAAAATAAGACTTGACAGGAAATAATCAGACCAAGGTGATCACATTCGCTGTGAAGGTGAGAAAAGTTGATCTTTATTATGTTTCCCCAAGAGACGCACTGCATTGTTCTCTTGAAAACACACAGCTCATGCCCTCCTTTAGAACACACATCCTCTTTAAAGTAACATACAAACATGCCAATGCAAGGTAAAAAAATTACATCTGAATTCTCACATTTCAAACATACACTAAATATGAAATAAACATTTATTTTTATAAGAATTTAGCGGAACTACTACATCGCTGGAAACACTCCTGGTTTCTTACTTTTCCCCAAGGACTCCTAGAAGTACCCCAACCCCCACCCCCACCCCCACCCCTGCTCCTAGGAGGACAACGTGATCACTGTATTCAGCTCCAACAAGAACGGTCCAGGTTCTTCTAGATGATCTGCACACATCGCTCCTCTCCTCCTTCCTGGTGTCTGCCATTAGCATTGGAATAAAGTTCCTGCTGAAAATCCGCATCTCCCCTGGGCCCAGTGTTCTGGAAGTGAGAGAGACGATGTGACGCTTCAAGGAGGCAGCTCTCTAGACAGGAAGGTTATTCACGTCCCATGTCAAGTCTAACTAGAGTTCAGAGCAATTGAGAAATGCACAGAAATGCACTTTTATCTCCTGCCTTTCATTCTATACCCTGCTTCTGAACCATCGTGTTCAACTGTGATACTCACACTTTGGTGACCATGACTCCAAAACTCACTTAATACACCCAAGGTCAGCCCCAGTGATCTGCTTCATAGCAAGGACTTTGGGTGGGTCTGCCCAGGGAGTAGGGCACCCTCAGAGAATGTGGCTTTGAACTTCATCACAGCTGGGGCCTTTCGTGTCACTTAAGATCTAAACTTGTAACCATGCTAGCTCTGTTTCTAAAGTGACAACATCGTGAACCACGAGTCCGGAAGCCTAATCCTAATCCTCCCTCCTCATGACGAAGTCTCATGCTCTGTGCTCAACGTGGTTAGCTGCACAAAATGTAAACCAAAGCTTCACTGAACCCTCGACGCAAATCGGTACCTCAGGTGCGTCAATCATAATGAACCTCCCCGAACTCAGTATTTATGATTATTCTTGAGGCAGGGTCTCACTCTGTCACCCGGGCTGGAGCGCAGTGGCAGGATCAGGGCTCCCTGCGGCCCTGACCTCCCAGGCTCCAGCGATCCTCCCGCCTCAGCCTCCTGAGTTGTTGGGAGTAGAGATGCCTCCCACATCGCCTGGCTAATTTTTGTATTTTTGTGGAGGGGATCTCGCCATGTTGCCCAGGCTTGAAGCCGGATCAAGCATTTGGGTTCTTCGGATTTCCGAAATAGACCCCAATATTCTGCCTATACCCCAGAGGATGCAGATGTACCTTCTCTCAGGCCGATGACCTCAGGCCTCCACGGTCCCTGGAGCTCTAGGAAAGGCGAGCGCGATCTCGCGCCCACACCCAATGCTGTGGGTCATAAGCCTGGATCTGGAAAACCAGACGCCCTTTGAGAAGACAGGGACTCCCCAGGATACCCCTCCCTCCCCTCATCCAGCCTCCAGCCCACCCGATTCCTCCCCACCTCCTCCACCTCCCCAGGCCCCACCCACCTCCTCCAACTCCTCCGGGGAAACCCAAGCCCTGCAGCGCATGGAACAGAAGAACTGGAACCGAAGCTTGTGGAACAAGGCTATCTGAGAGCGGTTCTCCCTGGCCCTCCCGGTCATGGAATGGCGTAACTGGAACCGACGCTTATGGAACAAGGGTACGTGAGAGCGGGTCTCCCCGTACAGGAAGTAGAAGATGTTTTGTTTGGGGGCCTCGTCGTCCTCCTCCATGTCATTGGCCAGGTAGCTGGGGACAGAAATCAGGTTACTGCTCAGGGGCACCACCAGGAGAGACCTCCGGCTGAGGTCAGCTTCCCAGAGAGGAGGGCAGGGGACCGTCCCTAGCTCAGGACTGGCACCCACCCTGCAGAGAGCCACGCCTTCCTCAGGAGGGCTCTGCTGGACAGAGACCTGATCAAGGGCGTCTCCCACTCCTTCAGGATGGAGACAAAAACCTAATTGGTGACCAAGAGTGGTGGCTTTTGCCTGGAATCCCAGCACATTGGGAGGCCGAAGCAGGAGGATCACTTGAGGCCAGGAGTTTGACACGGGCCTGGGCAACATAGCAAGACCCTCACCTCTATTACAAGTATAAGAAATATGCCAGACGCGGTGGCTCATGCCTGTAATCCCAGCACTTTAGAAGGCTGAAGCGGGTGGATCGCTTGAGACCAGGAGTTGGAGACCAGCCTGGTCAACATGGAGAAACCCCATCCCTACGAAAAATACAAAAATCATCCTGGTGTGGTAGCATATGCGTTATTCGTATCTCCTCAAGAGGCTGAAGCATAGGAATTGTGTGAACCCAGGAGGCGGAGGTTGCAGTGAGTCGAGATTGGGCCACTCCATTCTCCAGTCAGAGCAAGACTCTGTCTCAATAAATAAATAAATAAATAAATAAACAAACTGTCCAGGTGTGGTGGCACAGCCCTGTAGTCGGAGCTAATCAAGAGGCTGAGGTGGGAGGATCGCTTGAGCCCAGGATATGGAGGCTGCAGTGAGCTATGATCTCACCACTGCACTCCAGCTTGGGGGACAGGGCAAGTCTGTCTCAAAAAAATAAAAGAAATTGGATACATTGATATCTTGCCAGGACCCTGCCTTCTACAGGCGTCTAGTCTAATGGGACTGGGAGTAATCAGGGCAGATGACCTTATCCCAGTGTCCAGGATGTAACTAGAGAGCTATGGGCATGCAGAAGTTGGAAGATGAGGGAAGGCATCCCAGAGGCTGTGGGGTGAACTGAGTTCAAGGAATGGGTCCTTCCCTTCAGAACCACATGTGTGCGGGACACGCAGACAGAAAACACAAAAGCAAAGTCGGGTGGAGGGCATTTGGAAGAAGCAGTGAAGCCAAACCAGAGAACACCAAGATGGCGGAGCCAGTGTGCCTGTAGGGATTGTAGAGAGGGCGGAATTGGCACTGTGGACCCTGGCCTCGGTAGAGAAAGACATCAGCTAATGAAGTTGTTCAGATGGGCAGTGAGGTTGTCATGCTTTGGAAAGATGCTCAGGCTGCCCTAGGAAGCCCCCTGGCTTGGGGAGAGACTCCAGGAGACCCTAGCAGGGAGCATTTGACAGTGGATTCGAGTGATGCGAGGGGGACCTGAACAGTGATCTCTGTCATGGGAACCCGGAGGAGGTTGATGGCGTTTGTGGTTGATGTGGGAAGGACAGAGAGAGAACCAGAAACATCTACTTGCTGGGGGAAGTGTCATGTCCATTCCTCTGCTCCTTTTCTTCTCTCCTTGGGAGCGGTTTATAGTTCCTTTTGTTTTATTTATTTATTTTTTTGAGATGGAGTCTCGCCCTGTCGCCCAGGCTGGAGTGCAGTGGTGTGATCTCACTCACTGCAAGCTCCGCCTCCCAGATTCATGCCATTCTCCTGCCTCAGCCTCCCGAGTAGCTGGGACTACGGGCACCCGCCACCACACCTGGCTAATTATTATTATTATTTTTTTTTAAGTAGAGACGGGGTTTCACCGTGTTAGCCACGATGGTCTCGCTCTCCTGACCTTGTGATCCACCCGCCTTGGCTTCCCAAAGTGTTGGGATTACAGGCATGGGCCACCGCACCCGGCCTCTTTTATTCTTTTATTTGTACACTGGCATTGGATTTTTGGGATTTTTGGCTTTTTTTTTTCTTTCAGAAAAGTCTCGCTCTGTCACCCAGGCTGGAGTACAGTGGCTTAACCTTAGCTTACTGCAACCTCCACCTCCTGGGTTCAAGGGGTTCTGTTGCCTCAGCCTCCCGAGTAGCTGGGATTACAGGTGCACACCACCACGCCCGGCTAATTTTTCTATTTTTAATAGAGACGGCGTTTTCCCACGTTGACCAGCTTGGTCTCGAACTCCTGACCTCAGGTTATCCGCTTGCCTCAGCCTCCCAAAGTGCTGGGATTACTGGCGTAAGCCACTACGCGCAGCCTGAGTTTCTTTTTAGAAACAACAGTCTAAGATGCTATAATCCTGTCTTTTTTGTACACAGAGTAAAGAGGACAAATAGGTGAAAGAATAAATGAAAGGCTGGAATCCCACTTCCCCGGCTGTCCCAGGGCATTAGATATTGACTGATAGGAGGTAGCAAACCACTCACAGAGCCAGGAAGAAATGAATGCGTTGGTATTGCCAGGAGAGGAGGCCGGCCCGCCTAAAATACGCTATGACCATAGCCAAGAGGTACTGATGGAGAGAAAAGAACACAGAGAAGGAGAGGTCACATCTTGGGAGAGGAAGATTGTGGAGATAGTGGAATGGGGGACTGGGGAGGGGTTGCCCATCAGAGAAGGGACCTCAGCGTTGGGGTGACTGTGCTCATGTGGAAATTGCGGGGTGGAGGGGTATTCGAAGGTCGGATGCAAATCCGAGAAGCCAGAGGAAGGGTTTTCGGTGATGCTTCCAGGATGGTGGGCTCTGATGGGATCTCTGGAGGGGGTGTGTCTAGGTCGGCTGGTGTCAGGAGGGTCTTTTGTGTGCCAGGCAGAGAACTGTCCCAAAGAGCTGAGAGTAGAGGGGCCAGGAGCTTCAGGGCTGCGGCCAGACTGTGGCCGAGGGCTCAGATCCCAAACGACCTGTAGGAGAGGCAGGGGCCACTCATTCACTCTGCAAGAGACCAGCAAGTCCCGAGGGAGATGCTGACAAATCATAAAAATAGCCAGGAGTGGCGGCTCAAGCCTGTCATCCCAGTACTTTGAGAGGTGGAGGCAGGAGGATCACGTGAGCCCAACAGTTTGCGAACAACCTGGGCAACACAGTGAGACCCTGTTTCTACGAATATTTCAAAAATTAGTTGAGCATGGTGGCATGTGCCTAGTGGCAGCTCTTCAGGAGGCTAAGCAAAGAGGATTGCTTGAGCCCAAGAATTAGAGTGAGCTATGATCATGCCACTGTACTCCATCTTGGGGAGCAGAGCTGGACTCTGTTTCAGAAAAAAAAAAAATGTGTGGAGGCCGAGACTCAAGACCGTGGGAGCTGCTCGGGCACAGTGGCTGATGTCTGTAATCTCAGCACTTTGGGAGGCCAAGGCAGGTGGATCACCTGAGGTCAGGTGTTCAGGACCAACCTGGCCAACATGACAAAACCCCGTCTCTACTAAAAACACAAAAATTAGCCTGGCGTGGTGGTTCACGTCTGTAATCCCAGCTGCTTGGAGGCTGAGGCAGGAGAATCGCTTGAACCCAGGAGGCATCGGCTGCAGTGAGTCAAGATCGAGACACTGCCCTCCAGCCTGGGCAAGAGAGCAAGACTCTGTCTCACAAAAAAAACAAAAAAACAAAAAACTGTAGGAGCATCTGGTGGGAGGTGGTGGAGGGAGAACTGTGGGTTTGGAAACTGCGCCCTCCCCCTGGCCGTGCATTGGAACAGGAACACAGTTACATGGAGAGCAACCTTACCTTGTCCGACACCCTCAGATCTTTGTCCCAAGCCAGGAATCTTTTAATGACAGGATCCTCTGTGATTAGAGAGCAGATGTCAGCATGAGAAGCAGGACAGGGTTTCCGTGGGAGCAGCAGGGCAGCGAGGAGAAGTGTGCCTCCTGGGGGGAAGTCTCAGGATTGTGGCCACGGGTGAGGTGGATGGGAGAGGGGAGAATGAGTTTCTTTTTTTTGAGACAGAGTCTTGCTCTGTCCCCCAGGCGGGAGTGCAGTGGCGCAATCTCGGCTCACTGCAAGCTCCGCCTCCCGGGCTCACGCCATTCTCCTGCCTCAGCCTCCCGAGTAGCTGGGACTACAGGCGCCCGCCAACACGCCTGGCTAATTTTTTGTATTTTTAGTAGAGACGGGGTTTCACCATGTTAGCCAGGATGGTCTCGATCTCGTGACCTCGTGATCCGCCCGCCTCGGCCTCCCAAAGTGCTGGGATTACAGGCTTGAGCCACCGCGCCCGGCCGGGAGAATGAGTTTCACTGGGCAAGGGAGAGAGGCTCCTGCTCTGAGAATCCCCTGAGAAGAGGCCGAAGGAGGCCCTGAGTGTGAGCATCTACAGGATGTAGAGCTGGGAATCAGCCAGGACCCCCTCCAGCAGACACGGAGGGACCACTGCAGAGTCATAAAGGAATTCCCATCATTTCCTCATGAGACAGTCACATCAGGGTGTGACCATGGCCTTGGTATCCTCCACTATGGATAGAGACACTTAGATTTAGAAAAGTCAGTAAGAGACATTAAGTTTCAGAGGGCACAGCTGAAACCACTTTCTTTGTTTATTGATTTTGTTTTTCTTCATTTGATTTTTATTTTTATTTATTTATTAGTTTATTTTGAGACAGAGTCTTGCTCTGTGGGCCAGGCTGGAATGCAGTGGCGTGATGTTGGCTCACTGCAACCTCTGCCTCCCGGGTTTAAGCGATTCTCCTGTCTCAGACTCCTGAGTAGCTGGGACTACAGGCATGAGCTACCGTGCCCAGCCTTGGTTTTTCTCTTGACACAGAGTTTTGCTCTGTCACCCAGGCTGGGGTGCAGTAGTGCAGTCATAGCTCACCGCAGCCTCAAAGTCCTGAGTTCAAGCAATCCTCTTGCCTCAGCCTCCCAACGTGCTGGGATCTCAGGCAGGAGCCACCGCGCCTGGCCCAAAACCAAGCTTTCTTATCCCAAGCGCCAACCTTTGTCAAGTCTACCTAATCCTCTGTCGTCTCCTAAGTGTCCCTCATGAGTGATCACTTCAGAGTCCTCCCGCATGGAGAGCTCACCCAGTAGTGGGGGCATATTTTTCCCATTGGAAAACTGTGGTTATTGGAAGTTTCCTCTTTTTAGGAAGAACAGGATTGGAGGTGCCTTCTGGGGTGTCCTACCGAGCAGCCTGTTGAAGGCCTCGTGGTGCTCAGGGAGCATGAGCAACACTCGCTGTCGCTTGAGTTCCTTCTGTGGCTCCTCTGACGACTCCTCAGATTCGTCCGACCACTCCTTCTTCCTTTTCAGGCAAAAGGACCTACCTGGGGGGCTGTGATCTCCCCCAGGGGCTGAGTAAAGAAACCAGGCCACCGTGTAACGCTTCTGCAACTGATCCCCTTAGAGCCCGACCGCAAACCCCAAACCACTATCCATCCTCCCCAGCCTCACAGACTGCTGGCTTCTCCAAGCCATGTTTCTGACTTTCTCCTCTGCTCAACCCCACGTGCCGCTCCTTCCCCTCCCCATTCTTCTGTCTTTCTGTCCTCTGAACACTGCCTCATGTCCTTCCCTGGTCCCTGGCTCTCTCAGTCCCTCCTTTTTTTTTTGTTTCGAGATAGAATCTTGCTTTGTCGCCCAGGCTAGCGTGTAGTGGTGCAATCTCAGCTCACTGCAACATCCATCTCTCAGATTCCAGTTATTCTCCTGCCTCAGCCTCTCAGGTAGCTGGGATTACAGGTGCCTGCCATAATGCCCAGCTCAATTTTGTCCTTTTAGTAGAGACGGGGTTTCACCATCTTGGCCAGGCTGGTCTCAAACTCCTGGCCTCAAGTGATCTGCCTGCCTTGGCTTCCCCAAGTGCTGGGATTACAGGGGTGAGTCACTGCACCCGGTCTGAATTTCTCCATTCTTCCCACACACCCTCCTCAGGTTCTCCTTCCTGACCTCTGGCCCTTCTTTTTTTTTTTTGACACAGCGTCTCACTCTCTCACCCAGACTGGAGTGCAGTAGCATGATCTCGGCTCACTGCAACCTCTTCCTTCCAGGCTCAAGCGATTCTCCTCTCTTAACCTCCCGATTAGCTTGGATTACAGGTGCGCACCACTACCGCCTGGCTAATTTTTGTACTTTTAGTAGAGATGGGTTTTCACCATATTGGCCAGGCTGGTCTTGAATTCCTGACCTCAGGTGATCGGCCCGCCTCGGCCTCCCAAAGGGTTGGGGTTACGGACGTGAGCCACTGTGCCCGGCGCCCTTCCTTCATCTTAGTGAATCCTATCCCACTTCTTCTTCCTCCAGTCCCCTCACCTGATGGTCCCGACACTTTATCATCCACCACCTCCTGGAGGGGGTACCCCGAGGTGCTCCGCTGGGGGCTCTGCTCATCCTGGGGGTGCGGTAGACAGCAGGTCATGATGTTTCCCATAATCTATCCCCTCTCACGGAAACTAGTCTCTGTTCTGTCCGTGGCCTTCTCGTGGGCACTGGTAGGATCCCGAAGAGTGTGTTATCAATTCTCGAGACTGGGAGAAGTCAGGAGTGGAGATCAGCTCTGAGAAGATGCTGTTATCCAACTGAACTTCCAGGTGCCCACAGAGTCCGGTCCTTCCAATCAGGAAGGTCGGAATCTCTGATGTCATCGGTCAGTCCAACCTGGCAACGAGTTTGAAAAGAAACACATGTAACTGCCAGGCTGATCTCTTGTCCTGGAGACCCTGAGTGAATGGTATCTCCTGCCACTGTCCTAACCGCAGACCATTGTCCAAAAGCATCTTCAGGGTCTCCGCATCCCTCTGTTCCCTGTCCCAGCAGAGGCATGAGCCACCATACCTGGCCACTTTTCTTATCTATCTTTGTTATGTGGATGACTTGTGTTAACACAAATAAGATGCTGCTTGTCATCTTTAAAGAAAATAGGTGGCAACAATAGCAAGTCTTTTTTTTTTTTTTTTTGAGACGGAGTCTCGCTCTGTCACCCAGGCTGGAGTGCAGTGCGCGATCTCGGCTCACTGCAAGCTCCGCCTCCCACGTTCACGCCATTCTCCTGCCTCAGCCTCTCTGAGTAGCTGGGACTACAGGTGCCCGCCACCACGCCCGGCTAATTTTTTTGTATTTTTAGTAGAGACATGGTTTCACCGTGGTCTCGATCTCCTGACCTCGTGATCCGCCCGCCTTGGCCTCCCAAAGTGCTGGGATTACAAGCATGAGCCACTGTGCCAGGCCAGCAAGTCCTGTTTTTATCTGTACTTATGAGGCTATAATTAAATGCCAAAAATTAATGCTAAGAATTAAAATGCACATAATAATAGACTTTACCTCACAAACTGGCTTCAATTATTCAATGAGACTTACATGTATTACTTAAATGAGGTTAAATTTAACCTTTAAAAAATGATTTATTGTGGCTAGGCACAGTGGCTCACGCCTGTAATCCCAGCACTTTGGGAGGCCAAGGCAGACGGATCACTTGAGGCCAGGAGTTCAAGACCAGCCTGACCAACATGGCAAAACCCCATCTCCGCTAAAAATACAAAAATTAGCCAGGCGTGGTGGTGCATACCTGTAATCCCAGCTACTCAGGAGGCTGAGACACAAGAATCGCTTGAACCCGGGAGGCAGAGGTTGCAACGAGGTGAGATCACACCACTGCACTCTAGCATGGGCAACAGAGTGAGGCTGTGCCTTAAAGAAAAATTATTTTGGGGGATGATGGGGTGTCACTATGTTGACCAGGCTTGTCTCAAACTCCTTGCCTCAAGCAATCCACCCATCTCAGCCTCCCAAGTAGCTGCAACTACAGGCGCATGCCACCACGCCTAGCTAATGTGTGTGTGTGTGTGTGTGTGTGTGTGTGTAGAAACAGGGTCTTACTATGTTGCTTAAGCTGCTCTCAACCTCCTGGGCAACAGGAGATCGAGACCACGGTGAAACCCTGTCTCTACTAAAAATACAAAAAAAATTAGCCGGGCGTGGTGGCGGGCGCCTGTAGTCCCAGCTACTCGGAGAGGCTGAGGCAGGAGAATGGCGTGAACCCGGGAGGCGGAGCTTGCAGTGAGCCGAGATTGCGCCACTGCACTCCAGCCTGGGTGACAGAGCAAGAATCCGTCTCAAAAAAAAAAAAAAAAAAAAAAAAAGCTGCTCTCAACCTCCTGGGCAACAGTGATCCTCCCACCTTGGCCTCCGAAAGCATTGGAATTACTGTTGTGAGCCACCTCACTGAGCTCTCCACCTTTCAGCTGAACCCAGAAAAGTACAATCTTTTAACCCAAAGCATTCCTCACAGTTAAAGTCAGGAAGAGCCCTTCATGCTCTGGAGGCAGCTACTAACCCTCTGCTAAACACTGACTCTGGGTATGAGAAACACACCTACTGTGTCCCAGATATTTTTCCAAATGCAACTTAATTTAGCCTTCACGACAATGCTGGAGTGAACGATCATTAACTGTATTTCATAGATGTGGAAACTGAGACTCAGAGGCAGGAAATGACCTCCTTCTGGAGGCTGCAAATTCTTTGATGCTCCTTTGATCAACAGGTGGGAGCTGGCCAGAGGTGGTGGCTCATGCCTGTAATCCCAGCACTTTGGGAGGCCAAGGTAGGAGGATTGACTGAGGCCAGGAGTTTGAAACTAGTCTAGGCAACATAGCAAGACCTCATCTCTACAAAAAATACAAAAACTAGCAGGGTGTGGTGGTGCACACCTGTAGTCTCAGCCACTCGGGAGGCTGAAGTGGCAGCATTGCTTGAGCGCAGGAAGTTGAGCAGATGGCCGCCTTCTTGCTGGGTTTTCACATGGTCTTTCCCCTGTGCACACACACCCCTGGTGTCTCTATCTGAATGTCTTAATCTCCGCCCCCCGCCTTTTTTTTTTTTTTTTTTTTGAGATGGAGTCTCACTCTGCCACCCTGGCTGGAGTGCAGAGTGCAATGGCACAATCTCGGCTCACTGTAAACTCCGCCTCCCAGGTTCAAGCGATTCTCCTGCCTCAGCCTCCCGAGTACCTGGGATTACAGACTTGTGCCACCACCCCCCTCTAATTTTTATATTTTAAGTAGAGATGACGTTTCACCATGTTGGCCAGGCTGGTCTCAAACTCCTGAGCTCAAGTGATCCACCCACCTCGACCTCCCAAACTGCTGGGATTACAGGCATGAGCACTGTGCCCACCCATGCCTCCTCGGTGAATACCACCTGCTAATTTTTGTATTTTTAATAGAGACGGGGTTTCACCATGTTGGCCAGGCTGTTCTCGAACTCCTGACCTCATGTGATCTGCCCCTGCTCAGCCTCCCAAAGTACTGGGATTACACGCATGAGCCACCATGCCTGGCCAGATCTTATTTGGAAATGGTATTCTGCATTGTAATTTTTGTTCTGTTTTATTTTTACATATAAAACAGAACAAGAGGATGAGAGAGGTGGGGATGTGCTACTCACTTTTAAACAAGCAGAGCTCATGATAACCCTCTACCATGAAAACACACGGAAGGGATGGTCCCAACCCATTCATGAGAAATCCGTCCTATGATTTGATCACCTCCCACCAGGCCTTTTTTTTTTTGAGACAGTTTCACTCTGTCACCCAGGCTGCAGTGCAGTGGCACCATCTGGGCTCACTGCAACTTCTGCCTCCCAGGTTCAAGCCATTCTCCTGCCTCAGCCTCCCAAGTAGCTGGGATTACAGGTGCCCACCACCACACCCGGCTAATTTTGTATTTTAAGTGGAGACAGGGTTTCACCATGTGGTCCAGGCTAATCTCGAACTCCTGGCCTCACGTGATCCGCTCACCTCGGCCTCCGAAAGTACTGGGATTGCAGGTGTGAGCCACTGCACCCGGTCTCGACATGAGATTTAAGCAGGGCACTCAAAGCCAAACTGCATCACTCCCCATCATGTGAGGATACAGGGAGAAGACAGCCATCCACAAATCAGGAAGTGGGCCCTCACCAGACACCAATCTGCTGGTTCCTCAATCTTGGAATTGTGAGAGAGAAATGTGTGTTGTTTAAGCCACCAGCCTATGGTTTTCTGTAATAGAAGCCCAAATGGACTAAGATACTCAGTCACGCTGCTCACAATTCCAGTGCCCAAGAGGGCCAGGACGACATGTGTTCAAGCGGCCGGCATATTGAATGGCACATTCGTAGAACATTTCCATCACCACAGATGGTCCTTCTGGGCAGCTCTACTCTTGGGAGGAGTTCACATGTAGAGATCATGGCAGCAAAAATCTCTCTGAGTCAGGTGAGAGGCAGAGAGATGAAGAAGTCTGTTATTAACATTAGGAATGATCATTGTCACTTTTTTTTTTTTTTTTTGAGACAGAGTTTCACTCTTGTTGCCCAGGCTGGAGTGCAATGACTCACTGCAACCTCCACCTCCTGGGTTCAAGTTGTTCTCCTGCCTCAGCTTCCTGAGTACTTACAGGTGCCCACAACCATACCCAGCTGATTTTTGTATTTTTAGTAGAGATGGGGTTTCACCACGTTGGCCAGGCTGGTCTCAAACTCTTGACCTCAGGTGATCCGCCCGCCTCAGCCTCCCAAAGTGCTGGGATTACAGGCATGACCCACCATGCCCAGCCGATTCTCACTTTTAACTGAGCACCTGCTATCTACCGGGGAGTGTCAAATGTGTTAAAAATCCTATAACTATGCCTTCCAACAACTCTATAGGGTGGGCATTATCACCCATATAACAGAGAAGGAAAATGAGGGTTTTTCCTTTTTTGTTTGGTTGGTTGGTTTTGGTTTTTGTTACTGAGACAGGGTCATACTCTGTCTCCCAAGCTGGAGTGCAGTGGCACCCCTCATAGCTCACTGCAGCCTCAACCTCCCAGGCTCGAGTAATCCCCCAAGTAGCTGGGACTACAGATGTGCACCACCATGCCTGGCTTTTTTTTTTTTTTTTTTGAGACGGAGTCTCGCTCTGTCGCCCAGGCTGGAGTGCAGTGGCGCAATCTCGGCCCACTGCAAGCTCCGCCTCCCAGGTTCATGCCATTCTCCTGCCTCAGCCTCCCAAGTAGCTGGGACTACAGGCACCCGCCACTACGCCCGGCTAATTTTTCTGTATTTTTAGTAGAGACGGGGTTTCACCTGTTAGCCAGGATGGTCTCGATCTCCTGACCTTGTGATTCGCCCGCCTCGGCCTCCCAAAGTGTTGGGATTACAGGCGTGAGCCATCGCGCCCGGCCCGCCTGGCTTTTTTTTTGAGGTGGGGTCTCACTATGTTGCCCAGGCTGGTCACAAACTCCTGTTCTCAAGCGATCCTCCTGCCTCAGCCTCCCAAAGTGCTGAGGTTACAGGCATGAGCCACTGCACCTGGCTAGGAAACTGAGTTTTTTCAGTGGTAGAGGCTCTTAGCCAGTGGCCAAGGGAAAGAGAGAGTTCTGGGTTCAGGGGCTGGCAGGAAGTTAGCAAGACACCAGGGACTCAGCTACACTGGCTGGATCTCAGGGAAGAGCAACCGCCACAGTGGGGACCTGGAGCATGAGGGGAAACTGAGGCAGCAGCTGCACCACAGGGTTGGCAGTACCTGGTAAGAGAAGAGGATGCCTTCCATAAGTAGGCCCACAGGTGCCCAGGGCTCCCCATACCCACGGGGTACCAGGTCTAAAACCATGAGACCAGTACCAGCACCAACCACTCAAGGAGCTGAGACAGCTGACCCACTCTCTGCCCTGGCTAGGACTGGCCCCAGCACCCCCAGTGGGGAGGACTCAATGGTCCCAGCTGCCAAGGGCCCAGGAACACTAGCAACAGAATGGCCAAAGTGACAGGGAACCCTTGAGACCCTAGAGTGGCAATGCCTGGGCTGGGCCTGATCCTTCCCACCAGCCCCCAGCCATTCCTGGCCTTCTGCCATGGTTCCTGGTTGGTCTGCAAAGTGCCTGGGGCAAATACCTTCTGGGAGAAGAGTAGAGAGGATACCCAGGCTCCATGGGCCTCAGGATTCCTGAAGTAGGAGGCTCCTCTCTGATGATGGGGCCACCCTGCTCTGGACAGGAAGCCCCTAGCCTCAGGGACACGTTGAATCTTGTCACCCAGAGGAACCAAGTGGCTGGGTGGTGGCCTGGTGCAATGGCTCACGCCTGTAATCCCAGCACTTTGGGAAGCCAAGGCAGGTGGATCACCTGAGGTAAGGAGTAGAAGACCAGCCTGGCCAACATGGCGAAACCCCATCTCTACCAAAAATACAAAAAATAGCTAGGTGTGGTGGTGGGCACCTGTAATCCCAGCTACTCGGGAGGCTGAGGCAGGAGAATCGCTTGTACCTGGGAGGCAGAAGTTGCAGTGAGCTGAGATGGCGCCACTGCACTCCAGCCCGGGTGACAGAGTGAGACTCCATCTCAAATTAAAAAAAGAGGCTGGGCAGCAAAGAATAAAATGGTTCCCCAGTTCAGCCTTCGGAGGTACCAACCATCTGTTAGCAGAGCTCTAAGACCAACTGGGCCCCCACTCCAGGAACATCCCCCTTCCCACAGGGGCTGGGGAGATGGGGTCCCGGGCTGTGCTGCCCTCTGGAGCAGCCCCCTTCGACTGGCCCTCACTGTTCTCCAGGGCCCTGGGAAGCCATGCAGAGAGGCAGAGGTCCTTTATGTGCCAGACAAGGCTGCTGTCAAGGGACTGCAGATCTGCTTGAGGTGTGACATATCTGTTTTTAGAACAAGAACATCACATCAGCAGGAGCCAGTGGCCAGAGCTAGGGGGAAGGGAGGATCCAGGTCCAATTCCCATGTACCTAGGGCACATGTGCACAGCACCGAGGGCCACTCCAGCCCCTCCTCAGCTCTCAGAGGACCCTGCTCCCACCTGCCTTTTGCTCTGCTATCGGGCAGATGGCATTGTCTCTGCTTTGCAACTGATGAAACAGGAACTCTGACTTCTGAGCTAGGCTAAGAGGGTGCTTGATGCTGCCATTCCGGGCCCAGGTGGGACATTCAGCCATCAGCATCTGTAGCTCTTACCTGAGTCTGCCAGAGCAGAGCAGAAGCAAATGCATGAAGGTCCCTCCCCCAGGGCTGCTCTTAGCCAATGACTGATGACAATGGGTGTATAAAGAGCTTAGCCACATGACCCCACACAGGTGGGACAACCATGAGTTTCCACATTCTGTACTGCCTCCCAGAGGTCCTCAACAGGTTTAAGCTCAATTGCCCACACTGGTAACTGGTGACTTCCTTGATAACACCCATTTCTTTTTTCATTCTTTTGGTTTTTTCTTTTGATGGCATTTTGCTCTTGTCGCCCAGGCTGGAGTGCAGTGGTGTGATCTCAGCTCACTGCAACCTCTGCCTCCCAGGTTCAAGTGATTCTCTTGCCTCAGCTCCTAAGTAGCTGGGATTACTGGCATGTGCCACCACAGCCAGTTAATTTTATATTTTTAGTAGAGAGGGAATTTCCCCATGTTGGCCAGGCTGGTCTTAAACTCCTGACCTCAAGAGATCCACCCACCTCAGCTTCCCAAAGTGCTGGGATTACAGGCGTGAGCCACCGCTCCTGGCAGTTTCCCTCCTTCCTCCCTCCCTCCCTCTCCTTCCCTCCCTTCCTCCCTTCCTTCTTTCCTCCCTCCCTCTCTTTCTCCTTTCCTTCCTTTCTCCCTCCCTCCCTCTCTCCTCTTTCATCTTGCTCTGTCACCCAGGCTGGAGTGCAATGCTGTGATCTGGGCTCACTGCAACCTCTGCCTCAAGTAGCTGGGACTACAGGTTCACACCACCACATCCAGCTAATTTTTGTGTGGGTTTTTTTGTAGATAGGGTTTCGCCACGTTGCCCAGGCTGGTCTCAAGCAATTCTCCTAGGCTCAAGCAATCTTCTGGCCTCAGCCTCCCAAAGTTCTGGGCTTACAGACCTGAGCCATTGTGCCCGGCTAACACCCCTTTCTTGGCAGCCTTCCTGGCCGTATCTGGCCTCTCTACTCCCCTACCTGGGTTTCTGGGATGACTTGCACTTAAATCCTTGGAGGGAACTTTAAGCAGAAGGAAAGAGGAGAAAACTCAGAAATGGTGTGGGACCAGCAGCTTCCCCATTGTCTGGTCTGGAGTGGAGGTGGTCCAGGGATCCAGGGAGCCTGGCTCAAGCAGGATAGAGGTGACATCCAGGCTGGCCATCAGGGGGTGCAGTTCAGCAGCAGAGTCTCCAGGCCTGCTCACACTTGGGCTGGTGAAGGATTCTCTTCTGGATAGCCTGTTTAGATTACAGTAGGACCTGAAGACATGAAATTAGTTTCCAGCCCTGGGACAGGGGTCGGGCCAGGCTCACACAGCTGGGCCCAGGCTCAGGACTGAGGTAGAACCATAGTGTTCATCACAGCTGGAGCAAAAGCCCAGAATAACGGACTTAACACTCCCAGTGGGTCAGAGGAGAGGCTAGCACAGGGTAGACACAAGATTCTGCAGACAGAGGCCAGAAGATTTTTGTAGGCTACAAGATTCTGTAGACAGAGGCTCGCGCCTATAATCCCAGCACTTTGGGAGGCCGAGGCAGGTGGATCACTTGAGGCCAGGAGTTCAAGACCAGCCTGGCCAACATGGTGAAACTCTGTCTCTACTAAAGATACAAAAATTAACCAGATGTGGTGGCACGTGCCTGTAGTCCCAGCTACTCGGGAGGCTGAATCAGGAGGATCGCTTGAACCCAGGAGGCGGAGGTTGCAGTGAGCCGAGATCGCACCACTGCACTCCAGCCTGGGTAACAGAGCAAGACTGTCTAAATAAATAAATAAATAAATAAATAAATAAATAAATAAATAAAATTATACAGACCTCATTCCCAGGAGGCAGTCTGAAATGGCTCAGGAAAAAAAAAAAAAAAAGCAAGTGAAATTTGTGCAGGGGGATCTCACCTGAACAAGGATCAGAAAGACAAGGGGTTGTGCCCAAACCTCCCTACCCTCCTAGTGGCAGCTGGACCCTGGACCCCTTCACCACCACCAGCCTGCCCCATGCTATCCATCACCAGCCAGCTCACGACCTAAACATCTCTGCATCCCTCCTCTCTCTCTCCATCCCCACTGCTACCTCACTGGTTCTGGCCACCACGGCTCTCTCAGCTAGGCTGCAATCACTTCCAGGCTGGACTCCCCACCCCTGCCCTTGACCTTCTCCTGTCCTCTACTCCACAAGGCAGCCAGAAGAATCTGCCAATGTATCAAGTCTTCTCTTGGGCTAGAGCCTTCTGGTGGCTTCCAATCTGCACCCTCCCAGCCCTTTATGTGAGGCACCATCTCATCTTCATAAATCCTGTTTCTATTGCCTGGAGGACTCCCCCAGCCCTACCTTCCCCTGTTCCTAAATGACATTTTGCCACCCTTCAGATCTCAATGTCACTTTTGAGAGAAACCTTAGTCAGGCATGGTAGCACGCACCTGTGGTCCCAGCTACTCTGAAGACTGAGGAGGAATGATCTCTTGAAGTCAGGAGTTGGGGGTTGCAGTGAGCTAGGATTGCACCACTGCACTCCAGCCTGGACAACAGAGCAAGACCCTGTCTCTAGGCCAGGTACAGTGGCTCACACCTGTAATCCCAGCACTTTGGGAGGCTAAGGCAGGCAGACTACCTGAGGTCAGAAGTTCGAGACCAGCCTGGCCAACATTGTGAAACCCCATCTCTACTAAAAATACAAAAGTTAGCCGGGTGTGGTGGCTTGCACCTGTAATCCCAGCTACTTGGGAGGCTGAGGCAGGAGAATTGCTTGAACCTGGGAGGCAGAGATTGCAGTGAGCCGAGATCGCACCACTGCACTCCAGCATACACAATGAAGCAAGAAAAAAAAGAAAAGTCCTTGTCTCTAAAAAGAGAGAGAGAGAGAAACCCTGCATGGACCTCCATTCAGATGGCCGTTCTGTTACTAGAAGGGTCCAGACCAACACAAGAGCACTAGGAGCCAAAGACGAAATTCACAAAAGAGCAATTATGAGAAATGGGAGAAAGATGGAGGGATTGCAACACAGGGCTACTGGAAGTTTTAGAAAAACAGCAGAAAATCACAGAGAAGCAATATATGATGGACAATCAATGAGAATTTTCAAAAACTAGGCTGGGCGTGTTGGCTCATGCCTATAAACCCAGCACTTTGGGAGGCTGAAGCAAGTGGATCAACTGAGGTCAGGAGTTTCAGACCAGCCTGGCCAATATGGTGAAACCTCGTCTCTACTAAAAATACAAAAATTAGCCTGGCGTGGTGGCGTGCACCTGTAGTCCCACCTACTCAGGAGGCTAAGGCAAGAGAATCCCCTGAACCCGGGAGGGAGAGGTTGCAGTGAGCCAATATCGTGCTACTGCACGCCAGCCTGGGTGACAGAGCAAGACTCCATCTCAAAAAAAAAAAAAAAAACAGAAAAGAAAGAAAAAAAGAACTAAAGAGACATACAAGTCCTCAAATCAAAAACATACTCCAAGAACAAACAGCATAAATTAATGTGTCTATATAGGGTTCTATCATTATTAAACCACTTAAAGTCAAGGATAAAGAGGAATTTTTTTTTTTTTTTTTTTGAGATAGGGTCTCACTGTGTCACCCAGGCTGGAGTGCAGTGGTGCAATCATAGCTCACTGTAGCCTCAGACTCCTGGGCTCAAGCAATTCTCCCACCTCAGACTCCCAAGTAACTGGGACTACAAGCCTGCAAGCAGGCACCACCATGCCTAGCTAATATTTGTATTTTTTTAGAGATGGGATCTTGCTATGTTGCCCAGGATGGAAATCTTTTTTGTTGTTGTTGGTTATCTTTTTTTTTTTTTTTTTTGAGACAGAGTCTCGCTCTGTCACCCAGGCTGGAGTGCAGTGGCGCGATCTCGGCTCACTGCAAGCTCTGCCTCCCAGGTTCACGCCATTCTCCTGCCTCAGCCTCCCGAGTAGCTGGGACTACAGGCGCCCGCCACCGCGCCCGGCTGATTTTTTGTATTTTTAGTAGAGACGGGGTTTCACCGTGTTAGCCAGGATGGTCTCGATCTCCTGACCTCGTGATCCGCCCGCCTCGGCCTCCCAAAGTGCTGGGATTACAGGCTTGAGCCACCGCGCCCGGCCGGTTATCTTTTTTTTTTTTTGGAGATGGAGTTTCACTCTTGTCGCCCAGTCTGGAGTGCAGTGGCGTGATCAAGGCTCACTGCAACTTCAATCTCCCAGGCCCAAGGGATCGCCCCACCTCAGCCTTGTGAGTAGCTGGGACTAACCACACTTGGTTATATTTCTTTCTTTCCTTTTTTTTTTTTTTTTCTGTAGAGATGAGGTCTTGCTATGTTGCCCAGGCTGGTCTCAAACTTCTGGCCTCAAGTGATCCTCCAGTCTTGGCCTCCCAAAGTGCTGGAATTACAGGCATGAGCCTGTGCTCCTGCTCCTCCTCCAAGGTTTCTAAGCGAGGAAAGGAAGACTTTCACATTTCCTCAAGTGGGTTCTAGCAGCCTTGAGATGCATCAATTACACACATCGCCCCAGAATGCCCAGAAGTCATTGCCCTCAAATCACACACACAAAGCAACATTCTGGCCTGTAATCCCAGCACGTTGGGAGGCCAAGGTGGGAGGATCATTTGAGCCCAGGAGTTTGAGACCAGCCTGGGCAAACATGGCGAGACCCTGTCTCTACAAAAAATTTAAAAATTGAAGAAGAAGAAAAAAGGAATATTCTGGTCTTCCTGCCCCAGGTGTGCCCTACAGTCTGGCTCCCTAGCTCACGTTCCTATGAAAAGCTGGAGGGGTGGCCGGGCACAGTGGCTCATGCCTGTAATCCTAGCACTTTGGGAGGCTGTGTGGGGCGCATCACTTGAGGTCAGGAGTTCAAGGCCAGCCTGGCCAACATGGTGAAACTCCATCTCTACCTAAAATACACAAATTAGCTGGGGGTGGGGCGTGGTGGCGTGCACCTGTAATCCCAGCTACTCGGGAGGTGGAGGCACAAGAATTGCTCAAACCCCGGAAGCAGAGGTTGCAGTGAGCCAAGATTGCGCCACTGCACTCCAGCCTGGGTGACAGAGCAAAACGCCACCTCAAAAAGAAAAAGAAGGCCGGGCGCGGTGGCTCACGCTTGTAATCCCAGCACTTTGGGAGGCCGAGGCGGGCGGATCACGAGGTCAGGAGATCGAGACCACGGTGAAACCCCATCTCTACTAAAAAATACAAAAAATTAGCCGGGCGTGGTGGCAGGCGCCTGTAGTCCCAGCTACTCGGAGAGGCTGAGGCAGGAGAATGGCGTGAACCCGGGAGGCGGAGCTTGCAGTGAGCCGAGATCGCGCCACTGCACTCCAGCCTGGGCGGCAGAGCGAGACTCCGCCTCAAAAAAAAAAAAAAAAAAAAAAAAGAAAAAGAAAAAAAGGAAAGCTAGAGGGGCCAGGCGCAGTGGCTCATGATTACCCAGCACTTCAGGAGGCCAAGGTGGCCACATCGCCTGAGGTCAGGAGCTCAAGACCAGCCTGGCCAATATGGTGAAACCCCGTCTCTACTAAAAACTACAAAAAGTAGCCAGACATGGTGGTGGGTGCCTGTAATCCCACCTACTTGGGAGGCTGACGGAGGAGTATCACTTGAGCCCGGGAGGTGGAGGTTGCAGTGAGCTGAGATCACACCACTGCACTCCAGCCTGGGCGACAGAGCAAGATTCTGTCTCAGAAAAAAAAAAAGAAAGAAAGGAGAGAAAGAAAAGAAAAGAAAAAGAGAGAGGAAGGAAGGAAGGAAGGAAGGAAAAGAAAGCAAAGGAAAGAAAGAAAAGAAAGAAAGAGAAAGAAAGAGAAAGAAAAGCTAGAGGGTCTTCAGCCATCCCATTACTGGGTATATACCCAAAGGACTATAAATCATGCTGCTATAAGGACACATGCACACGTATGTTTATTGCGGCACTATTCACAATAGCAAAGAGTTGGAACCAACCCAAATGTCCAACAACGATAGACTGGATTAAGAAAATGTGGCACATATACACCATGGAATACTATGCAGCCATAAAAAATGATGAGGTCGTGTCCTTTGTAGGGACATGGATGAAACTGGAAAACATCATTTTCAGTAAACTATCGCAAGGACAAAAAACCAAACACCGCATGTTCTCACTCATAGGTGGGAATTGAACAATGAGAACTCATGGACACAGGAAGGGGAACATCACGCTCCGGGGACTGTTGTGGGGTGGGGGGAGGGGGGAGGGACAGCATTAGGAGATACACCTAATGCTAAATGACGAGTTAATGGGTGCAGGAAATCAACATGGCACATGGATACATATGTAACAAACCTGCACATTGTGCACATGTACCCTAAAACCCTAAAGTATAATAAAAAAAAAAAAAAAAAAAAAAAGAAAAGCTAGAGGGTCTTAAGGGACCACTACCTTGGGTCAATGCTCTTATCTTTCCAACTGTTCACAAATTCACTGTCACTATGTGCTAGTTTGTCGCTGGGCATCATTAGTTCATCCTCTTCCTCATCATTGAAGTTCCCACACATGCCGCAGACCTGGCAGGGGAGAGTGGTTTTTCGGTGCTGGGGAAGCACCAGAGCAGTTTTTCTCCCTCCCTCCCTTCCTTCCTTCATGAGAGCGGTTTCCCTCCCTCCCTCCCTCCCATCCTTCCTTCCTTTCTTTTTTTTTTTTTTTTTTTTTTTTTTTTGAGACGGAGTCTTGCTCTGTCTCCCAGGCGGGAGTGCAATGGCGCGATCTCGGCTCACTGCAAGCTCCGCCTCCCGGGTTCATGCCATTCTCCTGCCTCAGCCTCCCGAGTAGCTGGGACTACAGGCGCCCGCCAACACGTCCGGCTAATTTTTTGTATTTTTAGTAGAGATGGGGTTTCACTGTGTTAGCCAGGATGGTCTCGATCTCCTGACCTCGTGATCCGCCTGCCTCGGCCTCCCAAAGTGCTGGGATTACAGGCTTGAGCCACTGCGCCCGGCCCCTTCCTTCCTTCCTTTCTTCCCTTCCTTCCTCCCTCCCTCCCTCCCTTCCTTCCTTCTTTTGAGTTTCACTCGTCACCCAGCCTGGAGTGCAGTGGCATGATCTCAGCTCACTTCACTATCCGCCTCCCGGGTTCAAGTGACTCTCCTGCCTCAGCTTCCCAAGCAGCTGGGATTACAGGTGTGCACCACTACCCCCAGCTAATTTTTTTTTTTTTTTTTTTTAATAGAGACGGGGTTTCACCGTGTTGGCCAGGCTGGTCTCGACCTCCTGACCTCAGTGACCCACCTGCCTCGGCCTCCCAGATTGCTGAGATTAGAGGCGTGAGCCACCACGCCCGGGCAGAATGGTTTTTCCTGGAAACACTCTTGTCCATCCTACACCGAAAGGCGCACTCCTCCACTGCCCTGCTCCATCCTGAGGAGTGGCCTCTTTGGGCAGGCACGATGTGAACACTGCCCCCCATCCCTGCCAGCCACCAATCTCCTGGGGCTGCCTCCCCAGTGAGGAGAGCCAGATGTTTTCCTCACCTTTCCATAGTAGGTTGTGGGGATTTCAATCTCTAAGAGACGATTCCCGTCAAACTTGACTTGCACCCCGATCTTGATGTTAACAATAGTGTAGATGCTGCTGGATTTGACACTGACCCCAGGGATCTGGGAGATCGCGGGGAGGATGACCTGTTTGCTGTTGATCTAAACAGGAGGACAGTGACGGTGAGTAGGAGCAGGGACCAGAGTCCCCTCCCCAGCGCTCCCTCCCAGCCCCGGTCACCACACCCAGCTCACCAGCACACGGTGGCCCTTCTGCAGGGTGACCTGGGCATCGCAGATGTCAATGTAGACCTCGTGAAGGCGGAAAGCCTCAGTTCCACCTTCCTCCTTCTCATGCTTGGCACTGATCTTGAAGAAGGGCAAGGCCATGGCGGGGTGGCACACTTTCACCAGGACATGAGTGCAGGCGTCTGGGGTAGAATGGTTACTACCATCAAAGCTCACGTAGTGGGACTCCCCTGAGAGCTGACACACTCCCATACCTAGGAGGACAGAAAGAACAGCTGGGCTATGACACTCCTCTGGCAGGTACAGGGTCCCTGGGAAACTAGTCCTGGGTTCTCCCTGCCTTCCAGAAAAGAGTCAAGAACCCAGGTCCGGCTGTGCGCAGGGGCTCATGCCTGTAATCCCAGCACTTTGGGAGGCCAAGGTGGGCTGGTTTGATACCAGCCTGCCTGACATGGTAAAACCCCGTCTCTACTAAAAAAAATACAAAAAAATTAGGGTGTGGTGACATGTGCCTGTAATCTCAGCTACTTGGAAGGCTGAGGCAGGAGAATCGCTTGAACCAGGGAGACGGAGGTTGCAGTGAGCCGAGATTGCGCCACTGCACTCCAGCCTGGGCAACAGAGACACTGCATCAAAAAAAACAAAAAAAAAACAAAACAAAAAACAAAACAAAACCCCGAAGCCAGGGCTAGGAGGCATGAGGTTTATGGGTGGAGGGGGACATGATTCTTTGGAGGAAGTATTTTTTTTTTCTTGTTTGAGACATGGTCTCTCTTTGTCACCCAGGCTGGAATGCAGTGGCATGGTCATAGCTCACTGCAGCCTCAAACTCCTGGGCTCAAGCCATCCTCCTACCTCTGGAGGCATGAAGTACCCTATTCAACTAATTAAAAAAAATTTTTTTTCAGAGACAGGGTCTTGTTCTGTTACCCAGGCTGGCGGGCAGTGGCACGATTTTGAGGCTGGCGGGGTTCCGGATCATCTTGTCCAGGGCGCTGACCACCTGGGGGAAGCGGGGCCAGGCATTCCGGTCTTTCTGCCAACAGACCAGCATGAGCTGGTGGAGGGAGGTGGGACAGTCTGGGGGCGGGGGCAGCCGGTAGTCCTGTTCAATGGCATTGATCACCTGGAAAGAGGGGAAGAAGCTCTGGGTGAGGCTGTCTAGGAAAAGCAAAGATGCTAACAGGCCCAGGAAATGGTGACTTGGAAGATGGTAGGATAGGAGGCACAGCCCCCCAAAAACTAACAGATCCAGGAATCCTCCTAGCCGGAGTTGAAGCTCTCTGTGGCTGGAGGCCCCAGCAGCTCTTGGCTATGATACAGACATGTTACCTCCCAACCCTGCCCTCCATCTCTGTATCCTTCTGCGACCCAAATATGCTGTATCCAACTCTTTTATGTATGTATGTATGTATGTATGTATGTATTTATTTATTTATTTATTTATTAAGATAGTCTCGCTCAGTTGCCTAGGCTGGAATGCAATGGCGTGATCTCAGCTCACTGCAACCTCTGTTCCTGGGTTCAAGCGATTATCCTGTCTCAGCCTCCCGAGTAGCTGGGATTACAGGCACCCGCCATCACGCTCGGCTAAGTTTTTGTATTTTTTTAGGGATGGGGTTTCACCATGTTGGCCAGGCTGGTCTTAACTCCTGACCTCAGGTGATCTGCCCACCTCGGCCTCCCAAAGTGCTAGGATTACAGGCATGAGACATAGCGCCCGGTCCCCAACTCTTTTTAAAAATTTTTTGTAGAGGTAGGATCCGGCTATGTTGCCCAGGCTGGTCTTGAGATCCTGAGTTCAAGTGATCCTCCCTCCTCAACCTCCCACAGTGCTGGGATTACAGGCGTGAGCCACCAGGCCTGGCCCTGTATCTCAACTCTTTGATATAAAGATCAATTCTCCTTTTTGTCATCTCCATGGTCTCAAGAACCCTGTCCCCGTCCGGGAAGAAGTGAGGAGCGCCTCTGCCCGGCCGCCCCGTCCGGGAAGAAGTGAGGAGCGCCTCTGCCCGGCTGCCCCGTCTGGGAAGTGAGGAGCGCCTCTGCCCGGCCGCCCCGTCCGGGAAGAAATGAGGAGCGCCTCTGCCCGGGCGCCCCGTCCGGGAAGAAGTGAGGAGCGCCTCTGCCCGGCCGCCCCATCCGGGAAGAAGCGAGGAGCGCCTCTGCCCGGCCGCCCCATCTGGGAGGTGAGGAGCGCCTCTGCCCGGCCACCCATCGTCTGGGAAGTGAGGAGCGCCTCTGCCCGGCCACCCACCGTCTGGGAAGTGAGGAGCACCTCTGCCCAGCCGCCCCGTCTGGGAAGTGAGGAGCGCCTCTGCCCGGCCGCCCCGTCTGGGAAGTGAGGAGTGCCTCTGCCCGGCCACCCATCGTCTGGGAAGTGAGCAGCGCCTCTGCCCGGCCACCCATCGTCTGGGAGGTGAGGAGCGCCTCTGCCCGGCCGCCTGTCTGGGAAGAAGTGAGGAGCGCCTCTGCCCGGGCGCCCCGTCCGGGAAGAAGTGAGGAGCGCCTCTGCCCGGCCGCCCCGTCCGGGAAGAAGTGAGGAGCGCCTCTGCCCGGCCGCCCCGTCCGGGAAGAAGTGAGGAGCGCCTCTGCCCGGCCGCCCCGTCCGGGAAGAAGTGAGGAGCGCCTCTGCCCGGCCGCCCCGTCCGGGAAGAAGTGAGGAGCGCCTCTGCCCGGCCGCCCCGTCCGGGAAGAAGTGAGGAGCGCCAGGCCGGGCGCGGTGGCTCAAGCCTGTAATCCCAGCACTTTGGGAGGCCGAGGCGGGTGGATCACGAGGTCAGGAGATCGAGACCATCCTGGCTAACACGGTGAAACCCCGTCTCTACTAAAAAATACAAAAAAATTAGCCGGGCGTGCTGGCGGGCGCCTGTGGTCCCAGGTACTCGGGAGGCTGAGGCAGGAGAATGGCGTGAACCCAGGAGGTGGAGGTTGCGGTGAGCCGAGATCGCGCCACCGCACTCCAGCCTGGGGGACAGAGAAAGACTCCGTCTCAAAAAAAAAAAAAAAAAAAAAAAAAAAAAAAAAAAAGAAGTGAGGAGCGCCTCTGCCCGGCGCCCTGTCCGGAAAGAAGTCAGGAGCTCCTCTGCCCGGGCGCCCCGTCCGGGAAGAAGTGAGGAGCGCCTCTGCCCGGCCGCCCCGTCCGGGAAGAAGTGAGGAGCGCCTCTGCCTGGCCGCCCCGTCCGGGAAGAAGTGAGGAGCGCCTCTGCCCGGCCACCCATCGTCTGGGAGGTGAGGAGCGCCTCTGCCCGGCCACCCATCGTCTGGGAGGTGAGGAGCACCTCTGCCCCGCCACCCATCGTCTGGGAAGTGAGGAGTGCCTCTGCCCGGCTGCCCCATCTGGGAAGTGAGGAGTGCCTCTGCCCGGCCACCCATCGTCTGGGAAGTGAGGAGCGCCTCTGCCCGGCCACCTATCGTCTGGGAAGAAGTGAGGAGTGTCTCTGCCTGGCCGCCCCGTCTGGGAAGTGAGGAGCTCCTCTGCCCGGCCGCCCCGTGTCTGGGTAGAAGTGAGGAGCTCCTCTGCCTGGCCGCTCCGTCTGGGAGGTCTACCACGGAGGCCAGAAGCAATGTGGGGGCTGGACGTGGTGGCTCACGCCTGTGGTCCCGGCACTCTGGGGGGCGAGGCGGGTTGATCACTTCGGGCTAGGAGTTCAAGACCAGTCTGGCCAACTTGGCGAAACATGAAGAATACAACAGACAAACCAACCAACCAACTCAGTGACAACAAAACAGGTCTACCCTGGAGTCATACTCTAATTTTTCCTATTTTCCTCCCTTTCTGATCCTTTATCCCACTTTCTTTTTCTTCGTCTTCCTTCTCCCTCTTCTTTGTCAAATAGAGGATTGAGTTATTATCACTGATCCATATAAAGTCCCTCTCTCATTTATTTTAACTCCCACCCCCCATTTCTATTCCCCGACTTCCCATGTGCAACCTTCCTAATATGTTTGATACGCATCTTTTTTGTTTGTATGTATTTTTAGAAAATGTTTATTGTTTTTGTATGCAAAAAATAAAAACAAACAAACAAACAACAACAACAAAAAAAATTTTTTTGTAGAGGTAGGATCCGGCTATGTTGCCCAGGCTGGTCTTGAGATCCTGAGTTCAAGTGATCCTCCCTCCTCAACCTCCCACAGTGCTGGGATTACAGGCGTGAGCCACCAGGCCTGGCCCTGTATCTCAACTCTTTGATATAAAGATCAATTCTCCTTTTTGTCATCTCCATGGTCTCAAGAACCCAGCAGTGATGACTCTCTGGGAGCCCACCCTTCACCCCAAATCCCAGGTGAGAGAACACCCGAGGAAAGCCTGGTATGACCACGGGACACTTACGTCCTGATTGCTCATGTCCCAGTATGGCCTCTCCCCAAATGACATCACCTCCCACATTACAATCCCATAACTCCAGGCATCACTGGCGGAAGTGAACTTCCGGAAGGCAATGGCCTCCGGGGCGGTCCATCGGATGGGAATCTTTCCTCCCTGCAGGAGGAGGAGAAAAGGTGAGCTGGGGGACTCACTGAAGGACTCACCAGATCCAGCACACTGCCCCCCAGTCCCCCACCTGCCTCTGCTTTTTTCCCCTAGCTCAGGCCCCAAGCATCCTACTCGCCAACTCTGTTTGCCCAGGTTGGAGTGCAGTGGCGTGATCTTGGCTCACTGAAACTCCGCCTCCCAGGTTCAACTGGTTCTCCCACCTCAGCCTCCCGAGTAGCTCGGATTACAGGCGTGTACCACCACCCTCAGCTGATTTTGTATTTTTAGTAGCGACAGGGTTTCCCATGTTGGCCAGGCTGGTCTTGAACTCCTGACCTCAGACGATCCTCCTGCCTCAGCCTCCCAAAGTGCTGGATTTACAGGCGTGAGCCACCACACCTGGCCACTGTTCTTTCTTTTGAGACAGGGTCTTGCTCTGTCGCCCAGGCCGCAGTACAGTGGCATATTCATAGCTCACTGCAGCCTCCAACTCCTGGGCTTAAGCAATCCTCCTGCCTCAACCTCCCAAGTAGCTGGGACTACATGCATGCCACTGTGCCTGGCTAATTTTTTAATTTTTTTGTAGAGATGGGGTCTTGCTATGTTGCCCAGGTTATCCAACTGTTACTTTCCTAGACATCTGGAAGTCAGCTTCCTGGAGCTGACTGTCCCCCCACCCACAGCCTGCTCCTGTATCCTCTCCCTGGAGCAGGGCTGCCAAACCCTCAGCCTCCCGCCTTTCCAACCTGCCCTCCCGACCCAGCCCTAAGAAGCTCACACCCCTGGTCCCCAGCATTACCAGGGAGCTCGTGTAGGTGGGATCGGAAGAGTTCTCCTCCAGGAAACGGGAAAGGCCAAAGTCAGACACTTTGCAGACGAGGTTGCTGTTGACTAGGATGTTGCGAGCAGCCAGGTCTCGGTGGACGTAGTTCATCTCGGCAAGGTACTGCATGCCCGAGGCGATGCCCCCCAGCATGCCCACGAGCTGGATGACCCTGAACTGTCCGTCATTTAGCTGGAGAGCAGATGGGGTGGGGGCTTGGTGAGGACAGCCCACCCACCATTCCCCCTCCCATCCACATCTTTTTTTTTAGAGACAGGGTCTTGTTCTGTCGCCCAGGCTGTAGTGTAGTGGTGCCATCATAGCTCACTGCAGCCTCAACCTCCAGGGCTCAGGCGAGCCTCCCGAGTAGCTGGAACAATAGGCATGTGCCACTATGCCTGGATAATTTTTTAATTTTTAGTAGAGATAGGTTCCCATTATGTTGCCCACTCCTGGCCTGAAGCGATCCTTCTGCCTGGGTCTCCCAAAGCACTGGGATTACAGGTGTTGAGTCACTGCACCCAGCCTCCCGTCCACTTCCTAAACTGTATCTGTCGCTTCCAGACCCACCTCGCAACTCACCTGTAGGGCAAGCCCCCCAACTCCCTCAGGTGAGCCTTCCTCCTTTCTCTTTTCCCAAGTTTTCTCAGCTCTTGCTACAGTATCACAACACATTGCTTACAATGGTTCCTGTTTCAATGGTAAGCATTTGGTCTCTCCCAATCAGATTATAATTTGAAAAATTATTTCAACTTTCCCTTCCATTTAACCTGGTACACTGCTTTATACCCAGGAAATACTCAACAAATGCTTTTCTGTTTTTAGTTTTTTAGAGACAAGGTCTCTTTCTTTCCCCCAGGTTGGAGTGCAGTGGCACGATCATGGTTCACCGCAGCCTTAAACTCCTAGGCTCAAACGATCCTTCTGCCTCAGCCTCCTTAGTAGCTGGGACTACAGGTGCACACCACTGCACCTGGCTAATTAAAACAAAGGGGTTTTTTGGTAGAGATGGGGTCTGTGTTTCCCAGGCTTGTCTCCAACTCCTGGCCTCAAGCGATCTTCCCACCTTGGCCTCCCAAGGTGCTGGGATTACAGGCATGAGTCACCTGAGCGACCTGTCTACAGGTGGAGATACACTGGTGCTGATCCAACCACAAAACTGCTCAGCCCTCTTGGACTACCTGTGTGTGGATTTGCAAGAGAACAGTGAAGAACTGCAGTATGACCAACGATCAGTGCAAAAACCAAGGTCTGAAGCCCAACCTTGACCTTTGAAGAGTTCGCTCTCACCAGGGAAACCAACAAGTCACAGACAGTAAACAAATCCTATCTTCTGAGTTCAGCTAAGATTTGGGAGACCATCTGCAGCCCTACAGAACCAGGGACATAGAGTCCAAAAACTGAATTTTGAATCCATCCTCCAGATCTGCACCTGCCCTACTCCCCGCTCAGTTCGTGGCAACACTACCACTTGCCAGATGGTCAGGGAATAGACCTCAGAGTTTCCTGTGACCCCCTTTTCTCCCTCATCAGCCACTTCCAATCCATCAGCAAGTTCTGGTGGTGATGCTTCCAAGACATGTCCCAAATCCAAACCCTTCCCTTCACCCCACGGCCTGGATGCTGGCAACAGGCTTCTGCTGCAGGCCTCTCCCAGCTCCTGCTCTTGCTCCCCAGCACCCAGCAAAGAGGTCTTTTTATTTATTTATTTATTTTGAGATGGAGTCTCGCTCTACTGCCCAGGCTGGAGTAAAGTGGTGTTATCTGGGCTCACTGCAACCTCCGCCTCCTGAGTTGAAGGAATTCTCCTGTCTTAGTCTCCTGAGTAGCTGGGATTACAGGGGTGCACCACCATGCCTGGCTAATTTTTGTATTTTTAGTAGAGACAGGGTTTCACCATGTTGGCCAGGCTGGTCTTGAACTCCTGACCTCAAGTGATCCACCTGCCTCAGCCTCCCAAAGTGCTGGGATTACAGGTGTGAGCCACCGTGCCCAGCCGGGATCCTCTTAAACTACTCTCCTGCCAAAGCCCTCCAGCGGGTTCCCGTCACACTGCCCAATGCAGAGTCTACCATCTCTCCTCTGTTCACCAGGTTCACCTGTGCTGGCCTTCCCATCTCTCTCTCTTTTTAAGAGATGGGATCGCCCAGGCTGGAATGCAGTAGTGCAATGACGACTCACTACAGCCTCGATCTCCCAGGCTCGAGTGATCCTCCCGCCTCAGCCTCCCAAGTAGCTGGGACTACAGATACGCGCCATCAGGCTCTGCACATTTTTGTATTTTTTTGTAGAGACGGGGTTTCACCATGTTGCCCAGGGTGATCTCTAATTCCTGGCCTCGAGTGATCCACCAGCCTCGGCTTCCCCAAGTGCTGGGATTACAGGTGTGTGCCACTGCGCCTTTAAGACCCTTTCTGTCTCTTCGACCAGGCACGGTGGTTCACACGTTTAATCCCAGCACTTTGGGAGGCCAAGGAGGGTGAATGGCTTGAGGTCAGGGGTTTCAGATCAGCCTGGCCAACATGGCGAAGCCCTGTCTCTACTAAAAATACAAAAATTAGCCAGGCATGGTGGCTCATGCCTGTAATCCCAGCACTTTGGGAGGCCGAGGTGGTCGGCAGATCACGAGGTCAGAAGTTCAAGACCATCCTGGCCAATATGGTGAAACCCTGTCTCTACTAAAAATACAAAAAATTAGCTGGGCATGGTGGCACTCGCCTGTAGTCCCAGCTAGTCAGGAGGCTGAGGCAGAAGAATCTCTAGAACCCAGGAGGCGGAGGTTGCAGTGAGCCGAGATCATGCCATTGCACTCCAGCATGGGCGACAGCAGGACTCCATCTCAAAAAACAAACAAACAAAACCAAAAAAACCCCACATCAGATAAGAGCTTCTCTTACAGGAAATACAGAGAGACAAGCTAAATGATCCCACAAGAAGAATTTCATAAATCTAGAAAACAAGACATTCGGTGGACAAGGGACCCAACCCTTCAGTGTGTCAGTGTCATCATAAGGAACTGCTCAAGACTTAGAAAGGCTCGAAAATATAATAATCAGCAGGCGTGGTGGCTCATGCCTGTAATCGCAGCACTTTGGGAGGTTAAGGAGGGAGGATCGCTTGAGTCCAGGAGCTTGAGACCAGCCTGGGCAACATGGCGAGACCCCATCTCCACAAAAAATTTAAAAATTAGCCATGCACCTGTAGTTCCAGCTACCCAGGAGGCTGAGGCAGGAGGATCACCTGAGCTAAGGAGTTTGGACGCTGCAGTGAGCTGTGATTGCATCACTGCACTCTAAACTGGGCGACAGGGCGAGACTTTGTTTCTAAAATAAATAAACAAATAAAAAATATATAATAACCAGGCACAAAGCCCGGTCCTGAACTGGATCCTGGTTGGAATAAAGCAGCAGTGAAGGACATTTTTGGAACAACTAGAGAAATGTGAAAATCAACTGGGTATTCAATGACGCTAGGGAATCGCTATAATTCTGTTCAATGCAATGTTATTTTGCTACATAGGAAAATGTTTTGATTTTTTTAAAAAGATGCCTAGGCCAGGCATGGTGGCTCATGTCTGTAATCCCAGCACTTTGAGGGGCCGAGATAGGTGGATCACTTGAGCCCAGGAGTTCAAGACCACCCTGGGCAACATGATGAAACCCCATCTCTACTAAAAATACGAACATCAACCGGGTATGGTGGTGCATGCCTGTAATTCCAAGCTACTTGGGAGGCTGAGGCAGGAGAATCACTTGAACCCAGGAGGTGGATGTTGCGGTGAGCCAAGAACGCACCATTGCACTCCAGTCTGGGTGACAGACGGAGACTCCGTCTCAAGAAAAAAAAAAAAAAAAGCCTAATAAAGTTAAAAAAAAAAAAAAGTCAGTAAAATCTGGTAAAGTGACCAAATCAAGTAAGCAGTTCCCTTTCCTCTCTAGCCAGTTGCATGAAGGACCCCGTTTGCTTTTTTTCACATTTGAAATGATTTGTGTACTTTTTAAAAAAGCCCATCTATTTACTTGCTAATTTTCAGTCCCCCTGCCCCATTAGACCGTCTGCTCCCCAGGAGCAGAAATCCAGTTTGCCGTGTGCGTAGCTTTATTCCCGGGAACTGGGAGGATGACCGGTGCATAGAAAGCACTCAGTAAATATTTGTCAAAAGAAGGAATGACAAGCCAGGCACAGTGGCTCATGCCTGTAATCCCAGTGCTGTGGGAGGCTGAGGGGGGAGGCTCGCTTGAGGCCAGGAGTTTCAGACCAGCCTGGGCAACCTATCGAGATCCTGTCTCTACAAAAAAATTTTAAAGTTTGCTGAGCATGGTGGTACATGAGTGTAGTTCTAGCTACTCAGGAGACTGAGGCGGGAGGACCACTTGAGTCCAGGAGGTCAACGCTGCAGTGAGCTATGAATGCACCACTGCACTCCAGCCTGGACGACAGAGTGAGACCCTGTCTTAAAAAAAAAAAAAAAAAAAAATTGGCCGGGCGTGGTGGCTCACGCCTGTAATCCCAGCACTTTGGGAGGCCGAGGCGGGTGGATCATCCGAGGTCGGGAGTTCGAGACCAGCCTGACAAACATAGAAAAACCCCGTCTCTACTAAAAATACAAAATTAGCCAGGTGTGGTGGCACATGCCTATAATCCCAGCTACTGGGGAGGCTGAGGCAGGAGAATCACTTGAACCTGGGAGGCGGAGGTTGCAGTGAGCCGAGATCGTGCCATTGCACTCCAGCCTGGGCAACAAGAGTGAAACCCCATCTCGAAAAAAAAAAAAAATTAAATTAAATTAAAATTAAAAAAAAGAAGGAATGACAACCTTCAGCTGTATGGGGCAGTGGGAAAAGAAGGTCCCAGGAGCCCAGCCTTTCCCAGAGGGAAAATTAAAGGCAGAGGGCTGGCCGGGCGTGGTGCCCCACACCTGTAATACTAGCACTATGGGAGGCTGAGATCACTTGAGGTCAGGAGTTTGATACCAGCCTGGCCTACATGGTGAAATCCTGTGTCTACTATAAATACAAAAATTAGTCGGCATGGTGGTGCACGCCTATAGTACCAGTTACTTGGGAGACTGAGGCAGGAGAATCGCTTGGACCCTGGAGGTGGAGACGGCAATGAGCCAAGATCGCGCCACCGCACTCCAGCCTGGGCGACAGAACGAGGCTCTGTCTTAAAAAAAAAAAAAAAAGGCAGAGGACCAGGGCTTAGCCCAAGAGGAAAAGGCTGGAGGAGGTGACCTGGGACCCACTGTCTGTCCTGGCTTCTTAACCCAAGTGGCCTCTGGGTGTAAGTGGGAACTCCGGGTGGCCGCAGAAGCCAGGGAGGGTGCTCACCCGCAGGAAGGAGTCCAGGGCGCCGTTCTCCATGAACTCTGTGAGAATCATGACGGGCATGCTGTTGGTGACCACGCCCTCCAGGCAGATGATATTGGGGTGTTCGAACTGGCCCACGATGGAGGCCTCGCTCAGGAACTCGCGCCGCTACGGCTCCATGTAGCCACCCTTCAGGGTCTTGATTGCCACACAGCTCTCCTTCTTCCCCGAGGCCTTGAGCCGCCCCCGGCACACCTCGCCAAACTCACCTTCAAATAAGGATGCGGAGGTCATCAGCTCTCCCACCCCGGTGTGGCCCTGCCCACCCCCGCTTTGTTCCCAGGTGCCTGGGAAGCCTTCCGCTCTCACCTGCACCAATCTCCCCTTCAGTCTTGACGAGGAGACATTGATCTCTTTTGCAAATTCTCTCACAGCCTCATTAGGGTCTTCATAAGTGAAGGGGTCGATGTAGACCTTAGTATCTGAAAAATCAGGCAGGGTCCTGTCAGCCAGGAATTAACTCCCACTGGACTCGGAGGCTCGGCTCATAGCTCTTGGCCCCAAGCCCCTATCTCCGTGGTTTTTGTTTTTTTTTTTTTTCCTGAGATGGAGTCTCGCTCTGTCACCCAGGTCTGGAGTGCAGTAATGCGATCTTGGCTCACTGAAATCTCCGCCTCCCGGGTTAAAGTGATTCTCCTGCCTCAGCCGCCTGAGTAGCTGGGATTACAGGTGTCCACCACCATGCCTGGCTAACTGTTGTATTTTTTATAGAGATGGAGTTTCAACACGTTGGCCAGGCTGGTCTCAAACTCCTGACCTCAAGTGATCTGCCCACCTCTGCCTCCCAAAGTGCTGGGATTATAGATAGGAGCCACCGCACCCGGCCCCAAGCCCCTATTTCCATCAAATTAGGGCAACCCACCGTGCCCGATGAGATACTGTCCATGTTTGTCTGAATATTCTGTTTCTCTCCCGTTGCTCTGCTTCCTGTAGCCAATGGGAAAGGAGCAAAAGGTAAACTGAGTCACACATCTTTATGAAGCACACAGCAAAAGGAGGAGCAGGGATTGGAGGAAATTTCAAGTAAAAAGAGGCTGGGGGCACCCAGAAAGGCTTGCCCTGTAGCACCCAGGCAGTTGGCCATCAACTCAGGGCTTCCAGGGGCCTCCGGGTGTCAGAGCCCTTACCTGAGGCAGAGAACGGCGACCACAATGACCACCAGGACCAGGACCGCACCCACGACTGCCGTGCCCGCAATCAGGGCCAGCTGCTCCCACCAGCCTTCGCTCTCTGCGGAGGAAAAGGCTGCTGATCAGGAGAAAATGATGGACCTGCAGGAGGCCCCAGCCCCGGCTTTGAGCAATGAACTGTGATCTCTTGAGAACAGGTCCCCAGTACAGGGGACAGGTGGAGGGAGAGGACACAAGCAGGCAGGGTCAGGGAACAAACAGTGGGTTTCACACTGTCCGCCAGGGGCCAGCAGGCTCCTCTGAAGTCCCTCAGGGCAAGGGAGGAAGTTTCGCAATCTTTTTACTGCCAAAGTATTTTTTTGTTTGTTTTTTTGAGACGCAGTCTCACTCTGTCGCCCAGGCTGGAGTGCGGTGGCGCAATCTCGGCTCACTGCAATCTCTGCCTCCCGGGTTCTGCAATTCTCCTGCCTCAGCCTCCTGAGTAGCTGGGATTACAGGTGTGTACCACCATGCTCGGCTAATTTATGTATTTTTTTTTTTTTTTTTGAGACGGTGTCTCGCTCTGTCGCCCAGGCTGGAGTGCAGTGGCGCAATCTCGGCTCACTGCAAGCTCCGCCTCCCGGGTTCACGCCATTCTCCTGCCTCAGCCTCTCCGAGTAGCTGGGACTACAGGCACCCGCCACCATGCCCGGCTAATTTTTTTTTTTGTATTTTTTAGTAGAGACGGGGTTTCACCGTGGTCTCGATCTCCTGACCTCGTGATCCACCCGCCTCGGCCTCCCAAAGTGCTGGGATTACAAGCGTGAGCCACCGCGCCCGGCCTTGTATAGGGTCTCTTTTGAGGGTGCTGAAAATGTCCCAAAATTACTTGTGGTGCTGGCTGCACAATTCTGTGAATGTATCAAAAGTCATCGATTGTACACTTCGAACAGGCAAATTGTATGGCAGAGGAACTGTATTTCAGTAAAGCTATTACAGAAAATTACAAGGTTTAGAAAGCCACTGGTCCAAGGCCGGGTGCGGCAGCTCATGCCTATAATCCCAGCACTTTGGGAGGCCGATGCAGGAGGATTGCTTGAGGCCAGGAATTTGAGACCAGCCTGGGCAACATAGGGAAACTGTCTCAACAAAACATAAAAAAAAATTTAGTTGAGCATGGTGGCACATGCCTGTAGCCCCAGCTACTTGGGAGGCTGAGGTGGAAGGATTGGTTGAGCTCGGGAGTTGCAGGCTGCAGTGAGCTATGATGGTGCCACCGCACTCTAGCCTGGGTGATAAAAAGATCCTATCTCTTAAAAAAAAAGAAAAAAAAGTTAGGCTGGGTGTGGTGGCTCACGCCAGTAGTCCCAGCATTTCGGAAGGCCGAGGTGGGTGGATCAGGAGGTCAGGAGATGGAGACCAGGAGGTCAGCTTGCAGTGAGCCGAGAACGCGCCACCGCACTCCAGCCTGGGCGACAGAGTGAGACTCCGTCTCAAAAAAAAAAAAAAAAACAAAAATTAAAAAAGAAAGCCACTGGCCTAGCATATTAAAAATAACCGGTTACCTCCAATCCTCAAAGCCCTGCAGGAAGCTTGATGATATTCTCATTTTGTTGGATGGGGAACGGGGAGCTCAGGGGTCAGGTTGTCGCTAAACGTCAAGCCTGCGGTGAGCTTTTTTATTTGACACAGAGCCTTGCTCTGTTGCCCAGGCTGGAGTGCAGTGGCACAATCTCAGCTCACTGCAACCTCCACCTCCCAGGTTCAGGCAATTCTCCTGCCTCGGCCTCCCGAGTAGCTGGGATTACAGGTGTGCACCACCACGCTCAGCTAACGTCTGTATTTTTAGTAGAGATGCGGTTTCACCATGCTGGCCAGACTGGTCTCGAACTCCTGACCTCAAGTGATCCTCCAGCTTCAGCCTCCCAAAGTGCTGGGATTACAGGGTGAGCCACTGTGCCTGGCTGTGCAATGAGCTTTGATCGTGCAACTGCACTCCAGCCTGGGGGTACAGAGTGAAGCACGCCAGACTTCACACTCAGCTGTTGGTTTTGGTTTCCACATCCTACGTTCTCTCCTCTCTAGGGCATGCCATGTGATCCACAGGAAGAAGGACAACATGAAGACAGGACTTTGGCCGGGTGCAGTGGCTCACGCCTGTAATCCCAGCACTTTGGGAGGCCGAGGCGGGCGAATCACAAGGTCAGGAGTTCAAGACCAGCCTGGCGAATATGGTGAAACCCCGTCTCTACTAAAAATACAAAAAATCGGCCAGGCGCGGTGGCAGGCGCCTGTAATCCCAGCTACTCGGGCGGCTGAGGCAGGAGAATCGCTTGAACCCAGGAGATGGAGGTTGCAGTGAGCCAAGATGGCGCCACTGTACTCCAGCCAGAGGGACAGAGTAAGACTCCGTCTCACAAAAAAAGAAAAAAAAAGAAAAGAAGATGGGACTTTGGGTACCTGGGGTCTTTCCAGGAACTTTGGGGGTCTTTCCAACCCCAACCCCCACCCTCACCCCCTTCCCCAGGCTCACCATCCAGTTGGGTCTGGCTGTGATGTTCCTGGCCGAAGGGCCCATAGCCAGCCTCAGAGCGGGCCCGTACCTGCACCAGATAGCTGGCTCCCCGCTTCAGCCCCCACAGCTCTGCCCGGTTTTCTGACGTCTTCAGGAACTGCACGCTGCTGGGACTCTCGGCGCCCTGTCCAGGAGAGGTACGGGGGTGGCCGTCACCTGGGGCCCCAAGTTCCTGCTGCTCTTTCTGCCTCCTCCCCTCGCCCTCCACTCCCATCACTAGCCTGCCTCGCAACTGGTGAGGCCTTTGGGAGAACTTAACGTATGCAAGCCGTGTGCTGTATTCATAATATCATTCCTTTTTTTTAAGACAAGGTCTCACTCTCTCAGGCTGGAATGCAATGGTGCAAACACGACTCACTGCAGCCTCGACCTCAAGTCGAGAATCACTTGGGTTCAAGTGATTCTCCTGTCTCAGCCTCCTGAATAGCTGGGATTACAGGGGCTCACCAACACGCCCAGCTGATTTTGGTATTTGTAGTAGAGACGGGGATTTCACGATCTTGGCCAGGCTGGTCTCGAACTCTTCACCCCAGGTGTTCTACCCCCCTCGGCCTCCCAAAGTGCTGGGATTATAGGCATGAGCCACTGTGCCCAGTCTAATTTTTTTAATTTTTAAGTTTTTTTGTTTTGTGGTTTTTTTGTTTTTTTTTTTTGAGACGGAGTCTCGTTCTTTCGCCCAGGCCAGACTGCAGTGGCGCTATCTCAGCTCACTGCAAGCTCCGCCTCCCGGGTTCACGCCATTCTCCTGCCTCAGCCTCCCGAATAGCTGGGACTACAGGCGCCCGTCACTGCGCCCGACTAATTTTTTGTATTTTTAGTAGAGACAGGGTTTCACTGTGTTAGCCAGCATGGTCTTGATCTCCTGACCTTGTGATCCGCCCGCCTCAGCCTCCCAAAGTTCTGGGATTACAGGCATGAGCCACCACGCCCGGCTCATTTTAAGTTTTTTATAGAGATGAAGTTTCACCATGTTGCCCAGGCTGGTCTCAAACTCCTAGTCTCAAGCATTCTGCTCGCCTTGGCCTCCCAAAGTGCTGGGTATTACAGGCATAAGCCACCACACCCAACCTGAGCCACTGTGTCCAGCCGCTGGTAACTATTACAGTAACTATTTTACAGATGAAGAGTCTGAGGCTCAGACAGGCCAAAAGGCTTACCCAAGGCTACCCAGGGAATTCATGGCAGAGCTGGAATTCAAATGCCCGCCAGGTGCCTGCAACTCAGGTGTCCCAGCCAGGAGAGCACAACCCATTGCCCACCCACCCCAGGGCTGGGGGATGGCCTCACCTTCTCATGGTATTTGACCTCGTAGTCCAGCACAGCCCCACTGGGTGCCCAGGGAACAGCCCAGGCCAGGCTCAAGCTGCTGGGTGAGGACCGCATCACCCGGATGTTGGACACTTCGGGAGGTACTGTGAGAGGCAGAGACACAGGGAACCCTTGTGCATGGTAGGTCCGTCCCTTAACTTAAAAAAATTTTTTTTTTTCGAGACAGAGTCTTGCTCTGTCACCCAGGCTGGAGTGCAGTGGCGCAGTCTCGGCTTACTGCAACCTCTGCCTCCCGGGTTCAAGCAATTCTTCTGGTTCAGCTTCCCAAGTGGATAACAGGTGCCGTGCCCACCACCATGCCTGGCTAATTTTTTTATTTTTAGTAGAGACGGGGTTTCACCACATGTTGGCCAGGCTAGTCTTAAACTTCAGCCTGGCCATGTCCCTTATCTTTTCCAACACTTCCTCTGCTGGCTACACTTGTCTGTTTCCCCCTGGCTGTTTCGAGAATTCCTTCTGATTCTCTCTGCCCCCCATCCCACTGGGAGCCTTCCTGTACGTAACTCTCCAGCCCACCTTTACGAGCTCCTCACCCTCTCTTTCTTATTCATTTATTTTGAGAGAGGATCTCCCTCTGCTCTGTCACCCAGGCTGGAGTGCAGCGGTGCGATCATAGCTCACTGCAGCCTCCAACTCCTGGGCTCAAGCGATCCTCCTGCCTTAGCCGCTTGAGTAGCTGGGACCACAGGCACACACCGCCTCGCCCGGCTAACATTTTTATTTTTTGTAGAGATAAGATCTTCCTATGTTACCCAGCCTGGTCTTGAACTCCAGGGCTCAAGTGATCTGCCTGTCTCAGCCTCTGAAAGTGCCGGGATTACAGGACGGAGCCACTGCGCCCAGCCATTGCCCTCTTTCTGCCTCTTGCCCCCAAAGCCTTGGCCCCTCACACTTTCTGGGGACCCAACTTCACAGCCCCTGCCTCTCCCCTTCAGGCCCTCAGTGACGTCTCTCCCGCCAGACCACCAGCCGCCCCAGCCCCCAAGTCTCACCCTCTCGGTCGGTGGTGACATTGACAGGCTCAAATGGGACGGGCCCCGTGGCTAAGGAGGATACCCCGTTCAATGCAGTGACCTCAAAGGTATAGGTGAAGTCAGGACGTAGCCCTTGAACCACCACCCAGGGCTCCACCAGGTACCGGGGGCCGAGGTCAAAGGTCAGGTCTCCCCCGCAGGGCACGTAGGAGCCTCCTGGTCGGCACTCCCAGCAACGGAGGGCGTAGGTAAGGTCCTCTCGGCCACCGGACTCCAGGGGGCACTCCATTCCAGGTGCAGGGAGGAGCCGTTCAGGCGGGAAACCACGCTCCGCGGAGCCGAAAGAGGGGCTGCAGAAGACCAGGGAGTCAGGCAGAGGCTGACCAGCTCTGCGGCAGTGGGGAGAAGGCAGTGGAGGAACCACCAGCCACGCTGAACTCTTGCCTTGGAGACAGCGGGCTCCATCTGTTCCCCCGGGCTAGGGACCAGCATGCCAGGGACAAAGGGACGAAGCCCAGGGAGGATGGGGGCCATGTCAGGGTCCACCTCAGGGGTCTGTGACCCCTCCCCAATGAACTGCACCTGGGTGCTGGTCACTTACTGGTGCAGGGTGCACGCCGGGGGTCTGTGCGTGCCCGGAAGTACCCGATGCGGCCCTGGCAGATGGATGATCCGATGGTGTCAGAATGGCTATTGGCTGGGCATGGCTGGCAGGACCCTTCTCCTGACAGGGGCTTGAAGGTGCCCTGGGCACAGGCTGAGAGAGAAAGCATTCATCAAAAGCATGCACAAAAACATCCATCTGGTCGGTGGGCTCGGTGGCTCATGCCTCGAATCCCAGCACATTGGGAGGCTGAGGCTGGAGGATCGCTTGAGCCAAGGGGTTCAAGACCAGCCTGGGCAACATACTGACATCCCATCTCCAAGAAAAGAAAAAAATTCCAGCTGCTTTTAAGGCTGATGAAGTGCTAAGGTCAGAAAATGGACAAAAGATCTCAAAACCTCTCCTCTTAAGAGGAGAAAGGAGACTCTCTCCAGAGAAGGGGTCCTAACCTGTTTTGACCCTGATCTCGGCAGTCTGCTGAAGCCCACAGAAAGACCTCTACTCCAAATTATGATTTTAAATGCACACCACAAAATACATAGGAATACCAGAGAAACCAATTAAGGTGAAATGCAATGAAACATGAGGAAAAAAGTTTGGGCTACAGCAACATTTGTGTTTCCTTATTAAGATATAGCAGCAAGTCTCCTAACCTCTCTAATACTGAAGTCATCATGAACAAAAACAATGTTTTGGCACTTGGAATGGCCTGTAAATACCTGTGATTTTTTTTTTTTTTTTTCCTAAGAAGGAGGCCAAGGCGGGCAGATCACTTGAGGTCAGGAGTTCAAGACCAGCCTGGCCAACATGCTGGAAACCCATCTCTACGAAAAATACAAAAGTAGTCGGGTGTGGTGATGCATGCCTGTAATCCCAGCTACTACTTGGGAGGCTGAGGCAGGAGAATCGCCTGAACCCGGGAGGCAGAGGTTGTGGTGAGCTGAGATCCCGCCACTGCACTCCAGCCTGGGCAAAAAGAGCAAAACTCCTTCTTGTCGGAGTGCACTCCCAGGTTGGAGTGCAGTGGCGGGATCTCGGCTCACCGCAACCTCCACTTCCCGGGTTCAAGCGATTCTCCTGCCTCAGCCTCCCAAGTAGCTGGGATTACAGGCTTGCGCCACCATGTCCGGCTAATTTTGTATTTTTAGTAGAGACAGGGTTTCTCCCTGTTGGTCAGGCAGGTCACCCACATAATTATTTAAAAAATTTTTTGTAGGCCGGGCGCGGTGGCTCACACCTGTAATCCCAGCACTTTGGGAGGCCGAGGCGGGCGGATCATGAGGTTAGGAGATCGAGACCACCCTGGCTAATATGGTGAAATCCCATCTCTACTAAAAATACAATAATTAGCTGGGTGTGGTGGCGGGCGCCTGTAGTCCCAGCTACTCGGGAGGCTGAGGCAGGAAAATGCAATTAACTTGGGAGGCGGAGCTTGCAGTGAGCTGAGATCAGGCCACTGCACTCCAGCCTGGGTGACAGAGCAAGACTCTGTCTCAAAAAAAAAAAAAAAAATTTTTTTTTGTAGAGACGGAGTCTTGCTCTGTCACCCAGGCTGATCTTGAGCTCCTGGGCTCAAGTAATCCTCCCACCCTGACATCTCAAACTGCTGGCACTACAGGCATGAACCACTGTGCCAGGCAATACCTGTGATTTCCATGGGGCGCAAGTCTCAGGTCCTGCTACAACCGCAGGTGGAATTTCAAGTGGAAATTAATGAATTTCAGGTGAAAATAAAGTATTCTTTTTCCAGCTGGGTGTGGTGATGCACGCCTGTAATCCCAGGACTTTGGGAGGCTGAGGCGGGCAAATCACTTGAGGTCAGGAGTTCGAGACCAGCCTGGCCAACAGAGCGAAACCCCATCTCTACTAAAAATACAAAAATTAGCCAACTGTGGTGGTGCATGCCTGTAGTCCCAGCTACTCTGGGGGCTGAGGCATGAGAACTGCTTGATTCCAGGAAGTGGAGGTTGCAGTGAGCCACGGTCACGCCACTGCACACTAGCCTGGGTGACAGAGCAAGACTCTGTCTCAAAAAAAAGAAAGTCATTTTTTTTCCTCCATCAAAGCTCACAGATTCTCGCCGGGCGCAGTGGCTCACACCTGTAATCCCAGCACTTTGGGAGGCCGAGGTAGGTGGATCACGAGGTCAGGAGATCGAGACCGTGGTGAAACCCTCTCTCTACTAAAAATACAAACAAATTAGCCAGGCGCAATGGTGGGTGCCTGTAGTCCCAGCTACTCGGGAGGCTGGGGCAGGAGAATGGCGTGAACCCGGGAGGCGGAGCTTGCGGTGAGCCGAGATCACGCCACTACACTCCAACCTGGGCGATGGAGTGAGACTCCATCTCAAAAAAAAAAAAAAAAAAAAAAAGAACAGAATGTTCTAGGCATTTAAAAAATATATTTTATTTTATTATGTATACATTTATTTTTGAGATGGAGTCTGGCTCTCTTGCTCAGGTTGGAGTGCAGTGGCGAGATGTCAGCTCACTGCAACCTCTGCTTCCTGGGCTCAAACCACCCTCCCACTTCAGCCACCTGAGTAGCTGGGACTACAGGTGCTTGCCACCATGCCCAGCCAGTTTTTGTATTTTATTTTATTATTTTTTTTTGAGACAGAGTCTTGCTCTCTCACCCAGGCTGGAGTACAGTGGCGCGATCTCGGCTCACTGCAAGCTCCGCCTCCCCGGTTCACGCCATTCTCCTGCCTCAGCCTCTCCAAGTAGCTGGGACTACAGGCGCCCGCCACCACGCCCGGCTCATTTTTTTGTATTTTTAGTAGAGACGGGGTTTCACCGTGGTCTCGATCTCCTGACCTCGTGATCCGCCCACCTCGGCCTCCCAAAGTGCTGGGATTACAAGCGTGAGCCACCGCACCCGGCTAGTTTTTGTATTTTTTGTAGAGATGAGGTTTCACCATGTTGCCTAGGCTGGTCTCCCACTCCTGGGCTCAAGTGATTTGCCTTGGCTTCCCCAAATGCTGGGATTACTGGCGTACCCACCATACCAGGCCTCTGGGCAGAGTTTTATGTTTTTATTTTTAATTTAATTTTTAATTTCATTTTTTTGGTATCTAAAATACCAAAATACCACTCTGTCACCCAGGCTGGAGTGCAGTGGCACGATCTTGGCTCACTGCAACCTCCGCCTCTTCGGTTCAAGCAATTCTCCTGCCTCAGCCTCCCAACTACAGATACATGCCGCTGTACCTGGATAATTTTGTATTTTTAGGAGAGATGGAGTTTCACCACGCTGGCCAGGCTGGTCTCAAACTCTTGACCTCAAGTAATCTGCCTGCCTCAGCCTCCCAAAGTGCAGGGTTTACAGGCGTGAGCCACTGTGCCCGGCCTAGGATTTCTTTGTCTTCTTCCAGTAAGTGTTAGTTCAAGCTCTCCTCTCCCCACAGTTGTTTCTTATCGAGGCCCTCAGCAATCTTCTAAAAACCATATTATAGATCTAAAATTGGTTTTCATTTCTGGAATTCAGAAAGGTCTGGAGTCTGGGTGAGGTGACTCACTCTGGTAATCCCAGCAATTTGGGAGGCTGAGGCAGGAGGAGGGCTCGAAGTCAGGTGTTCAAGACCAGCCTGGGCAACATAGCAAGATCCTTGTCTCTACATCTCTACAAACAAAAAACTAGCTGGCTGTGGTGGCATTCACATGTAGTTTCAGCTACTCAGGACGCTGAGGCAGGAGGATTGTTTGAGCCCAGGAGTTCAAGGATGCAGTGAGCTATGATTGCACCACTGCACTCCAGGCTGGGTGACAGAGTGAGACTGTGTCTCTTAAAAAAAGAGGAGGCATGGGTGGGCACGGTGCTCACGCCTATAATCCCAGCACTTTGGGAGGCCGAGGTGGGTGGATCACTTGAGCTCAGGAGTTTGAGACCACCCTGGCCAACATGGTGAAACCTCGTCTCTACTAAAAATACAAAAATTAGAGGGGAGTGGTGGCACAAGTCTGTAATCCCAGCTACTCGGGAGGCTGAGGTAGGAGAATCGCTTGAACCTGGGAGGAGGAGGTTGCAGTGAACTAAGATTGTGCCATTGCACTCCGCACTCCAGCCAGGGTGGCAGAGTGAGACTCCATCTCAAAAAAGAAGGAGAGATTAAGACATTCAGATAGGGACACCAGGACTGTGTGTGCACAGAGGAAAGACCATGTGAGAACCCAGCAAGAAGGCGGCCATCTGCAAGCCAAGGAGAGAGGCTTCAGGAGAAACCACCCCTGCCAACATCTTGATCTTGGACTTCCAGCCTCCAGAGCTATGAGAAAATAAATTTCTGTTATTTAAGCCACCTGGTCTGTGGTATTTTGTTATAGCAGCCTGAGCAAACTAATAAAGCATCTCAAAGATGCCTCTAACCCAACTCCATTCCCACCCTGAGAAAGAAACTGTGGAGAACCTGCAAGTTCAAAGGTATAATTTCAAGGTCAGTAGAGTAATTCTGTCCTTTTAAATAGACCAGACCCATGAATGTAAATTCCATTGGTCCCCTTTGATGAGACATTCTTTGTGCATAGCCTGCTCTACTGCCTGAGGCTGGTCTGACCTTCTGTCCAAACTCCATTGCTTACTTGGCGGCCTTTGGTTCAACATTTCTTTTTTTTAGAGGAAGGGTCTCACTCGGTTGCCCAGGCTGGAATGCAGTGGTGTGACCATAGCTCACTGCAGCCTTCAGCTCCTGGGCTCAACCAATCCTGTCATTTCAGCCTCCTGAGTAGCTAGGACTACAGGTGCACATTACCTTGCCTGACTCATTTTAAAATTTTAATTTTATTTAATTAATTACTTTTTTTTTTTTTTTTGAGATGGGGTCTTGTTCTGTTGTCCAGGCTCGAGTGCAGTGGTATGATCTCAGCTCACTGCAGCCTCAAACTCCTGGGCTTAAGGGATCCTCCCGCTTCCGCCTTCAGAGTAGCTGGGACTACAGGAGCGAGCCACCATGCCTGGCTAACTTTTTCATTTTTTGTAAAGACAGTCTTGCTATGTTGCCCAGGCTAGTCTCAAACTCCTGGCTTCCAGTGATGCTCCCACCATAGCCTCACAAAGCAGTGAGATTACAGGCATGCACCACTGTGTTTGGCCAGTTTTCAATTATAACTTGTGTTGTTATAAGCCACTAAATTTGTAGTAATTTTTTTTTTTTTTTTTCAGACAGAGTTTCACTCTGTCACCCAGGCTGGAGTGCAGTGGCCCAGTCTCAGCTCACTGCCACCTCTGCCTCCTGGGTTCAAGCAATTCTCCTGCCTCAGCTTCCCGAGTAGCTGGGATTACAGGCATGTGCCACCACATTCGGCTAATTTTTGTATTTTTAGTAGAGATGGGGTTTCACCATGTTGGCCAGGATTTTCTTGAACTCCTGACCTCCGGTAATCCTCCCACTTCGGCCTCCCAAAGTGTTGGGATTATAGGTGTGAGCCACTGCACCCAGCTGTAATTTGTGGTTATTTTTTATAGCAGCCATGGGGAACTCATACAGATAGTAAACCAACCAGAGACCCTCCCAGCCCAGTACTCAGCCTTGAATGTGGGGCTGGACTCCACGTGCATTCGCCCATTCCGAGTTGACTAAGTTCACTTCGGCCTGGAGAGAATGTTATTCCAGCTGGCCAGCTCCCAGTCCCTCCCAGGAAGCCTGAGTCTCAGACCCAAAGAAAAACAGAAAAAGCCGACGACCCTCCCTGCCTCCCTCGTCCCTTCTTCCCCTCCATGGGGCTGGCTGAATGGGAATCTCATGAACTCCTCAGCCCTCGGCAGGCTTCAGCCCCGTGGGACTCTTCTCTGTGGTCAGAGAGTCATCCATTTGCCTTCCGTCACGGCACAGCGAGCAGGCCTGCCCTGTCCTCCTTCTAATTAGGTCTGCAGACCCCAGAGCCTGCCACTCACCTGTCACCTGCTACTATCCTGGCAGCATGCAGCCATCTTCCCAACAGAGGCACCGATGATGAGCACCTGGGTCAAAGACCTTGACCCTGCCATAGCTTTCTCTAGACCATGGCAGCGTGGAGGCTGCTCCAGTGTCTGGGCCCGAAAGCTGGGTTTCCCTATCGGCCCTTCTCCCAGCCTCTCTCCTCATTAAAACAGCCATCCTTCATGGCATCATGCATCCAGACTCGCCGTGCATTGATTAGCTCTATTAACCTACTTTTCATTCCAAAGCTACACAGCCATTCCCACCGTTTCTGTCCTGGGTAAATCCTCACCCAAAGCACACTGCATGCCCTTTGTCTTCCGGCTATTTTTTGTTGGTTTGTTTGGTTTCCTACTCTTTTTTCCTAACAGTTTTTCTCTCTCCAAGGCACATGATCCCACAACCCATGTGATTTTAAAATTCTCTCGGGGGCCGGACATGGTGGCTCACATCTATAATCCTGGTACTTTGGGAGGGCGAGGCGGGCGGATTGCTTGAGATCAGGGGTTCAGACCAGCCTGGCCACATGGTGAAACCCCATCTCTGCAAAATACAAAAATTAGCGGGGGGTGGTGGCACAGGTCTGTAATCCCAGCTACTCAGGAGGCTGAGGCAGGAGAATCGCTTGAACCTGGGAGGTGGAGGGTGCAGTGAGCTGAGATTGTGCCACTGCAGTCCAGCCTGGGTGACAGAGCAAGACTCCATCTCAAAAAAGAAAAAAATTCTCTTTGGAAGAGTGAAACTGTCATTTTCAGGAACACGGGTGAGCTTGGAGACCATTATGTTAAGTGAAATAAGTCAGGCACAGCAAGACAAATGGGCCAGGTGAGGTGGCTCGTGCCTGTAATCCCAGCACTTTGTGGAGGTGGGGGGATTGCTTGAACCCAGGAGTTCGACACCAGCTTTGGTAACAGAGCGAAACCCTATGCCTACACAAAATAAAAATAAGAAATTAGCTAGGCGTGATGCTGTGCACCTACAGTTCTAGTTACCAGGAAGGCTGAGGCAGGAGGATCGCTTGAGCCCAGAAGGTCGAGGCTGCAGTGAGCTGTGATTGTATCACTGCACTCCAGCCTGCGTGACAGAATGAGACCCTGTCTCAATGAAACAAAAAAAGAAGAGAAATGCCACATGATTGTGTCAACATGTTGTAGCTGAAAAAGTTAATCTCAGGAGAGGCCAGGTATGGTGGCACACGCGTGTAATCTCAGCACTTTGGGAGGCCAAGGCAGGCAGATCACCTGAGGTCAGGAGTTCTAGACCAGCCTGGCCAACAGGGTGAAACCCTGTCTCTACCAAAAATACAAAAATTAGCTGGGAGTGGAGGCACGTGCCTGTAATCTCATCTACTCGGGAGGCTGAGGCAGGAGAATTGCTTGAACCCAGGAGGCAGAGGTTGCAGTGAGCCGAGATCGCGCCACTGCACTCCAGCCTGGGCGATAGAGGGAGACTCTTTCTCAAAAACAAAACAAAACAATTTATTTTCTATATTCAAATAGGTAAAAGAGCAGATTTTGAATGTTCCCAACACAAAGAAATGATAACTGAGGAAATGAATCTGCTAATCACCCTGATGTGATCATTACACATTGTATACATATATTGAAATATCACCCTGTACCCCGTAAATTATTACAATTATTATATAAACGTACAATTATTACACAAAATTAAAAATAATAAAAGCAAGAAAGAGTTCTTTTTGGCATTTTAAATGGGAATTCCCCCTCTTCTGCTTGTGAATTTGAGAGGCAGTGTTCGAATCACAGCTTGTGTGTGACCTCAACGAATGTTGTTATCTGGGGCTGCTCAAACAAACCATCCCACAATTAGTAGCATTAAATGGATTGCCCCAAACTTAGTGCCTGTTGTGATTTCTTTGGACCAGCAATTCTGGAAGTACTTGGCTGTGCAATTCTGGCTGGAGGCAGGTGGAGGGGTGGAGGGAGTAAGGAGGTAGGCGGGGGTGAGAATGGGGCAGTGAAGGATGGGGTAGTGGAATGCTGGCTGGGGATGTCATTTCAGGGCACATCCTAGGGTTAGCTTGGGCTCCCTTGCAGCATGGTGGCCTCAGGGTAGTGAGTCCATTTACACAACAGCACAGGGCCACCACGTACATGCTTTAGACGGTAAATTGGAGGCTGAAAAACATCATAACATCACTTTTGCCTTACTCAATGACTATCCGGTTACTAAGGTTGGGCCAAAATTAAAGGGGGGGTCATAGGCCCCCACCTGTTATTTTCAGACAGTCTCCCTCTGTTGCTCAGGCTGGAGTGCAGGGGCGTGATCATAGCTAACTGCAGCCTTGACCTCCGAGGCTCAAGCAATCCTCCTGCTTCAGCCTCCCAAGTAGCTGGGACATGGGCAGGCACCATCACACCTGGATAATTAAAAACATTTTTTTTTTTTTTTTTATGAGACGGAGTCTCGCTCTGTTATCCCGGCTGGAGTGGAATGACGTGATCTTGGCTCACTGCAACCTCTGCCTCCTGGGTTCAAGCAATTCTCCTGCCTCAGCCTACTGAGTAGCTGGGATTACAGATGCCCAACACCACACTTGGCTAATTTTTTGTATTTTAGTAGAGACAGGATCTCACCATGTTGCCCAGGCTGGTATCAAACTTCTCAGCTCAGGCAACCCGCCTGCCTTGGCTTCCCAAAGTGCTAGGATTACAGGCATGAGTGACCCTGCCCAGCCTAAAAACTTTTTTTTTAAGGGATGGGATCTTGCTAGGCTGCCCAGGCTGGTCTTGAACTTCTGGCCTCAAGCAATCCTCCGACCTTGACCTCTCAAAGTTCTAGGATTACAGGCATGAGCCACCATGCCTGGCTGACCCTCACCTATTTTTTTGTTGTTCTTTGTTTGAGACAGGGTCTATCTCCATCTCCTCGGCTGGAGTGCAGTGGCTTCATCATGGCTCACTCCAGCCTCAACCTCCTGGGCTCAAGCAATGCTTACCAGTTCAGCCTCCCGAGTGGCTAAGACTACAGGTGTGCACCACCACACCCTGCTAATTTTTGTATTTTTTGTAGAGATGAGGTCTTGCTATGTTGCCCAGGCTAGTTTCAAACTCCTGGCCTCAGTCAATCCTCCCACCTTGGCCTCCCAAAGTGTTGCTATTACAGGCGTGAGCCACCACCTCTGGCCAGCTCCCACCTGTTGTTGATTAAAGGAGCATCAAAGAATTTGCAGCCTCCAGAAGGAGGTCATTTCCTGCCTCTTGAGTCTCAGCTTCCACATCTATGAAATAAAGTTAATGATCCTTCACTCCAGCATTGTCGTGAAGGCTAAATTAAGTTGCATTTGGAAAAATATCTGGGACACAGTAGGTGTGTTTCTCACACCCAGAGTCAGAATGTTTAGCAGGTTAGTAGATGCCTCCAGAGCATGAAGGGCTCTTCCTGACCCTAAGTGTGAGGAATGCTTTGGGTTAAAAGATTGTACTTTTATGGGTTCAGGGGAAAGGTGGAGGGCTCAATGAGGTGGCTCACACCAGCAATTCCAATGCTTTGGGAGGCCGAGGTGGGAGGATCACTTGAGCCTTGGAATTTGAGAGCAGCTTAAACAACATAGTAAGACCTTGTTTCTACGCACACACAGTAAGACCTTGTTTCTACGCACACACACACACACACACACACACGCCAGGCGTGGTGGCATGTGCCTGTAGTTCCAGCTACTCGGGAGGCTGAGGTGGGTGGATTGCTTGAGGGAAGGAGTTTGAGACAAGCCTGGTCAACACAGTGATACCCCATCATCCCCCAAAATCATTTTTCTTTGTTTTAAGGCAGAGCCTCACTCTATTGCCCAGGCTGGAGTGCAGTGGTGTGATCTCACCTCCTTGCAACCTCTGCCTCCTGGGTTCAAGCGATTCTTGTGTCTCAGCCTCCTGAGTAGCTGGGATTACAGGTGTGCACCACCACGCCTGGCTAATTTTTGTATTTTTAGCGGAGATGGGGTTTTGCCATGTTGGTCAGGCTGGTCTTGAACTCCTGGCCTCAAGTGATCCGTCTGCCTTGGCCTCTCAAAGTGCTGGGATTACCGGCGTGAGCCACTGTTCCTAGCCACAAATCATTTTGTAAAGGTTAAATTTAATCTCATTTAAGTAATACATATAAGTCTCATTGAATAACTGAAGCCAGTTTGAGGTAAAGTCTATTATTATGTGCATTTTAATTCTTAGTATTAATTTTTAGCATTTAATTACAGCCTCATAAGTACAAATAAAAACAGGACTTGCTATTGTTGCCACCTATTTTCTTTAAAGATGACAAGCAGCATCTTATTTGTGTTAACACAAGTCATCCACATAACAAAGATAGATAAGAAAAGTGGCCAGGTGTGGTGGCTCATGCCTCTGCTGGGACAGGGAACAGAGGGATGCGGAGACCCTGAAGATGCTTTTGGACAATGGTCTGCGGTTAGGACAGTGGCAGGAGATACCATTCACTCAGGGTCTCCAGGACAAGAGATCAGCCTGGCAGTTACATGTGTTTCTTTTCAAACTCGTTGCCAGGTTGGACTGACCGATGACATCAGAGATTCCGACCTTCCTGATTGGAAGGACCGGACTCTGTGGGCACCTGGAAGTTCAGTTGGATAACAGCATCTTCTCAGAGCTGATCTCCACTCCTGACTTCTCCCAGTCTCGAGAATTGATAACACACTCTTCGGGATCCTACCAGTGCCCACGAGAAGGCCACGGACAGAACAGAGACTAGTTTCCGTGAGAGGGGATAGATTATGGGAAACATCATGACCTGCTGTCTACCGCACCCCCAGGATGAGCAGAGCCCCCAGCGGAGCACCTCGGGGTACCCCCTCCAGGAGGTGGTGGATGATAAAGTGTCGGGACCATCAGGTGAGGGGACTGGAGGAAGAAGAAGTGGGATAGGATTCACTAAGATGAAGGAAGGGCGCCGGGCACAGTGGCTCACGTCCGTAACCCCAACCCTTTGGGAGGCCGAGGCGGGCCGATCACCTGAGGTCAGGAATTCAAGACCAGCCTGGCCAATATGGTGAAAACCCATCTCTACTAAAAGTACAAAAATTAGCCAGGCGGTAGTGGTGCGCACCTGTAATCCAAGCTAATCGGGAGGTTAAGAGAGGAGAATCGCTTGAGCCTGGAAGGAAGAGGTTGCAGTGAGCCGAGATCATGCTACTGCACTCCAGTCTGGGTGAGAGAGTGAGACGCTGTGTCAAAAAAAAAAAAGAAGGGCCAGAGGTCAGGAAGGAGAACCTGAGGAGGGTGTGTGGGAAGAATGGAGAAATTCAGACCGGGTGCAGTGACTCACCCCTGTAATCCCAGCACTTGGGGAAGCCAAGGCAGGCAGATCACTTGAGGCCAGGAGTTTGAGACCAGCCTGGCCAAGATGGTGAAACCCCGTCTCTACTAAAAGGACAAAATTGAGCTGGGCATTATGGCAGGCACCTGTAATCCCAGCTACCTGAGAGGCTGAGGCAGGAGAATAACTGGAATCTGAGAGATGGATGTTGCAGTGAGCTGAGATTGCACCACTACACGCTAGCCTGGGCGACAAAGCAAGATTCTATCTCGAAACAAAAAAAAAAGGAGGGACTGAGAGAGCCAGGGACCAGGGAAGGACATGAGGCAGTGTTCAGAGGACAGAAAGACAGAAGAATGGGGAGGGGAAGGAGCGGCACGTGGGGTTGAGCAGAGGAGAAAGTCAGAAACATGGCTTGGAGAAGCCAGCAGTCTGTGAGGCTGGGGAGGATGGATAGTGGTTTGGGGTTTGCGGTCGGGCTCTAAGGGGATCAGTTGCAGAAGCGTTACACGGTGGCCTGGTTTCTTTACTCAGCCCCTGGGGGAGATCACAGCCCCCCAGGTAGGTCCTTTTGCCTGAAAAGGAAGAAGGAGTGGTCGGACGAATCTGAGGAGTCGTCAGAGGAGCCACAGAAGGAACTCAAGCGACAGCGAGTGTTGCTCATGCTCCCTGAGCACCACGAGGCCTTCAACAGGCTGCTCGGTAGGACACCCCAGAAGGCACCTCCAATCCTGTTCTTCCTAAAAAGAGGAAACTTCCAATAACCACAGTTTTCCAATGGGAAAAATATGCCCCCACTACTGGGTGAGCTCTCCATGCGGGAGGACTCTGAAGTGATCACTCATGAGGGACACTTAGGAGACGACAGAGGATTAGGTAGACTTGACAAAGGTTGGCGCTTGGGATAAGAAAGCTTGGTTTTGGGCCAGGCGCGGTGGCTCCTGCCTGAGATCCCAGCACGTTGGGAGGCTGAGGCAAGAGGATTGCTTGAACTCAGGACTTTGAGGCTGCGGTGAGCTATGACTGCACTACTGCACCCCAGCCTGGGTGACAGAGCAAAACTCTGTGTCAAGAGAAAAACCAAGGCTGGGCACGGTAGCTCATGCCTGTAGTCCCAGCTACTCAGGAGTCTGAGACAGGAGAATCGCTTAAACCCGGGAGGCAGAGGTTGCAGTGAGCCAACATCACGCCACTGCATTCCAGCCTGGCCCACAGAGCAAGACTCTGTCTCAAAATAAACTAATAAATAAATAAAAATAAAAATCAAATGAAGAAAAACAAAATCAATAAACAAAGAAAGTGGTTTCAGCTGTGCCCTCTGAAACTTAATGTCTCTTACTGACTTTTCTAAATCTAAGTGTCTCTATCCATAGTGGAGGATACCAAGGCCATGGTCACACCCTGATGTGACTGTCTCATGAGGAAATGATGGGAATTCCTTTATGACTCTGCAGTGGTCCCTCCGTGTCTGCTGGAGGGGGTCCTGGCTGATTCCCAGCTCTACATCCTGTAGATGCTCACACTCAGGGCCTCCTTCGGCCTCTTCTCAGGGGATTCTCAGAGCAGGAGCCTCTCTCCCTTGCCCAGTGAAACTCATTCTCCCGGCCGGGCGCGGTGGCTCAAGCCTGTAATCCCAGCACTTTGGGAGGCCGAGGCGGGCGGATCACGAGGTCACGAGATCGAGACCATCCTGGCTAACATGGTGAAACCCCGTCTCTACTAAAAATACAAAAAATTAGCCAGGCGTGTTGGCGGGCGCCTGTAGTCCCAGCTACTCGGGAGGCTGAGGCAGGAGAATGGCGTGAGCCCGGGAGGCGGAGCTTGCAGTGAGCCGAGATTGCGCCACTGCACTCCCGCCTGGGGGACAGAGCAAGACTCTGTCTCAAAAAAAAGAAACTCATTCTCCCCTCTCCCATCCACCTCACCCGTGGCCACAATCCTGAGACTTCCCCCCAGGAGGCACACTTCTCCTCGCTGCCCTGCTGCTCCCACGGAAACCCTGTCCTGCTTCTCATGCTGACATCTGCTCTCTAATCACAGAGGATCCTGTCATTAAAAGATTCCTGGCTTGGGACAAAGATCTGAGGGTGTCGGACAAGGTAAGGTTGCTCTCCATGTAACTGTGTTCCTGTTCCAATGCACGGCCAGGGGGAGGGCGCAGTTTCCAAACCCACAGTTCTCCCTCCACCACCTCCCACCAGATGCTCCTACAGTTTTTTGTTTTTTTGTTTTTTTTGTGAGACAGAGTCTTGCTCTCTTGCCCAGGCTGGAGGGCAGTGTCTCGATCTTGACTCACTGCAGCCGATGCCTCCTGGGTTCAAGCGATTCTCCTGCCTCAGCCTCCAAGCAGCTGGGATTACAGACGTGAACCACCACGCCAGGCTAATTTTTGTGTTTTTAGTAGAGACGGGGTTTTGTCATGTTGGCCAGGTTGGTCCTGAACACCTGACCTCAGGTGATCCACCTGCCTTGGCCTCCCAAAGTGCTGAGATTACAGACATCAGCCACTGTGCCCGAGCAGCTCCCACGGTCTTGAGTCTCGGCCTCCACACATTTTTTTTTTTTCTGAAACAGAGTCCAGCTCTGCTCCCCAAGATGGAGTACAGTGGCATGATCATAGCTCACTCTAATTCTTGGGCTCAAGCAATCCTCTTTGCTTAGCCTCCTGAAGAGCTGCCACTAGGCACATGCCACCATGCTCAACTAATTTTTGAAATATTCGTAGAAACAGGGTCTCACTGTGTTGCCCAGGTTGTTCGCAAACTGTTGGGCTCACGTGATCCTCCTGCCTCCACCTCTCAAAGTACTGGGATGACAGGCTTGAGCCGCCACTCCTGGCTATTTTTATGATTTGTCAGCATCTCCCTCGGGACTTGCTGGTCTCTTGCAGAGTGAATGAGTGGCCCCTGCCTCTCCTACAGGTCGTTTGGGATCTGAGCCCTCGGCCACAGTCTGGCCGCAGCCCTGAAGCTCCTGGCCCCTCTACTCTCAGCTCTTTGGGACAGTTCTCTGCCTGGCACACAAAAGACCCTCCTGACACCAGCCGACCTAGACACACCCCCTCCAGAGATCCCATCAGAGCCCACCATCCTGGAAGCATCACCGAAAACCCTTCCTCTGGCTTCTCGGATTTGCATCCGACCTTCGAATACCCCTCCACCCCGCAATTTCCACATGAGCACAGTCACCCCAACGCTGAGGTCCCTTCTCTGATGGGCAACCCCTCCCCAGTCCCCCATTCCACTATCTCCACAATCTTCCTCTCCCAAGATGTGACCTCTCCTTCTCTGTGTTCTTTTCTCTCCATCAGTACCTCTTGGCTATGGTCATAGCGTATTTTAGGCGGGCCGGCCTCCTCTCCTGGCAATACCAACGCATTCATTTCTTCCTGGCTCTGTGAGTGGTTTGCTACCTCCTATCAGTCAATATCTAATGCCCTGGGACAGCCGGGGAAGTGGGATTCCAGCCTTTCATTTATTCTTTCACCTATTTGTCCTCTTTACTCTGTGTACAAAAAAGACAGGATTATAGCATCTTAGACTGTTGTTTCTAAAAAGAAACTCAGGCTGCGCGTAGTGGCTTACGCCAGTAATCCCAGCACTTTGGGAGGCTGAGGCAAGCGGATAACCTGAGGTCAGGAGTTCGAGACCAAGCTGGTCAACGTGGGAAAACGCCGTCTCTATTAAAAATAGAAAAATTAGCCGGGCGTGGTGGTGTGCACCTGTAATCCCAGCTACTCGGGAGGCTGAGGCAACAGAACCCCTTGAACCCAGGAGGTGGAGGTTGCAGTAAGCTAAGGTTAAGCCACTGTACTCCAGCCTGGGTGACAGAGCGAGACTTTTCTGAAAGAAAAAAAAAAGCCAAAAATCCCAAAAATCCAATGCCAGTGTACAAATAAAAGAATAAAAGAGGCCGGGTGCGGTGGCCCATGCCTGTAATCCCAACACTTTGGGAAGCCAAGGCGGGTGGATCACAAGGTCAGGAGAGCGAGACCATCGTGGCTAACACGGTGAAACCCCGTCTCTACTTAAAAAAAAATAATAATAATAATTAGCCAGGTGTGGTGGCGGGTGCCCGTAGTCCCAGCTACTCGGGAGGCTGAGGCAGGAGAATGGCATGAATCTGGGAGGCGGAGCTTGCAGTGAGTGAGATCACACCACTGCACTCCAGCCTGGGCGACAGGGCGAGACTCCATCTCAAAAAAATAAATAAATAAAACAAAAGGAACTATAAACCGCTCCCAAGGAGAGAAGAAAAGGAGCAGAGGAATGGACATGACACTTCCCCCAGCAAGTAGATGTTTCTGGTTCTCTCTCTGTCCTTCCCACATCAACCACAAACGCCATCAACCTCCTCCGGGTTCCCATGACAGAGATCACTGTTCAGGTCCCCCTCGCATCACTCGAATCCACTGTCAAATGCTCCCTGCTAGGGTCTCCTGGAGTCTCTCCCCAAGCCAGGGGGCTTCCTAGGGCAGCCTGAGCATCTTTCCAAAGCATGACAACCTCACTGCCCATCTGAACAACTTCATTAGCTGATGTCTTTCTCTACCGAGGCCAGGGTCCACAGTGCCAATTCCGCCCTCTCTACAATCCCTACAGGCACACTGGCTCCGCCATCTTGGTGTTCTCTGGTTTGGCTTCACTGCTTCTTCCAAATGCCCTCCACCCGACTTTGCTTTTGTGTTTTCTGTCTGCGTGTCCCGCACACATGTGGTTCTGAAGGGAAGGACCCATTCCTTGAACTCAGTTCACCCCACAGCCTCTGGGATGCCTTCCCTCATCTTCCAACTTCTGCATGCCCATAGCTCTCTAGTTACATCCTGGACACTGGGATAAGGTCATCTGCCCTGATTACTCCCAGTCCCATTAGACTAGACGCCTGTAGAAGGCAGGGTCCTGGCAAGATATCAATGTATCCAATTTCTTTTATTTTTTTGAGACAGACTTGCCCTGTCCCCCAAGCTGGAGTGCAGTGGTGAGATCATAGCTCACTGCAGCCTCCATATCCTGGGCTCAAGCGATCCTCCCACCTCAGCCTCTTGATTAGCTCCGACTACAGGGCTGTGCCACCACACCTGGACAGTTTGTTTATTTATTTATTTATTTATTTATTGAGACAGAGTCTTGCTCTGACTGGAGAATGGAGTGGCCCAATCTCGACTCACTGCAACCTCCGCCTCCTGGGTTCACACAATTCCTATGCTTCAGCCTCTTGAGGAGATACGAATAACGCATATGCTACCACACCAGGATGATTTTTGTATTTTTCGTAGGGATGGGGTTTCTCCATGTTGACCAGGCTGGTCTCCAACTCCTGGTCTCAAGCGATCCACCCGCTTCAGCCTTCTAAAGTGCTGGGATTACAGGCATGAGCCACCGCGTCTGGCATATTTCTTATACTTGTAATAGAGGTGAGGGTCTTGCTATGTTGCCCAGGCCCGTGTCAAACTCCTGGCCTCAAGTGATCCTCCTGCTTCGGCCTCCCAATGTGCTGGGATTCCAGGCAAAAGCCACCACTCTTGGTCACCAATTAGGTTTTTGTCTCCATCCTGAAGGAGTGGGAGACGCCCTTGATCAGGTCTCTGTCCAGCAGAGCCCTCCTGAGGAAGGCGTGGCTCTCTGCAGGGTGGGTGCCAGTCCTGAGCTAGGGACGGTCCCCTGCCCTCCTCTCTGGGAAGCTGACCTCAGCCGGAGGTCTCTCCTGGTGGTGCCCCTGAGCAGTAACCTGATTTCTGTCCCCAGCTACCTGGCCAATGACATGGAGGAGGACGACGAGGCCCCCAAACAAAACATCTTCTACTTCCTGTACGGGAAGACCCGCTCTCACGTACCCTTGTTCCATAAGCGTCGGTTCCAGTTACGCCATTCCATGACCGGGAGGGCCAGGGAGAACCGCTCTCAGATAGCCTTGTTCCACAAGCTTCGGTTCCAGTTCTTCTGTTCCATGCGCTGCAGGGCTTGGGTTTCCCCGGAGGAGTTGGAGGAGGTGGGTGGGGCCTGGGGAGGTGGAGGAGGTGGGGAGGAATCGGGTGGGCTGGAGGCTGGATGAGGGGAGGGAGGGGTATCCTGGGGAGTCCCTGTCTTCTCAAAGGGCGTCTGGTTTTCCAGATCCAGGCTTATGACCCACAGCATTGGGTGTGGGCGCGAGATCGCGCTCGCCTTTCCTAGAGCTCCAGGGACCGTGGAGGCCTGAGGTCATCGGCCTGAGAGAAGGTACATCTGCATCCTCTGGGGTATAGGCAGAATATTGGGGTCTATTTCGGAAATCCGAAGAACCCAAATGCTTGATCCGGCTTCAAGCCTGGGCAACATGGCGAGATCCCCTCCACAAAAATACAAAAATTAGCCAGGCGATGTGGGAGGCATCTCTACTCCCAACAACTCAGGAGGCTGAGGCGGGAGGATCGCTGGAGCCTGGGAGGTCAGGGCCGCAGGGAGCCCTGATCCTGCCACTGCGCTCCAGCCCGGGTGACAGAGTGAGACCCTGCCTCAAGAATAATCATAAATACTGAGTTCGGGGAGGTTCATTATGATTGACGCACCTGAGGTACCGATTTGCGTCGAGGGTTCAGTGAAGCTTTGGTTTACATTTTGTGCAGCTAACCACGTTGAGCACAGAGCATGAGACTTCGTCATGAGGAGGGAGGATTAGGATTAGGCTTCCGGACTCGTGGTTCACGATGTTGTCACTTTAGAAACAGAGCTAGCATGGTTACAAGTTTAGATCTTAAGTGACACGAAAGGCCCCAGCTGTGATGAAGTTCAAAGCCACATTCTCTGAGGGTGCCCTACTCCCTGGGCAGACCCACCCAAAGTCCTTGCTATGAAGCAGATCACTGGGGCTGACCTTGGGTGTATTAAGTGAGTTTTGGAGTCATGGTCACCAAAGTGTGAGTATCACAGTTGAACATGATGGTTCAGAAGCAGGGTATAGAATGAAAGGCAGGAGATAAAAGTGCATTTCTGTGCATTTCTCAATTGCTCTGAACTCTAGTTAGACTTGACATGGGACGTGAATAACCTTCCTGTCTAGAGAGCTGCCTCCTTGAAGCGTCACATCGTCTCTCTCACTTCCAGAACACTGGGCCCAGGGGAGATGCGGATTTTCAGCAGGAACTTTATTCCAATGCTAATGGCAGACACCAGGAAGGAGGAGAGGAGCGATGTGTGCAGATCATCTAGAAGAACCTGGACCGTTCTTGTTGGAGCTGAATACAGTGATCACGTTGTCCTCCTAGGAGCAGGGGTGGGGGTGGGGGTGGGGGTTGGGGTACTTCTAGGAGTCCTTGGGGAAAAGAAAGAAACCAGGAGTGTTTCCAGCGATGTAGTAGTTCCGCTAAATTCTTATAAAAATAAATGTTTATTTCATATTTAGTGTATGTTTGAAATGTGAGAATTCAGATGTAATTTTTTTACCTTGCATTGGCATGTTTGTATGTTACTTTAAAGAGGATGTGTGTTCTAAAGGAGGGCATGAGCTGTGTGTTTTCAAGAGAACAATGCAGTGCGTCTCTTGGGGAAACATAATAAAGATCAACTTTTCTCACCTTCACAGCGAATGTGATCACCTTGGTCTGATTATTTCCTGTCAAGTCTTATTTTTCCTTAATGGGGTTGTGGTTATTTGAACATATTTATTAGCTCTGGAACATAATCCTGTGTTGTTTTTTTATGTAGAAAAAAACATAAGGCTGGATGCAGTGTTCACACCTACAATCCCAGCAGTTTTGGAGGTCATGGCGGGAGGATCACTTGAGGCCAGGAGTTTGAGGCCAGTCTCAGCAACACAGCATCTACATCTATTTTTAATTTTTATTTTTTAAAGAAAAACAATAGAAGAGAAGGCTGATCTCAAGCTACAGGGTTTTTGTTTGTTTTGGAGACAGAGCAAGACTCTGTCTCCAGGCTGGAGTGCAGTGGTACAACCTCGGCTCCCTGCAACTTTCACCTCCCGGTTCAAGGGAATTCTCCCGCCTCAGCCTCCCAAGTAGCTGGGACTACAGGCACCCGCCTGTACGTCCGACTAACTTTTGTAAAAATAATAGAGAGAAGGTTTCACCATGTTGGCCAGGCTGCTCTCGAACTCCTGACTTCAAGTGATCCACCCACTTCAGCCTCCCAAAGTGCTGGGATTACAGGCACGAGCTACTGCGCCCAGATGCCAAGCTAGAGTTTTAAGGCAGGAAATGAGAGAAAGATATTGAGAGAGGAAAACCTGGTGGTAAGAAAACTCTAAAGGTGGCCGGGTGTGGTGGCTCACGCCTGTGATCCCAGCAGGAGTTTGAGACCAGCCTGGCCAACATGGTGAAACCCTGTCTCTACTAAAAATACAAGAATTAGGCAGGCGTGGTGGTGCACGCCTGTAATCCCAGCTATTTGGGAGGCTGAGGCAGGAGAATCACTAGCAGAGAGTGTGTCTCCCCACCCCCTTTCAAAAAAAAAGGAAAGTTCCTGCAGGAGTTCAAGCTGTGAAAGGCAGGCACTCTGCCATGCAATTCTTTGTGATTTTTCTTTTTTCTTTTTGGAGTCGGGGTCTGGCGCTGTCACCCAGACTGGGGTGCAGTGGTGTGGTCATAGCTCACTGCGGCCTCAGACTCAATCTCAAGCGATCTTCTTACCTTGCCTTTGAAATTGCTGGGATTATAAGCATGAGCCACCGCATCTGGCCTGTGTGACACAATTCTGTTTTTTGTTTTGTTTTGTTTTGTTTTTTGAGATGGAATCTCGCTTTGTCAGCCAGGCTGGAGTGCGGTGGCGTCCTCTTGGCTCCCTGCAAGCTCCGCCTGCTAGGTTTACGCCATTCTCCTGCCTCAGCCTCCCAAGTAGCTGGGACTACAGGCGCCCGCCACCACACCCAGCTAATTTTTTGTATTTTTAGTAGAGACGGGGTTTCACTGTGTTATCCAGGATGGTCTCGATCTCCTGACCTCGTGATCTGCCTGCCTCGGCCTCCCAAAGTGCTGGGATTACGGGCGTGAGCCACCGTGCCCGGCCTGTGTGATGCAATTCTGATGTCAACTCCCTGATGTTACCTCAAACGCCACAGGTTAAGGCCACCAGGCCCCAATAGGCTGCCCTCGCTTTAGACGCAGCTGCAGGCTTGGGTGTCCTCAGACCACAGGTACTTCTCACCAACTGGCTGTAAATTTGGAGGTTCCCACCATGCCTTCAAGTTTGATAATTCACTATAACAACTCACAGAACTCAGAAAAGCATGATACTTTTTTTTTTTTTTCCTAAGATGGAGTCTTGCTCTGTCGCCCAGGCTGGTCTTGAACTCCTGACCTCAGGTGATCCGCCCACCTTGGCCTCCCAAAGTGCTGGGATTACAGGATTGCAGGTTCAAGAGAGTCTCCTACCTCAGCCTCCTGAGTAGCTGGGATTATAGGCGCCTGCCACCACGCCTGGCTAATTTTTTTTGTTTTGTTTTTTTGAGAAGGAGTCTTGCTCTGTCGCTCAGGCAGTGGCGGGATCTCTGCTCACTGCAAGCTCCACCTCCCAGATTCATGCCATTCTCCTGCCTCAGCCTCCTGAGTAGCTGGGACTATATGCGCCCGCCACCACGCCCGGCTAATTTTTTGTGTTTTTAGTAAAGATGGGGTTTCACAGTGTTAGTCAGGATGGTCTCCATCTCCTGACCTCGTGATCCGCCCGCCTCAGCCTCCCAAAATACTGGGATTATAGGCATGAGCCACAGCGCCCTGCCTGACTGTTCTACTTTTAACTGGGAAGAGTGATTTCCTTGGAAAGTCCGTAACTGCTGGGAACAGATGCTTAATTTTCAAACTGAATTTCAAGCTCAAATGTAAATTACTTACACTCTAGTAATTCCTATAAAAAAGAGGAAAAGCATGGTATCTTCTAGGAAAGAAAATATAATTTACATTAACTTGAAGTCATTAATTACTGTAACTACAAAACCACTCAGAATCTGCTGTACATTCATTTACATTTTTCTTTAGCATATTTCCTCCAACAAAAGCAACCCTATGATATTTTCTTAAAGAACATCTATCACATGTAAAAAGTAAAGTGTCAACTAACCTTATCTTCATTTTGCAGTTTCACATCATATCTGTGAGCCAGAAATTTTGGAGGAGCCCACTTCCTTTCTCCTTTTTTTAATGAAGTAGGAAGTTTTTTTGGTGATCTACATGCTCTGTCATCTAGTCAAATCATAGAAAATTAGTGAAAAACCATTATTTTAATCCTTTTCATTCATTCATTAACAAGTCTTTTTTTTTTTTTTTGAGACGGAGTCTCGCTCTGTCCCCCAGGCTGGAGTGCAGTGGCGCGATCTCGGCTCACTGCAAGCTCCGCCTCCCGGGTTCACGCCATTCTCCTGCCTCAGCCTCCCGAGCAGCTGGGACTACAGGCGCCTGCCAACACGCCCGGCTAATTTTTTGTATTTTTAGTAGAGACGGGGTTTCACCGTGTTAGCCAGGATGGTCTCGATCTCGTGACCTCGTGATCCGCCCGCCTCGGCCTCCCAAAGTGCTGGGATTACAAGCTTGAGCCACCGCGCCCGGCTCATTAACAAGTCTTAACTGAACATCTGGTCTTCACTAGGCACTGGGTGATATAGTACAAAAATGAATCATAATGTCCTTAACTTCAAGGAGCTGAAGTCTATGAGGAGAGTCAGCAAGTAAATAACTAGAATGTAGTAAAAAGTGTAATAGAAGTTGGTCAAGAAAAACACTATGAGAGGCCGGGCGTGGTGGCTCACTCCTGTAATCCCAGCACTTTGGGAGGCTGAGGCGGGCAGATCACCTGAGGTCAGGAGTTCGAGACCAGCCTGACCAACATGGAGAAACTCCATTTCTACTAAAAATACAAAATTAGCCGGGCTTGGTGGTGCATCCCTATAATCCCAGCTACTCGGGAGGCTGAGGCAGGAGAATCACTTGAACCTGGGAGGCAGGGGTTGCAGTGAGCCAAGATCACGCCATCGCACTCCAGCCTAGGCAACAGAGCAAGACTCCATCTCAAAAAAAAAAAAAAAAAAAAAAAAAGGAAAGAAAAACACTATGAGAACACAGAGAAGGAATACCTAACTTAGTCTGGAAGGTAGGTAGAAAGATGAGTAAGAATATGACTTGGGCCAGGTGTGGTAGTTCACGCCTGTAATCCCAGCACTTTGAGAGGCCAAGGTAGGCAGGTCCCTTGAGTCCAGGAGTTCGAGACCAGCCTGGGCAACATGGTGAAACCCTGTCTCTATAAAAATTACAAAAAATTAGCCAGGTGTGGTGGCACATGCCTGTAGTCACAGCTACTTGGGCGGCTGGGGTAGGATGCCTTGAGCCTGGGAGGTCAGGGCTGCAGTGAGCCCTAATCTTGAGACAGAGTGAAACCCTGTCTCAAAAAAAAAGAGAATACGACCAAAAAAGAATATGACCTGTTCAGAGATTGCAAGCAATGAGGTGTGGTTAAATATGATGTATACTAGAGTCAAAAAAATTCTAAAAGGTAAGCCAGAGCCATATTAGAAAGAGCCTTGTATACCATTTAAAGATATTAGAATTTGTCTTGCTAGCAGTGAAGAACCAATGACAGACTGTGGCTCTAACTAACTACGGTGCATTTTGGAAAGATCAATATAAAATGGGGCCCGTCACAGTGGCTCGTGCCTGTAATCCCAGCACTTTGAGGGGCCGAGGCAGGAGGATCACTTGAGCTCAAGAATTCGAGACCAGTCTGGCCAGCATGGTGAAACCGTGTCTCTACAAAAAATAGAAAAAATTAGCTGGGAATGGTGGCGCGCGCCTGTAATCCCAGCTACTCAGGAGGCTTGGCAGGAGAATTGCTTCAACCCGGGAGGTAGAGGTTGCAGTGAGCCAAGATCATGCCAGTGCACTCCAGCCTGGGCAACAGAGCAAGACTCCGTCTCAAAAAAAAAAAAAAAAAGACGAATATAAAATGGGAAGTTGATACTGAAAATAAGGAAATTGGAAGATACAATGCTAAACATCTGAATTAGGCTGGGCACAGAGGCTCACAAATGTAATCCCAGAACTCTGGGAGGCTGAGGTGGGGAGACTGCTTGAGCCCAGGAGTTTAAGTCAAGCCTTAGCCACATGGTTAGACCCTGTCTCTAAACAAACAAAAAAAATTAGCCAGGTATAGTGATGCACATGCATGGTCCCAGCTACTCAGGAGGCTGAGGCAGGAGGATCACTTGAGCCTGGGAGGTTGAGGCTGCACTGAGCTATGACCACACACTGCACTCCATCCTGGACAACAGAGCAACACCCTGTCTCAAAAATAAACAAACATCTGAACTGATGTAACTGTAATACAGAAGGAAAGAGAGTCAAAATTCTTCCAGTTTGTGACCAACGAGACGTGAGAATGTTAAAGGTATTTTAACTTTTCTGCCTTAGACACAAGGTGGATGGACGGTGAGCCAAATAAAACAATCAGAGAACAGTTCTTATTTACCTGCCTTGGGATACAAGAAGAGTGAGGTCAATTAAGCTTTACACAAGTTGAATCTAAATTGCATAAAGGAGGGGCCAGGTCACGCCTGTAATTCCAGCACTTTGGGAGGCCAAGGCAGGCAGATCACCTGAGGTCCAGAGTTCAAGACCAGCCTGGCCAGCATGGTGAAACCCCGTCTCTACTAAAAATACAAAATTAGCTGGTCGTGGTAGCGTGCTCCCATAGTCCCAGCTACTGGGGAGGCTGACACAGGAGAATCGCTTGAACCCATGGGGCGAAGGCTGCAGTGAGCCAAGATCGTGCCACTGCACTCCAGCCTGGGTGACAGAGCAAGACTCCGTCTCAAAAATTAATAAATAAATACATACATACATACATACATACATACATACATACATAAATTGCATGTAGGACAGGCAAGTAAAGATCAAGTCTACTGTTAAAAGTCTGACCCAGGCTTGGAAATCACCAGGCTACATATAGTTAAGAATTCAAACTGTGGCATGAATAGCATATAACATTACACTACGCAAACTGAAAAACAGAAGGCAAAGAATAGAATCCTGTGGAAAAAGTCAAAGGAATGGCAGGGAAGGAAGGAAGTAAAGAAACGGAATACCTGGAGCACTAGGAGACAGTGGTATCAAGCTAAGAGATATGAGTGACCAACAGTATTAAATGTAACAGATGCAGCACTATTCACAATAGCAAAGACATGGAATCAACCGAAATGCCAACGACGGACACAAGAAAGAAAAGGTGGTACACATACACCATGGAAGACTATGCAGCCATAAAAAGGAATGAGATCATGTCCTCTGCAGGGACATGAATGAAGCTGGAGGCTATTATCCTTGCAAACTAACACAGGAACAGAAAACCAAATACTGCATGTTCTCACTTGTAAGTGGGAGCTAAATGATGAGAACACATGGACACATTGAGGGGAACAACACACACTGGGGCCTTTTGAAGAAAAACAACTAATGGGTACTAGGCTTAACACTTGGGTGATGAAATAATCTATGCAACCAACCCCTATGACACAAGTTTACCTACGCAACAACCCTGCACTTCTACTCTTGAACTTAAACGTTAAAAAATAAATAAATATAACAGAAAAGTCAAACACAGGCCAAGAAGAAATCTCTGCATTTGACAATTAAGAGGACACTTGTAAACTTAATAGGAACTATTTCAGGAATATAGAGGCAGAAGTAAGACCACCATAAAACTGATGTTAGGAAAGCAGAGAGAATATTCCTAACCAAAACACTTCTCAACCTCAAGGAATTGCAAGTAATGCCCTTATTACAAAACTTCAATATCAAAAAGAAGAGGGAAACTAGAAAACACAGACGTTAGCATTCACAATACAGGAGAAAACAAAACTGAAGTATCAACAACTTGGGATGGACCAACTACAATGACACTCTCAGAAGTTTGCTTCAAACTACATTAAGAAAATACCTCAAAAACCATCTGCACAGATCCAAAACATCTAGAGACACAAAATAGAATGGGAGACAGACAACATCACATTCTAATGCAAAGTTTGTACCAGTTAAACAGTGAGATAACATTATTTGATCCTCTAACACTCATGTGGAGGGAGACCAATACACACCAAACACTTGGTGTGCCTACATTTTTGGAGACAACAATAATCAAGTCCAGTCAAATTCTTTATTAATGAAGGCCTCAGAGGCTGAACGGTCTTCCCAGGGAGCCAAATCTCAGTTCTTCAATTTTAAAGACACTATTGTTAGAGTCTCCAGGTCCCTAGGACATCATGGTTTCAGGATTCTACCTGCTCCCATGTGAGAGGGACTTAGATTACAGATTATGGAGAGAAAAAAGTTGCAACTGACCCTTGAACAGCATGGGGGTTAGGGCTCTGACCTCTCCGCCTCTCGCAGTCAAAAACCTGTGTATACAGCCACGCACAGTGCATCATGCCTGTAATTCAGCATGAGGCCGAGGCCGAGGCCGCAAGGAGGTACAGACTGCAGTAAGCTGTGATCACAACACTCCACTCCAGCCTGGGGGAAACAGAGTAAGACCCTGTTTCAAAAAACAAGAGGTCAAGGCAGGAGGATCGCTTCAACTCACGAGTACAAGACCAGCCTGAACAACATCGTGAGAACCGACCTCTACAAAAAAAAAAAAACTACAAAAATTAGCTGGGTGTGGTGGTGCATGCCTACAGTCCCAGCTACTTGGGAAGCTGAGGTGGGAGGATCGCTTCGGCCAGGAATGTCGAGGCTGCAGTGAGCCATGATCGTGCCACTGCACTCCAGCCTGGGTGACAGAGCAAGACCTTATCTATGAAAAGCCAAAAAAGGACACTAGGACAATTAGCAATTTACTAGAGAGATGAACTAGCATCACATAAAATTATTGAGGTCACTGCAACAGCAACCGGAGGTCATTAGGAAATGATTACAGTAGTATAGTACGTACTACAGTTCATTCTATTATTATTTAATACTGAATCTTCATATTGTTCTTCACTGAGAATGGTGCCATGTATGGTCTGTTTGTGTAAGTTTTGATAAATTTTAACTTTTTATCATAGATTTCTGTATATATTTTATGGTAGCAAGTGATAAAACAGACTAGTATCTACATGTATTTTATGCATTTATGACATACCTCTTCGTTCTTTTTTACAATATTTCTAGGTTACTCAGTTTGTCTCTGAGTTTTTTCAGAAACTGTCACAAGCCTCCAAAGAATTTTCCAATACATTCATTGAAAAAATATTGAGAGATGGATAAGTGCCACAAAAAAAAGAAAAATTCCATTCATACGTGGACCTGTGCAGTTCAAACTTGTGTTGTTCAAGGGTGAGCTGTACCTAAAACCATCACATTGGCTTATGTGAACATCAGGGTTAGAATTTGCTCTTCCTACCTTGATCACCCCCCAACAGATAAATACACATTTCCACTTCAAGACAAAAGGAAAGCAGACTTTCCTTGCCATCTTGAGTAGCTAGCAATGTGCACACAGCTTCTGTGTTGTTTTTTTTTGTTTTTGTTTTTGAGACGGAGTTTTGCTCTTGTGGCCCTGCTCTTGGGGCACAGGCTAGAGTACAATGGTGCGATCTCAGTTCACTGCAAACTCCACCTCCTGGGTTCAAGCGATTCTCCTGCCTCAGCTTCCCGAGTAGCTGGGATTACAATCACCCACCACCACAATCCACTAATTTTTGTATTTTTAGTAGAGACGGGGTTTCACCATATTGACCAGGCTGGTCTCGAACTCTTGACCTCAGATGATCCGCCCTCCTCGGCCTCCCAAAGCGCTGGGATTACAGGCAGGAGCCACAGCACTCGGCCCTGCACAGAGCTTTCTAAGCAACTAGAGGAAACGACTTCCCAATGATCTTAATCATTTAGGGATATTCAAGTCTTGACTCATGTTGTGGACATTTTAGTTGTTCTATGAATCATAAATGAACAAAATCATGTCTACATAAAAAATCACACATTTAGTTGCTAGAGAACCCTAAAAGATGTGTTCATAATAAAATAAACAGGATCTCATAAAGCACTAAGGAAAGCTAATATCAAACATACTAATACTCTCTCTCCTTCCTTCATCCTCTTTCAAAACTGGATCCTTCTTCTGATGGTCCTGAGCAATCTGCCTGGAACTGTCTTTGTCACTTGATGGAGAATCACAGGCACCATCAGATTTCTTCTCAGTGGTCTCTTCATCCACTTTCTCCAGAGGATGAATCTTCACAATCTTCACCTTGAGCATTTTCTCCTTCCCAACCTATAAAGGAGACAGTACAGAAAATCAGAGATAATAAATAAGAACCAGAAACGTGAAGATGTTTAGAATATATCATCCAATACGCATGCCTCCTCAACCAACAAAAAATGATTGAAACAGTAAAGCATCCAAGTACAATGAACTCTTTCCAACTTTTTTTCTCAAGACTTCCAGGGTGAAATATGACACCCTAAAAAAATGAAATGATCACAATCTAGGTTCATGATTCATGTAAAATGCCAATATACAAGGCCAAAAGGCAATCACTGTACCAGCCTAAAATACGTGAATACGGTTCAAGAATTTACATTTTTTTATGTATTTACTTACTTTTTTTTTTTTTTTTTTTTGAGACGGAGTCTCGCTCTGTCGCCCAGGCTGGAGTGCAGTGGCGCAATCTCGGCTCACTGCAAACTCCGCCTCCCGGGTTCACGCCATTCTCCTGCCTCAGCCTCTCCGAGTAGCTGGGACTACAGGCGCCCGCCACCACGCCCGGCTAATTTTTTTGTATTTTTAGTAGAGACGGGGTTTCACCATGGTCTCGATCTCCTGACCTCGTGATTCGCCCGCCTCAGCCTCCCAAAGTGCTGGGATTACAAGCGTGAGCCACCGCGCCCGGCATATTTACTTACTTTTTATTTATTTTTTGAGACACAGTCTCCCTCTGTCACCTAGGCTGAAGTGCAGTGGCATGATCTCGGCTCACTGCAACCTCTGCTTCCTGGGTTCAAGCCATTCTAACCTGCCTCAGCCTCCGGAGTAGCTGGGACTACAGGCACGCATCATCGTGCCAGGCTAATTTTTGTATTTTTAGTAGAGATAAGGTTTCACCATGTTGGCCAGGCTGATCTCAAACTCCTGACCTCAAGTGATCTGCTTGTCTCAGCCTCCCAAAGGGCTGGGATTACAGGCGTGAGCCACCACGCCTGGCCTACATTTTTTAAAAAAAGAAATCAACTATATATGGATATCCAAATGTTCCAGAACCATTTGTTGAAATAACACCTTTCTCCACTTAATTACCTTTCCACCTCTGTCAAAAATCAATTGTGTAGGGCCAGGATTACAGGCACGAGCCACCATGCCCAGCCAGACTCAGGAATTTGAGGCTAGCCTGGGCAATATAGGGAGACCCCATCTTTACAAAATAAAATTAGCCAAGCGTGATGGTGTGTTCCCATAGTCTTAACTACTGAGGAGGCTGAGGCAGGAAGATCGCTTGAGCCCAGGTTTTTGAGACTGCAGTAAGCTATGACAGTGCCACCACACTCCTGCCTGGGTGACAGGGTGAGACCCTATCTTGGGGGATTAAAGGGGTGCAAACCACTGCTACGTCCTCTTGACAAACTGACTCATTTTTTTTCATTATAAAATGACTTGCTACTTCTTTATCCCTGGTTATTTTCTTTAATCTGAAATCTATCCTCTGATACTTACATAGCCCCTTCAGATTTCTTTTGACTTATGTTAACATGGCATGTATTTTTCCATTCTTTCACTTTTATTCTATGTGTTTCTCTCTTATACACAGCAATACCATTTCGTCTTGCTTTCTCTGCCCAAAATGAGTATTTCTACTGTTTTGTTATTGTTTTAAAGAAACGAGATTTTTGTTATGTTGCCGAGTCTGGCCTTGAACTTCTGGGCTCAAGCAATTCTCTTGCCTCAGCCTCCTAAGTAGCTGGGACTACAGGCACACACCACACCTGGTCAATGTCTACCCTTTAACTGAAATGTTTAGACTACTTATGTTTAATATAATTATAGATATATTTAAGGTTTATTTGCTTTTCTATTCAGCCTCAACAAAACAAAAAACTGCCATTCAAAAAATACTGTTAAGAAAACAAAAACACTGGCCAGGCATGGTGGCTCATGGCTATAGTCCCAGCACTTTGGGAGGCCAAGGTGGGTGGACTGCTTGAGCCCAAGAGTTCAAGACCAGGCTGGGTAACATGGTGAAACTTCATCTCTACAAAAAATACAAAAAAATTTGCCAGGCGAGGATGTGGTGCATGCCAGTGATTCCACCTACTAGGGAGGCTGAGGTAAGAGGATCACTTGAGCCTGGGATGTCAAAGATGAAGTGAGTTATGATTGTGCACCACACTCAAGCTTGGGCAACACAGCGAGACCTCATCTCACAAAATAAAACTAAAAATAAAAAAACTCTACAAAGTTTTTCCAATGCTCATTAAGAGTTCAAACCAAGCCAGGCACAGTGGCTCATGCCTGTAATCCCAGCACTTTGGGAGGCCAAAGTGGGTGGGTCACCTGAAGTCAGGAGTTTGAGACCAGCCTGTCCAACATAGTGAAACTCTGTCTCTACTAAAAACACAAAAAGTAGCCGGGCATGGTGGCAGGCACCTGTAATCCTAGCTATTCAGGAAGCTGAGGCAGGAGAATCACTTGAACCCGGGAGGCGGAGGTCGCAGTGAGCCGAGATCAAGCCATTGCACTTCAGCCTGGGCGACGAGCAAAACTCTGTTTATAAAAAAAAAAAAAAAAAAGGGCCGGGTGCGGTGGCTCACGCTTGTAATCCCAGCACTTTGGGAGGCCGAGGCAGGCGGATCACGAGGTCAGGAGATCGAGACCACGGTGATACCCCGTCTCTACTAAAAATACAAAAAATTAGCCTGGCGTGGTGGCGGGCGCCTGTAGTCCCAGCTACTCAGGAGAATGGCGTGAACCTGAGAGGCGGAGCTTGCAGTGAGCTGAGCTTGCGCCACTGCACTCCAGCCTGGGCGACAGAGCGAGACTCCGTCTCAAAAAAAAATAGAGTTCAAACCATTTTTGCAAAGTAAGCCTTATGATAAATCCAAAACCAAAAACAACAGAGTTCAAGGCCGGGCGAAGTGGCTCACACCTGTAATCCCAGCGCTTTGGGAGGCCCAGGCAGGTGGATCATCTGAGGTCGGGAGTTCAAGACCAGCCTGACCAACATGGAGAAACCCCGTCTCTACTAAAAATACAAAATTAGCTGGGTGTGGTGGCGCATGCCTGTAATCCCAGCTGCTTGGGAGGCTGAGACAGGAGAATCGCTTGAACTTGGGATGTGGAGGTTGTGGTGAGCCAAGATCACACCATTGCACTCCAGCCTGGGCAACAAGAATGAAACTCTGCCTGAAAACAAAACAAAACAAAACAAAACAAAAACAAAAACAACAGAGTTCAAACCATGACCTAACCTTTGAGGACCTGTACAAGATCTAGCCCTTGGCTACGTGATACTACCATTCCCACCATCCTCCCTCCTTATATAGTCTAACCACACTGATTTTTCTCTGTTCTTCCAGTACAATGGTTTTCCCAGTACAGTACAGGGGTAATTCTGTCATATCTCTTTTCCTTTCCCCAAGACATATGGCAATGTCTGATTTTCACAACTGAGAGGGTGCTACTGGCCTCTAGTGGGTAGAGGCCAGGTATGCTGCTAAATACCCTACAATGCACATGACAGCACCCACTAGAATCATCTGTCCTAAAGTCTGTAATGCCAACGTTGAGAAACCCCGTTCCTGACCATCAAGTTCCCTTTTGCCTAAAGGCCTTCACACACCCTGTTCTCTCTCCTTGAAAAACTCAATGTCCCCTTCTCCCATGGATATATACTACTCAACCTATAGGCTTCACCTTAAATGTTGCCTCGTCAGAGGAGCTTTACTGGATCAACACCAATTCTGGTTCTAAGCTAGACTCCCCTGATTATAAACTTTAATAAGTACTCTGTGCTTTTCTTTCATAGTTCTCATCACCAATTTTTTTTTTTTTTTTTTTGAGACGGAATCTCGCTCTGTTGCCTAGGCTGGAGTGCAGTGCCGTGATCTCAGCTCACTACAACCTCCACCTCCTGGATTCAAGCAATTCTGCTGCCTCAGCCTCCCAAGTAGCTGGGACTACAGGCACGCGCCACCATGCCTGGCTAATTTTTGTATTTTTAGTAGAGACGGGGTTTCACTATGTTGGCCAGGCTGGTCTTGAACTCCTGACCTCGTGATCTGCCTGCCTCGGCCTCCCAAAGTGCTGGGATTACAAGTGTGAGCCACCGCACCTGGCCTCATCACCAATGCTAAACACACAGAAAAAGCTGTGGATTTTGGTCACTACTGTTTTTCCAGCACCCAAAACATGCTCTCTACATAGCAGGTCATCAATAAATACCTGGGATAAACCCCTCTATGTTGGGACAATGTTTGTGGTACCCTTCCAACGTCCGTTATATCTACTTTTTTTTTTTTAATCACACTTAGAGTGTAAAACATTTTTACAAATAATGAACACCTGCGTACCCACCATACAGGTTAAAGTACTTAACATTAATAGTGGCCAGGCCCAGTGGCTCACATCTGTAATCCTAACACTTTGGGAGGCCAAAACAGGAGGATTGCTTCAGCTCAGGAGTTCAAGAACAGCCTTGGCAACCTGGCAAAACCCCATCTCTACAAAAATACAAAAATTAGCCAGTGCCTTTAGACTGTAGGATGAGGAAAAAAAAAAAAAAAATACAATTAGCCAGGCATTGTAGCTGGGACTGTAGCTACTTGGGAGATTGAGGTGGGAGGATGGCTTGAGCCTGGGAAGCAGAGGTTGCAGTGAGCCAAGGTTGTGCCTCTGCACTCCAGCCTAGGCGACAGAGCCAGACCCTGTCTCAAAAAAGAAAAGAATATTAACAGTACCTCAGAATCTCCCAGTAAGCCTACGCTGAGGTGGAAACAACTCTCTCCTCTCCTCCTGACAGTGATAACAAACATTCTAAGTTAGTTTTGCCTGCTTTGAGCCTTCTATAAATGTAATCATACTGTATTCTTCTGTGACTTCTTTCAAGTTCACATTCTTTCTGCTATAGAGTATTCTGTGGCTTAACAATTTGTTTATCCATTCAACTACTGATGGCTACTTGGGTTATCTCATTGGACTACTATGAACAATTCTATTAATATACTTACATAAATCTCCTGCAGCAAAACTGAGGGTAAATACTCAAGAAAAAATCCTTAGTCAAAGGGTATGTATAATATCCAACTGTATTCTGCAATGCCAAGTGCTTTCCAAAACAGATGTGCTATTTACACTACAGGCAATTCCACATTCCTGTCAAAACTTGGCAGCGAGGTTTTTTCTTTATTAATCTGATGTATATACATTATCTCACTATGGTTTCGATTAGATTTCCTGCATTATTGATGAGTTTAAACATATTTTCATGTTTATGGACATACATACTTCCCTAGTACCCCTTCCCCTTCCTCATTTTTTTGTTTTTGAGACAGGGTCTTGCTATGTTCTCCAGGCTGGAGTACAGTGGTGCGATCATAGCTCACTGTAGCCTTGAACTCCTGAGTTCAAGCGATCCTCCTGCCTCAGTCTTCCAAGTAGCTGGGACTACAGAAATGCACCACCATGCACAGCCAATTTTTATTATTTTTTGTAGAAACGGGGTCTCCCTATGTTGCCCAGGCTGGTCTCAAACTCCTAGCTTCAAGCCGACCTCCCGCCTCAGCCTCCCAAAGTACTGGGATTACAGGCAGGAGCCACTGGGTTCAGCCCATCTTTCCTCAAACGTTTCTTCTTTCACCTTGCAGATGTGTGCAAAATATTTTTGTTTTGCCACATCAAATCCATTTCCATCCTTCTCTACCTGGCTCTATGCTTAAATAGGCTGACCTTTACAGCCTCCACCAAGACTCCCATTGCCCTCTAGATTCTGGTGAGTTCAGTTCATAGGGAGCAGCAGCAGAAAACCAGGAGACAGAAGTAAAGCATCCTTGGGGTGTTTATTTCTAAACGCCTCCCTAGGAGGATGGTTACAGTTACAGTTTTCTCTCACCAGCAAAGTACTCTTCAACAACAGCAGCTACTCTTTTCTCGTTCCTGTACCCACTCCCTCCCTCTGCTTCCTTGCGGTTTAGAAATGATGAAGGCTTCCCCAACTGCTGATAGGTATGAGGCACTTAACCTTTCCTTGTTACATTTTCCTCAACCCTGATCAGACTGCTATCTGCTGTCAACAGCCCCTTTATTAAACTCAATTCAATTACATTTGAGTATGCCATCTGTTTCCTGCCAGGACACTGACGGACATAAAGTATGTGGCTAGAACCCACTAATGGTCAGCCACAGTGATTCATGCCTGTAATCTCAGCATTCTGCCAGGCCAAGGTGGGAGGATCATGCGAGTCCAGGAGTCTGAGACCAGCCTGGACAACATGGCAAGACCCCGTTTCTCTATAAAAAATAAAAAACTTAGCTAGGCGGCCAGGCGCGGTGGCTCACATCTGTAATCCCGGAACTTTGGGAGGCCGAGGTGGGCGGATCACGAGGTCAGGAGATTGAGACCATCCTGGCTAACACGGTGAAACCCCGTCTCTATTAAAAATACAAAAAAATCAGCCAGGCGTGGTGGCGGGCACCTGTAGTCCCAGCTACTCGGGAGGCTGAGGCAGGAGAATGGCATGAACCCGGGAGGCGGAGCTTGCAGTGAGCCGAGATTGCGCCACCGGACACCAGCCTGGGTGACGGAGCGAGACTCCGTCTTAGAAGACGGAAAAATTTAGCTAGGCATGGTTTTGAGTGTCTACAGTCCCAGCTACTCGGGAAGCTGAGGTGGGAGGACTGCTTGAGCCTGGTAGGCTGAGGCTGCAGTGAGCTATGATCACACCACTGCACTCCAGCCTGGAAGACACAGCAAGACCCTGTCTCAATAAAAAACAAACAAATAAACAAAAACCCCACTAGTACTGCCAGACATGACAAATAAAAAAGAACTAGCTAGGAGATAGAAAGGAGTCAAAGTAAACTACTGAAACAAAGAAAGAACAAGAACTTTGAAACCAAAGACAGGTGTGAATCTTGGCCCCATCAAGTACTGGCTATTGTAGCACAAACTGCTGCTGAGCTAGCTACCAAGCTGTTCCCTCCCTCTTCTTCTCTCTTGCCAGCCTGTCTCTTTTGAGACTTAAATACAAAGGAAGATACTCTCTTTCTCAGCCCCCGCTGCAGCTCTGGGTGGTTATGTAAGCCAAGGTCTAGCCAATATCATGTAAAGATAAAGGATGGAGCTTTCTATTTTATGCTTCAAGAAAGATTTTTCCGGCTGGGCGCGGTGGCTCACGCTTGTAATCCCAGCACTTTGGGAGGCCGAGGCGGGCGGATCACGAGGTCAGGAGATCGAGACCACAGTGAAACCCCATCTCCACTAAAAATACAAAAAAATTAGCCGGGTGTGGTGGCGGGCGCCTGTAGTCCCAGCTACTCGGAGAGGCTGAGGCAGGAGAATGGCATGAACCCGGGAGGCGGAGCTTGCAGTGAGCCGAGATTGCGCCACTGCACTCCAGCCTGGGTGACAGAGCAAGACTCCGTCTCAAAAAAAAAAAAAAAAAAAAAAAAAGAAAGATTTTTCCAGATACGCTTCTGGAAAGATTTTCTTAGCCTGCTTTGATAAGTATTCCCTCACTCTGAATACAGTCACATTTTTTCACAACTCAAGGGACAACAAAGCTAAGGACCAGAACTCAACACACTAGGAAGAACAGAACAGAAAGACAGAGAAAAGTCTAGGTCCTTGACAATAGTATTCACCCTCTATACCAAACTTGGAACTATCTAAGACTACGTGAGATAATCACGTCTGTCTTGTTTAAGCCAGTACTACTAAAAGTGTTGTACCTCATGTGATAGCATCACTACCACCCTGCAGATTGTTAGAACTGAAAAATGTTAGGTCTATCCTAGACCTTCTGAACTCCGAAGGAATGGGCTGAAGAACAGTTCAAGTATGATGGAGAAACAAATTAAACATTTGTCCTGAGAGGAAAAAAAAAAACCAGTTCAAGCAATTCTCCCACTTCAGCCTCCCGAGTAGCCGGGACTACAGGCACGTGCCACCATACCCGGCTAATTTTTGTATTTTTTGGAGATAGGGTATCGCCATGTTGGCCAGGCCGGTCTCAAACTCCTGACCTCAGGTGATCTGCCCACCTTGGTCTCCCAAAGTGCTGGTACTACAGACCTGAGCCACCATGCCCAGCCAAGAACGCATTTTCGGTAGCTTAAGTATTACGCCAAAGTTTGAGAACTACGGGCCACTATTACAATTTCACTATATAACGGCTGAAAGCACTCATAACTAGTATGTATCAACCTCAACATGCCATTTAAATGTACAAGGCTGCCTACCAGCTCAAGATTTCTGTACAAATTCTGCAAGACATTATGTAAAGCAATTAGCCCAGCGTCAAGTACATACAGATAGATATTTAACAACTGTTTAGTTGTTTCTCCTGAATCTTACTTTCAGCTGTTACAAGATTATATAGGGATTCTTTTAGTGTTCGGTAGCACTTTTGTAATAGTTATCCTTTAGCTATTTTGACTGGATAATTAAAAAACAAATAAGGCTGGGCGCGCTGGCTCATGCCTGTAATCCCAGCACTTTGGGAGGCCAAGATGGGCAGATCACAAGGTCTGGAGATTGAGACCATCCTGGCTAACACAGTGAAACCCCATCTCTACCAAAAATACAAAAAAATTATCCGGACGTGGTGGTGGGCACCTGTAGTCCCAGCTACTCGGGAGACTAAGGCAGGAGAATGGCGTGAACCCAGGAGGCAGACCTTGCAGTGAGCCGAGATCGTGCCACTGTACTCCAGCCTAGGCAACAGAGCGAGACTCCATTTAAAAAAAAAAAAAAAAATTTAAGTAGAAAAAGTCCAACTCTCATTACAGCGAGGACTTGGATTAAACATGTTTGAGGCCGGGCGTAGTGGTTCACGCCTGTAATCCCAACTCTGGGAGGCTGAAGTGGGCATATCACCTGAGGTCGAGAGTTCAAGACCAGCCTGACCAACACGGAGAGAACCCGTCTCTACTAAAAATAAAAAATTAGCAGGGCATGGTGGCGGGCACCTGTAGTCTCAGCTACTCGGGAGGCTGAGGCAGGAGAATCACTTGAACCAGGAAGGCGGAGATTGCCGTAAGCCAAGATCACACTATTGCATTAGAGCCCGGGGACAAGAGAGAGATTCCGCCTTAAAAAAAAAAAAAAAAAAAAAAGTCTTAAAGTCCTTTTTTTTTTTTTTTTTGAGATGGAGTCTTGCTCTGTCACCAAGGCTGGAGTGCAGTGGCGCAATCTCGGCTCACTGCAACCTCCGACTCCCGGATTCACGCCATTCTCCTGCCCCAGCCTTCCGAGTAGCTGCGAGTACAGGCGTCCGCCACCACGCCCGGCTAATTTTTTTTTTTTTTTTTTTTGAGGTGGAGTCTCGCTCTGTCGCCCAGGCTGGAGTGTAGTGGCGCGATCTCAGCTCACTGCAAGCTCTGCCTCCCGAGTTCACGCCATTCTCCTGCCTCAGCCTCCCAAGTAGCTGGGAGTACAGGCGCCCGCCACCACGCCCGGCTAACTTTTTGTATTTTTAGTAGAGATGGGGTTTCACCGTGTTAGCCAGGATGGTCTCGATCGCCTGGCCTCGTGATCCACCGCGCCCTGCCCCAGCTGATTTTTTATATTTTTAGTAGAGATGGGGTTTAACCGTGTTAGCCAGGATGGTCTCCATCTCCTGAACTCGTGATCCACCTGCCTCGGCCTCCCAGAGTGCTAGGATTACAGGTGTGAGCCACCGCGCCCGGCCTGCAAACCTTTTAAACACAGTAACAATTATGTGCTCACTTTGTCAGCACATATAATGAAACTGGAATAATATGGAGAGGATTAGCATGGCCACTGCATGGGCTGAGCACAGTGGTTCATGCCTGTGATTCCAGCACTTTGGGAGGCCAAGACAAGAGAATAGTTTAGGGAGTTAAGAGACCAGCTAGGGCAACATGGTGAAATCCCGTCTCTACAAAATATACAAAAAATTAGTCAGGCATGGTGGCGCACACCTGTGGTCCCAGCTACGTGGAGGGTGACACGAGAGGATCGCTTGAGCCCAGGAGGTGGAGGCTGCAATGAGCCAAGATCGCGAAACTGCACTATTCCAGCATGGGTGACAGACTAAGACCCTGTCTCCGAAAAATAAAACAAGAAAAGAAAAATCAAAACCAAAAAGACAAAATAACAGAATTATCAAAAAAGGATGAAAAAGACAAAGCAAGGATAGACTAGTACAACAAAGTGTTGCAATTATTACAATACTAAAACATTCTCAGTGATGAATGTGGTTCTAAAATTTGGTTCAAGACCAAGAGTGATGGCACATGCCTGCAGTCCCAGCTACTCAGAAGGCTGAGGTGGGTGGATGGCTTAAGCCAGGGAGTCCAAGGCTACATACAGTGAGCTATGACTGCACCACCGCACTCTAGACTCTGTGACAGAACGAAATCCTGTCTCTAAACAAATAAATAAAAATAAAAGGTAGTCCTTATAATACTTGACAGGAGGCCAAGGTGGGTGGATCATCTGAAGTCAGGAGTTCGAGACCAGCCTGGCCAAAATGGTGAAACCCTGTCTTTACCAAAAATACAAAAAACTAGCCGGGAGTGGTGGTGCACGCCTGTAGTCCCAGCTGCTCAGAAGGCTGAGGTGGGAGAATCACTTGAACACGGGAGAATGAGGTTGCAGTGAGCCAAGATTGTGCACTGCACTCCAGCCTTGGTGACAGAGTGAGACTCCGTCTCAAAAAAACAAAACCAAAAAAAAAACACACAACTATTAACATAAAGCATTAATAACATTAAATATAATACTAAATATAACACAGTTTTACACACATAGAAGTATGTTCTGTAACCTACGATGACAGCTCTAATTCTGATGGTAAGTCAAATCAGAAACGAACAGGCACTCACCTCGAAGTCACACTCTTCTCCCACAGCATATTTGGTCATGATCTCCAACCAAGCAGTATCTACTAACTTCTCTAAGGAGGCTGTGTTATGGTGAACCATTTCCAGAACAAGCTTCTCATACCAGGCAGGAAACTCCTCCTTCAAACTAAATAAATGTAATTAGTTATCAAGAAAACACAGAAACGCTTATCCAGAAATTTAATTCAAGTCAATTCAAACATTTCTTTCTTTCTTTTCCAAACATTTCAAACATTTCTCACTGTCACCAAGACTGGAGTGCAGTGGCACAATCATAGCTCACTAGCCTTCACCTCCCGGGCTATAAGAATCCTCTTACCTCTCAGGCAGCTGGGACCACAGGCATGCACCACTGCACCTAAACTCTTTTAAGACTTAACTTTTGGGCGGGGCACGGTGGCTCACGCCTGTATTCCCAGCACTTTGGGAGGCCGAGGCAGGTGGATCACGAGGTCAGGAGATCGAGACCATCCTGGCTAACATGGTGAAACACCATCTCTACTAAAAACACAAAAAAATTGGCCGGGCGCGGTGGCTCACGCTTGTAATCCCAGCACTTTGGGAGGCCGAGGCGGGCGGATCACAGGGTCAGGAGATCCAGACCACGGTGAAACCCCGTCTCTACTAAAAATACAAAAAAAAAAATTACCCGGGCGTGGTGGCAGGCGCCTGTAGTCCCAGCTACACGGAGACGCTGAGGCAGGAGAATGGCGTGAACCCGGGAGGTGGAGCTTGCAGTGAGCCGAGATCGCGCCACTGCACTCCAGCCTGGGTGACAGAGTGAGACTCCGTCTCAAAAAAAAAAAAAAAGAAAAAAAAAAAATTAGCCGGGCATGGTGACGGGCGCCTGTAGTCCCAGCTACTCGGGAGGCTGGGGCAGGAGAATGGTGTGAATCTGGGAGTCAGAGGTTGCAATGAGCCGAGATCGTGCCACTGCACTCCAGCCTGGGCGACAGAGCGAGATTCTGTCTTAAAAAAAACAAAAGACAACTTGTGGCCGGGCGTGGTGGCTCACGCCTGCAATCCCAGCACTATGGGAGGCCAAAACGGGCAGATCACCTGAAGTCAGGAGTTCAAGGCCAGCCTGGCCAACATGGCGAAACCCTGTCTCTACTCAAAATACAAGAATTAGCCGGGTGTGGTGGCACATGCCTGTAATCCCAACTACTCGGGAGGCTGAGGCAGGAGAATCGCTTGAACATGGGAAGTGAAGGTTGCAGTGAGCGAAGATCACGCCATTGCACTCCAGTCTGGGTAACAAAGCGAGACTCCGTCTCAAAAAAAAAAAAAACAAAAAACAAACAAACAAACAAAAAACACACTTAACATTTTACGAGTTTTAGGTTCACAGCAAAACAACACTGCTTTAGCAAATATACGTAAGGTATTGGGGAATACAAAGATTAAAAAAACCATGCAGTTTGCTGGACACAGTGGGTCCCAGCACTTTGAAAGGCACAGGTGGGAGGATTGCTTGAGCCCAGGAGTTTGAGACTAGCCTCGCGAAAACAGTGAGACCCTGCCTCTATAAAAAACTAAAATAATTAGCTGAGTGAGGTGGCGTGCACCTATAGTCCCAGCTACATAAGACGCTGAGGCAAGAGGTTGGCTTGATCCCAGGAGCTATGAGCATACCACTGCACTCCAGCCTGGGTAACAGAGAGAAACCGTGCCTCTAAAAAAAAAAAGGAAACCAGGAAGCGTTAACATGTTGGAAACGTGACTTGAACACTAGAGCCGTTGCAAAAGGACAGCAATGATTTAACACTTTTCACTTATTAAACTAGCAAAAAAAAAAAAAAAAATTTAATTATCATACCCGGCTGGGCGCAGTGGCTCATGCCTGTAATCCCAGCACTTTGGGAGGCCAAAATGAGCAGGTCGCTTGAGGTCAGGAGTTTGAGACCAGCCTGGCTAACATGGTGAAACCCCATCTCTACCAAAAACACAAAAATTAGCCAGGCATGGTGGTGAGTGCCTGTATACCCAGCTACTCAGGAGGCTGAGGCAGAAGAATCGCTTGAATCCAGGAGGTAGAGGTTACAGTGGGCCGAAATCGTGCCCCTGCATTCCAGCCTGGGCAACAGAGTGAGACTCCATTTCAAAAATAAAAATAAGAATAAGGCCAGGCACAGTGACTCACGCCTGTAATCCCAGCACTTTGGGAGGCCAAGGCGGGAGGATCATGAGGTCAGGAGATTGAGACCATCCTGGCTAACACGGTGAAACCCCATCTCTACTAAAAATATGAAAAATTATCCGGGCGTGGTGGCGGGCACCTGTAGTCCCAGCTACTTGGGATGCTGAGGCAGGAGAATCACTTGAACCCGGGAGGTGGAGCTTGCGTGAGCCGAGATCGTGCCACTGCACTCCAGCCTGGGTGAGAGCGAGATTCCGTCTCAAAAAAAGAAAAAGAAAAAAAGAATAAACCACATTACCAGAGTACTTACAAGGTCAAAGTATGGAGCAGGAATACTCAAAGGCCTGGTAAATACCTAAACAAGTGCACCTATAACTAAATAAATATACCATATTGCTACTGCAAAATGCCATTAGGCAAAAGAACCCAGAAACCCATACAGTACACTAATGTAATATAGTCTGATTTGTGGCCCATAAACTTAAATACACATACTGCTTTAGGGATAATATTCCCTCCTTTCCTAACAATGTGAAGATGGTGGCAAAGAGCAATACTTCCATTACTTACAGCTCAGCAACTTCCTGTTCTTCCTCCCAGGCTTCCTTGTGTGTTAGCTGACTGCTTCCAGTACTCTTGCACGTCCAAATGCGCTCACTGTACCTTTCCAAGCGGGCTTCATACTCTCTGTTAGCAGTAGTTCAGGAAAACAATATGCAAGCAACAGAGACAACGAACCCATACCCATAAGATACTTATATATAGAAAAAAATCTAGTCTCCTTTTTAAAATGTGTAGCATGAGGATAAAAATGGAATTGGAGGCCGGGCGTGGTGGTTCACGCCTGTAATCCCAGCACTTTGGGAGGCCGAGGCGGGTGGATCACGAGGTCAGGAGATCGAGACCATTCTGGCTAACATGGTGAAACCCCGTGTCTACTAAAAATACAAAAAGTTAGCTGGGAGTGGAGGCGGGCGCCTGCAGTCCCAGCTACTCAGGAGGCTGAGGCAGGAGAATGGCGTGAACCTGGGAGGCGGAGCTTGCAGTGAGCCAAGATCCTGCCACTGCACTCAAGCCTGGGAGACAGCATGACTCTGTCTCAAAAAAAAAAAAAAAAATGAAAAAAATGGAATCAGGGCCCAAAGCAAGACGACTAAGACTGAAGTATGATGAGAATGGATTGTCATGGGCTGGGAGCCTGCGTGGGATTTACAGACTGAGATGATCACGTCTCTAATCTCAGCATTTTGAGAGGCCACGGCAGGACAATCACTTCAGACCAGGAGTTCGAGACCAGCCTGGGCTACATGGTGAAACCTCGTCTCTACAAAAAATAAAAATAAAAAATAATAAAAATGGTTTTTCTTGTTTTACAAAATTAATATTTTAGTACAAATGTGATTTCCTCAATTCACCAAAGTTTCATTACACAAGACTTATGCTGTAGTAAAAACTCGTAAGAAAAAGTAAAGGTATATTAAAACACAAATCATAAAAAATAACAATGTAAGGTAAGTAAAATTTTTAGAAAACTCAGACAAGTTTAAGAGTCAATCCACTGCCGGGCGTGGTGGCTCTCACCTGTAATCCCAGCACTTTGGGAGTCTGAGGTGGGCAGATCACCTGAAGTCAGAATTTTGAGACCAGCCTGACCAACATGGAGAAACCCCGTCTCTACTAAAAATCCAAATAAATAAATAAATAAATAAAATTAGCCAGGCTTGGTGGTGCATGCCTGTAATAACAGCTACTCGGGAGGCTAAGGCAGGAGAATCTCTTGAACCCGGGAGGCGGAGGTTGCAGTGAGCCGAGATGGCGCCATCGCACTCCAGCCTAGGCGATAAGAGCGAAACTCCACCTCAAAAAAAAAAAAAAACAAAGGAATCAGTCTACAGTAAAATGAGGTGACTAGGCCACAGTCTCACAGGCAGTTTGGAATAACCTTGAGCATACATTAATGATCCATTTACCCACAGCCCTCCAGTCCACCTTGGAAACACGTTACTTCTTAGGGTTTACAAACTTGTCCAACCTTTGTCCAACCTGCGGCCCAGGACAGCTTTGAAAACAGCCCAACACAAGTTCGTAAAGTTTCTTAAAACGTGTGTGATTTTTTTTTTTAGCTGATCAACTGTTTTTAGTGTTAGTGTATTCTATGTGTGGCCCGAGACAATTTTTCTTCCAATATGGCCAAAAGATTGGATACTCCTGGTTTAAAAAATAAATTTCATAAAATACTTAGAAGTATTCCGGAAAGTACTTTGGATACAATATTTATCCAGTCTCTATGATGTCTCCAATAATACTGAGATTCAGAAGATCATTTACTAGCCATTTAGACAGTCTTCGTGAGGGAGATGAGGGAAAGAAAACATCAAGCTGGTAGCGTAAATATGGCAACTTTCCACACAAAACCAACTAGAATTCACCATCAGCCGGCCACTTTCAAATTCAAGCGGCAAGTAACTAATTTACTTTTAGGCACAGCAACAGATGCTATGTAAGAAAATCAACTGACATAAGTAGAAAGTTAGCGAACAATACCTGTATATTCCAAGTGACACATTTTATAGTGGTTGAAATAAAAGTATTTAAACAGTATCCTCTACAATACTATCTAACAACTAAACAAATATTCTAATTTTTGTTTTTAGAAACAAGGCTGGCCTGGATCTCCTGAGCTCAAGAGATCCTCCTGCCTTAGCCTCCTGAATAGCTGGGATTACAGACTTACACTGCAGCACCTAGCTCATTTTTTATTTATTTATGTATTTATTTTTGACACAGGGTCTCACTCTGTCACCCAGGCTGAAGTGCAGTGGTGGGATCATGGCTCACTGTAGCCTTGACCTCCTGGGGTCAAGCAATCCTGGGCCTCAGCCTCCTGAGTAGCTAGGACTACAGGTACACACCACCATGCCCACCTACATGTTTTATCTTTTGCAGAGTCGGGGTCTCACCACATTGCCCAGGTTGGTCTTGAACTCCTGGGCTCAAACAGTCCTCCTGCCTCAACCTCCCAAAGTTATGGGATTACAGGTGTGAGCCACCATGCCCAGCCACGTTTAATAAATATAGATGCTTGGTTTTCCAAGGTTATGATCAGCAAAAACGCAAACAAGAACAAACACACAGGTAATCCAAAATAGTAACTTTATCCAATAGTATAAGCACCTTTGCTCATTGTGGATCTTTCCGCAGATCTGCTAAAACTGAGTAATAAATCAATCCATTTTCCTTAACAGGGGTGGTGCTAATATCTAAGTGATTAAACAAAATATATAGAATGTTTGAGTAAAAACCTGAGTCAGACTTCCATATACAGCTATGTAAATCCAATCACTGAAAAATTTTCAAACTTATACCCAGAGAAGAGCAACGGAATGGCTTCCATAGGACATTATCCGAAGACAGATTTGTCTTATTTTTGTCTCCTGCACTAGGGGAGTGGAAGGGATGGGTAGTAAAATAAGGACAGAGGAGGAATCAGTAAGTGGACTTATTTAAGCTTTCAAAAAGCTTGATAACATTCTAACATATTATTTAGCCATATTTAAGAAGCCCCAGGAGGCACGGTAGCTTATGCATGCAATCCCAGCATTTGGGAGGACAAAGTGGGGGAATCTTGAGCCCAGGGGCTCAAAACCAGCCTGAACTTAGCGAGACTCTACCTTTACAAAAATCTATTAAAAGAAAAAAAAAAAAAAACTCACCGTGTCATCAGAGAGAATGTAAGAGAAATACATTAACAAATATGTCTTAAGGAGAGAACAGTAAGTTTGTATTATTACAGGTTGAGGATCCCTTATCCAAAATGCTTAGAACCGGTAGTATTTTGGATTTCGAATTTCTTTCAGATTTTGGAGTATTTGCATTATGCTTACTAGTTCAGCATCCCAAATCCAAATATCCAAAATGCTCCAATGAGCTCTTCCTTTGAGGATCATGCTGGGGCTCAAAAACTTTCAGATTTGGGAGCATTTCTGATTTATGGATTTGGGATGTTCAACCTAGAGTTGTTACTTTAAAAAGTAGGGGCCAGAAAAAAACAAAACAAAAAAATGTAGGGGCCGGCCAGGCACAGTGACTCACGCCTATAATCCCGGCACTTTGGGAGGCCAAGGCGGGTGGATCACCTGAGGTCAGGAGTTCAAGACCAGCCTGGTGAACATGGTGAAACCCCGTCTCTACTAAAAATACAAAAAATTAGCCAGGCATGGTGGCGTGCAGCTGGAATCCCAGGTACTCGGGAGGCTGATGCAGGAGAATTGCTTGAACCTCGGAGATGGAGGCTGCAGTGAGCTGAGATTATGCCATTGCACTGTAGCCTGGGCAACAAGAGTGAAACTCAGTCTCAAAAAAAAAACAAAAAAAAAAACTGCATAATGGCAGTTTATGAGGCCCAGGCAGGAACATCGCTCAAGCCCAGGAGTTCAAGAGCAGCCTGGGCAACATAGCAAAGCCCCATCTCTATAAAATAAAAATAAAAAATTAAAAAAATTAGTTGAATGTGGTGGCACAGGCCTGTAGTTCCAGCTACTCAGGGATCTGAGGTGGGAGGATCACTTGAGCCCAGGAGGTGGAGGTTGCAGTGAGCTGTGATGGAGAGCAACAGAGGGAGACTGTCTGAAAAAAGATTAGGCTGGGCATGGTGGGTCACGCCTGTAATCCCAGCACTTTGGGAGGCTGAAGTGGGTGGATCACGAGGTCAGGAGTTCAAGACCAGCCTGGCCAAGATGGTGAAACCCTGTCTCTACTAAAAATACAAAAACTAGCCGGGCGTGGTGGCGGGCGCCTGTAATCCCAGCTACTCGGGAGGCTGAGGCAGAGAACTGCTTGAATGAGGAACGCGGAGGTTGCAGAGAGCCAAGATCATACCACTGTACTCCAGCCTGGATGACAGAGTGAGAATGTCAAAAAAAAAAAAAAAGAATCTCCAAACTCACACAATCACGACGAACTCATCACACCTTCTCTGCCAAGAATATACAGTCCTCTATTATTCGTCTAAATTCTAATCATCCTTTAGATCTCAAAAATAACTTTTCCCAGAAAACATTCATTGAACCTTCAAATATGATAGATTGTATTAGTCTCTAACTATTCACCTCCTTTCCATAAGAGGATTTTTACATCTCCACCCACTGCCATGTGGCTTGTCTACCAGGTCCCTGAAGAGGAACGTACCTCCCCTCTCCATTAACATCAAGCATGACCATGTGACTTGTTTTGACCAATAGATGTGAGCAGATGCAATATATGTCACTTCCAGGAAGAGGTTTAAAGTCATGATGTCTTCTAGCTCTTTCTCTGTGCCACTAGCAAGACATGTTACACACAGGGTCTGCCCCTCCAGCCTTGTTCTTTTTTTTTTTTTGAGGCAGAGTCTTGCTCTGTCACCCAAGCTGGAGGCTGGAGTGCAATGGCACCATCTCGCTTCACTGCAACCTTTGCCTCCTGGACTCAAGTGATCTTCCCACCTCAGCCTCCCAAGTAATTGGGACCACAGGCAAATGCCAGCATGTCCAGCTAACTTTTCTATTTTTTTGTAGAGACAGGGTTTCATTCACTGTTGTCCAGGCTGATCTCAAATTCCTGGGCTCAAGCAATTCACCTGCCTCAGCCTCCCAAAGTGCTGGGATTACTGGCATGAACCACCATACCAGGTGTCAGCCTTGGTCTCAAAATGAGAAAAATGTGGCACGCCTGTAATCCCAGGCGTGGTGGCTCACGCCTGTAATCCCAGCACCTTGGGAGGCAGAGGTGGGCAGATCACTTGAGGCCAGGTGTTCGACACTAGCCTGGCCAACATGGTGAAACCCCATCTCTACTTAAAACGTACAAAAAAGGAGCCAGGCGTGGTGCACATGCATGTAGTCTCAGCTAATTGGGAGGCTGAGTCAGGAGAATCACTTGAACCCAGGAGGTGGAGGTTGCGGAGCTGAGATGGCACCACTGTACTCCAGCCTGGGCTACAGAGCGAGACTCCACTCAAAAGCAAGGAGAAAAATGTGGTTTTCTTTTTCATTACTTATTTATGTTTTTGGAGATGGTGGTCTCACTACATTACCTTGGCTGGTCTCAAGCTTCTGGGTTTAAAGAATCCTTCAGCTTTGGCCTCCTGAGTAGCTGGGACTACAGGTACGCACCACTGCATCCAGCTGTTTTTACTTTTTTCTCACCATTTTTTTTTTTAATATGAGAGTACTACAAAATTTTAAATTACATATGGCTAATATTATACTTTTGTTGGACAGCACTGAAACCTAAAGTATACATCTCAGAAAACGTCCTGATAGTATTAACTTAAAATTAATTGACTAGTCAAATTAATTATAAAATCTGGGGCTGGGCGCAGTGGCTCACGTCTGTAATCCCAGCACTGTGGGAGGCCAAGGGTGGTGGATTACCAAGGTACAGGAATTCGAGACCAGCCTAGCCAACCTGGTGAAACCCCGTCTCCACTAAAAATACAAAAAATAGCCAGGCATGGTGGTAGGCGCCTGTAATCCCAGCTACTTGGGAGGCTGAGGCAGGAGAATCGCTTGAAGCTGGGAGGCGGAGGTTGCAGTAAGCCAAGATCGCACCATTGCACTCCAGCCTGGGCGACAGACCGAGACTATCTCAAAAAAAAAAAAAAAAAAAAAAAAAAAAAAAAAAAAAAAAAAAAAAACTGAAGAAGAAATTCTCACAACCCCTAACAATGGCTATTTTAAGTTTGTGTAACTGTTCTGGTAACTGTTTTGGTAATTAACTTATATTAAGAGAAAGTAAGGCCGGGCATGGTGGCTCACGCCTGTAATCCCAGCACTTTGGGAGGCTGCGGCCGGGGGATCCACTTGAGGTCAGGGGTTCGAGACCAGCCTAGCCAACATGGTAAAACCCCGTCTCTACTAAAAATACAAAAAATTAGCCGGGCGTGGTGGTGGGCGCCTGTAATCCCAGTTACTGGGGAGTCTGAGGCAGGAGAATTGCTTGAACCCAGGAGGCGGAGGTTGTAGTGAACCAAGATCACACCACTGCACTCCAGTCTGGGCAACACAGCAATAACCCGTCTCAAAAAAAAAAAGAGAAAGTAAGGCCACACACAGTGGCTCACACCTGTAATTCCGGCACTTTGGGAGGCGGAAGCTGGAGGATCACTTGAGGCTAGAAATCCAAGACCAGCCGGGGCAACTTTGCAAGACTTCGTCTCTACAAAATTTTCAAAAATTAGGCGTGGTGGTGTGCACCTATGGTTATAGCTACTCAGCAGGCTGAGTGGGAAGAATCACTTGAGCCTGGGGAGTTGGAGGCTGCAGTAAGCCATGATCACACATCACTGCACTCCAGCCTGGGCAACAGAGTGAGACCCTGTCTCAATAAATAAATAAATAAATAAATAAGAAAAAAAGGGAAAGCAAGAAAAAAAATGAAAATGAAAAGGCAAAAAGGCCCATCAGAAGGATATTGAGTCAGCTGCCTCTAAATCCTATTTCAGATTTTAGGTTACCAAAATAAGTCACTCACTCTCAAATAACCTCTCAGAGCAAATGCCAATTGAGGTTTTTATGTTCCAGCAACTGCTGCACATATAATTGCAGACAAAACGTCAAAGCAATTCTCCAAAAGTTGTGTAAGCTATAAAAGATATTTTCTAATCCTAGACTATCTCATTATGCATCTACTTTGCCATCAGCTACCTCCTTATCACAATATGCTGCTGCTTTGTTCTCTTCAGTCTTGCAGGGATTGTTTCTTTCAATTAAGTATTTGATATCCTTTAAAGATGTGGCCCAGAAAAGTATAGAGTCAAAAAAGCATAACTGTAACCTAAGCGCTCTAAGTCAGAAGATGGCAAAGAGTGAGCCAACTCAAGATTTGCTTTTCACTCGATTTTCTCTCTTTGGACCAGACTGTCTTTAAGTTAAAAACAAGTCTAATATGGCATAATGTATTATTTTAAAGAACGTATAAAAATCAGGCTGGGCGCGGTGGCTCACGTCTGTAATCCCAGTACTTTGGGAGGCCAAGGCGGGCAGATCACAAGGTCAGGAGATCGAGACCATCCTGGCTAACACAGTGAAACCCCATCTCTACTAAAAATACCAAAAAAAAAAAAAATTAGCCAGACGTGGTAGTGGGCGCCTGTAGTCCCAGCTACCTAGGAGGCTGAGGCAAAAGAATGGCGTGAACTCGGCAGGCGGAGCTTGCAGTGAGCCGAGATCACGCCACTGCACTCCAGCCTGGGCTACACAACTGAGACTCGGTCTCAAAAAAAAAAAAAAAAGACAAAAAGAGAATGTATAAAAATCGCCGGGCACAGTGGCTCACACCTGTACTCCCAGCACTTTTGGAGGCCAAGGCGGGCGGATCACGAGGTCAAGAGATCGAGACCATCCTGGCTAACATGGTGAAACCCTGTCTCTATTAAAAATACAGAAAATTAGCCGGGCGTCGTGGTTGGCACCTGTAGTCCCAGCTACTCAGGAGGCTGAGGCAGGAGAATGGCGTGAACCCGGGAGGCGGAGCTTGCAGTGAGCCGAGATGGCGCCACTGCACTCCAGCCTGGGCAACAGAGCGAAACTCCGTCTCAAAAAATAAATAAAAATAAAAATAAAAATCAACATTAAGAGCTCAGTATTTCAAATGTCCAGTAAAACTCTATCTTACAACTACAACTTAACTCCATCTATAGCTACTCAACTCTTAATACAAGCTCTAAGGCAGGCGCACTAGTGCGTGCCTGTAGTCCCAGCTACTCTGGAGGCTGAAGCAGGAGGATCTCGAGTCCAGTTCAAGGTTTCCCTGTGCTACCACCTCGTCTGTGAACAGCTGCTGCACTCCAGCCTAGGCAACACAGCAAGATTCCATCTCTTAAAACAAAAACATGCTCTAGTCACAATTGTGTAGAGCCAGATTAACAGTATGAATAAGCCCCTCATCATCATACCCTCGATAAATTCTCACATAATGATGCTACAAAGGTCATGAACTAGTTGTTTCTAAGCTTTAGAAACTATGACAGTTGAAGTAACACAACAAAAATATTCACCTACAACAGGCTGCTTGTAGCTCCAATTCCTGCCTAAAACCTATCTTGACTTAAATAGTCAGTGTCACATCAAGAACTGATTCTGATGAAGTTAATATTTTCCAAGATCTAGTGTCCTGCCTGTGGGAATACCTTAGGAAGTAATGTAGCATACAAAGCTACAGTACAATCAACACAATCACCAATATATAACACCCAGGCATTAAATGTGTACATTACTCACAACTTCCACTAAGTTTAATGAAGATTTACAATATACTCCAAGAAGATACAGCTTTAAGTCAGTAAAATATCACACAAATTTCTGTGATACATACAATCAAAAGGTAGGTATTAAAAGAAAATTAAAATATCAAGTCCCATTAAAAACATAATTGTAAATATAAATTGAGAACTGGGAACACTACTTTAAAGGCAGCTGTTAACCAACCGCATATTTGTTCTCCTCTACGAAACCACTAATAGCCTAATAAAGAAATATGCCAATCTGCCAACCATACAGTACAATTGTTGAAAAACCATACTCAAAGAGCTTCCACTTGCAGAAATTCCCAAAAGAGCAATTTTCCCCCAATATATAATATGCTTTAAGACTTCTTTTGTTAAAACAGTTCTAAACGCTGTTATGGGAAATTAAAAAATGAAGAATGTTTATTAAATATATACCACTCAAAATGTTTCCGGTTTCAGTTTTCAATTGTTACCATCAAAAATCTTCATATATATATTTCAATTTCATTCATTCAATAATATGAAAAAGCCTGCGTTGCCAGGCCTAAATTAACTCCCTACAGCCATTTTTTACATAGCTCAGTACCTGAAATACACTTAGAAATTGTCTCCTCTAGGGCATGTTTCTTATTCTCCGCTAGAACCAGACCTGAGAAGGTATCATCTGATAGTGTGTGAGCATCCATCAACGGCTCAAAACATTAATGACATTTGAAAAGTATATGTCGGATTCTCACAAGTTGCTACTCCACTGCCGATTTGAATGTATTAAAAAGTAGGGTACAGGCCAGGCGCGGTGGCTCACGCCTGTAATCCCAGTACTTTGGGAGGCCGAGACGGGCGGATCACCTGAGGTCAGGAGTTTGAGACCAGCCTGGCCAACATGGTAAAACCCCTTCTCTACTAAAAACACACAAAATTAGCTGGGCGTGGTGGCACGCGCCTGTAATCCCAGCTACTCAGAAGGCTGAGGCAGGAGAATCACTTGAACCCTGGAGGCGCAGATTGCAGTGAGCCCAGATCCTGCCACTGCACTCCCGCCTGGGTTAACAAGAGCTCAACTCCGTCTCAAAAAAAAAAAAAAAAAAAAAAAGGTGGGGTATCTTCAGCATAATGCAGTATTTGGTAGAGCTAGTGGAACTTCTCCAAAGCATTCCAAGTCTTCACAGGACAAGAAAAAAACCAGATTACCACCCCACCACTTTAAAGTGCCTTACCTTATAACATAATGACAAGAAAGTGAGGTAATATTTAAATTAATTGAAAGTGAAGGAGTAACATTCCACCTTCTTCTGTTGATTGACTTACAGCGATGAGGTAGGAAAAGCGGTGGATTCTACTCCTCTTTTATCATTCGACCTTCAACAAGTCAACCTCCACTCTCTGGGCCAACTCGGCAAACCAAGCCCGAGGACCCGACCACCTCCAAGATCCATTTCAGCTGCAAGATGCTACAGCTCTATCTCTCCAAGAGCCTTCTTCCAGCATGGACTGATTTTCCAGGTCCCTTTGAGTGTATACTCCCCACAAAGGGACTCTCACAAATTGCACTCCAACAAAAAATGAGATTATCCTCTAAAGTACTGCGTTAAAGTGAGGAGCAGGGAGAAATGAAATCACTCTCAGAGACACTTCCTCCTATACAGAAGCAAGCAAGAAACTGAGAAATCAAGTCCTTCCGAACAGAAGGGGCTGAGAAAACTCATAACACATTACCCTTCATTCTTAAAGCTTTCAGTCGCCAAAGAAATGCTTGATTCCGAAATCGTTTTTCTTTTTACAGATACGCCTCAAAAACGATTCTTCAGGCACCCATAAAAAAAAAAGCAAATAAAAGCTGCACAACTTTTCACTAAAAGATAATGCTTATGCAAGAAATCTTAGTCATGATGAGAGGATGCTTCCTTTGTAAAACATCCAATTTCATGTTCCTAAGATACAACATAAAAACTTCACGGCTTGTTTTTTGTTGTTTTTTTTTTTTTTAACTTTTAACAAATACCAATCTCCTTCTAAACCTTCAAAATTTCAAACCTGTGTCTGCCCAGGGAAGGCAGGCATCAGCTCCTCCAGAGGCAGTTTCCTTCCCTCCCTTTCCTCTAAGTGGGGAATCTCATTCCTAGTTTTCTGCCCCAGGGTCCTGTCAGTTCATCCCGGCCTAAAGTCCCCTCGGGAGAAGAAAAAAACGCCAAGTATCCCCGAAGAGATCGGGGTAAGACGCAGTTGAGACTTGCACACGCCGCATCACGAGGCCGCGCGAGTACAATTTCAAAACTTAAGCTGCAGATTTCATTTAAATTAAAAAAAAAAATTTGTCCTCCCTCTCTCTCTCTCTTTCTTTCTTTCCCTCTGTGGCCCAGGCTGCAATCTACTCGGCTCCCTGCTGCCCGCGCCGGCTCCCTGCTGCCCGCGCCGCGTACTACCTGGGACTGCCGGCGCGCGCCACCGCTGCCTGCTTTTTCTCCTTTGGCTGCAGGCACGCGTTCGCCATCTTGGCCACGCTGGTCGGCAGCTCCTGACGCCGAGTGCTCTGCCCGCCTCAGCCTCCCGAGGTACTGGGACTGCAGACGGAGTCTCGCTCACCCGGTGCTCGGTGTTACCCGGGCTGGAGTGCGGTGGCATGGTCTGGCCTCGCGGCAGCCTCCGCCTCCCAGCCGCCTGCCTTGGCCTACCAGGGTGCTGGGATTGCAGCCCCTGCCCGGCCACCCATCGTCTGGGAAGTGAGGAGCGCCTCTGCCCGGCCACCCTGTCTGGGAAGTGAGGAGCGCCTCTGCCCGGCCGCCCCGTCTGGGAAGTGAGGAGCGCCTCTGCCCCGGCACCCACCGTCTGGGAAGTGAGGAGCGCCTCTGCCCGGCCGCCCCGTCCGGGAGGAAGTGAGGAGCGCCTCTGCCCGGCTGCCCCGTCCGGGAGGAAGTGAGGAGCGCCTCTGCCCGGCCGACCCGTCTGGGAGGTGAGGAGCGCCTCTGCCCGGCCGCCCCGTCTCGGAAGTGAGGAGCGCCTCTGCCCCGCCACCCACCGTCTGGGAAGTGAGGAGCGCCTCTGCCCGGCCGCCCCGTCCGGGAGGAAGTGAGGAGCGCCTCTGCCCGGCCGACCCGTCTGGGAAGTGAGGAGCGCCTCTGCCCGGCCGCCCCGTCTCGGAAGTGAGGAGCGCCTCTGCCCCGCCACCCACCGTCTGGGAAGTGAGGAGCGCCTCTGCCCGGCCGCCCCGTCCGGGAGGAAGTGAGGAGCGCCTCTGCCCGGCCGCCCCGTCCGGGAGGTGAGGAGCGCCTCTGCCCGGCCACCCATCGTCTGGGAAATGAGGAGCGCCTCTGCCCGGCCACCCATCGTCTGGGAGGTGAGGAGCGCCTCTGCCCGGCCACCCATCGTCTGGGAGGTGAGGAGCGCCTCTGCCCGGCCGACCCGTCTGGGAGGTGAGGAGCGCCTCTGCCCGGCCACCCATCGTCTGGGAAATGAGGAGCGCCTCTGCCCGGCCACCCATCGTCTGGGAGGTGAGGAGCGCCTCTGCCCGGCCACCCATCGTCTGGGAGGTGAGGAGCGCCTCTGCCCGGCTGCCCCGTCTGGGAAGTGAGGAGCGCCTCTGCCCGGCCGCCCCGTCTGGGAAGTGAGGAGCGCCTCTGCCCGGCCACCCATCGTCTGGGAAGCGAGGAGCGCCTCTGCCCGGCCGCCCCGTCCGGGAAGAAGTGAGGAGCGCCTCTGCCCGGCCGCCCCGTCCGGGAAGAAGTGAGGAGCGCCTCTGCCCGGCCGCCCCGTCCGGGAAGAAGTGAGGAGCGCCTCTGCCCGGCCGCCCCGTCCGGGAAGAAGTGAGGAGCGCCTCTGCCCGGCCACCCATCATCTGGGAAGTGAGGAGCGCCTCGGCCCGGCCACCCATCGTCTGGGAAGTGAGGAGCGCCTTGGCCCGGCCGCCCCGTCTGGGAAGTGAGGAGCGCCTCTGCCCGGCCGCCCCGTCTGGGAAGTGAGGAGCGCCTCTGCCCGACCACCCACCTTCTGGGAACTGAGGATCTCCTCTGCCCGACCACCTATCGTCTGGGAAGAAGTGAGGAGCGTCTCTGCCTGGCCACCCCGTCTGGGAGGTCTACCACGGAGGCCAGACGCAATGTGGGGGCTGGACGTGGTGGCTCACGCCTGTGGTCCCGGCACTCTGGGGGGCGAGGCGGGTTGATCACTTCGGGCTAGGAGTTCCGAGACCAGTCTGGCCAACTTGGCGAAACATGAAAAATACAACAGACAAACCAACCAACCAACTCAGTGACAACAAAACAGGTCTACCCTGGAGTCATACTCTAATTTTTTCTATTTTCCTCCCTTTCTGATCCTTTATCCCACTTTCTTTTTCTTCCTCTTCCTTCTCCCTCTTCTTTGTCAAATAGAGGATTGAGTTACTATCACTGATCCACATAAAGTCCCTCATTTATTTTAACTCCCACCCCCCATTTTTATTCCCCAACTTCCCATGTGCAACCTTCCTAATATGTTTGATACGCATCTTTTTGTATGTATTTTTAGAAAATGTTTATTGTTTTTGTGTGCAAAAAAAATTTAAAAAAAAAGTTAAAAAAAAAAAATTTGTAAAAAGCAAAGGAGGAAACATAGCTCCCCCTCCCCACGCCTCCTCCTCCCTCCCGAGTCCTCAAGGCCTAAAGCCAACCCAGAGGAGGTAACGGGGATGGGGGATGCGCTCCACGCCGGCCAGACCCCGGGACAAAGTGCGGGGCCCGAAGCGGGCCCTTCTCCCTCCAAGGCCAGTGCGCCCCCCCCCCGCCGAATCCCCGGGAAGGATCGGCGGGCGCAGGCTGAGACTCAGCCTCCAGGCCCGCGAGCGGCCGGGGCGCGCTGATAGCTGCGCCGGGCGGGGGATGCGCGGCTGACCTGGTTTCGCGAGCCCCAAGCCCTACCCCGGCCCTGCCCGGCCCGCGCGGCTGGAAAAGGATACTCCCGGGTGCGGAAGGCCTCCTGAGTGTGCGGGATGGTGAAGAGCGGTTCCTCTCCGGGCAACGGCTTCACCAGCGGGGAGGGCTTGCGGCCCAGGAGCGGCGCCATCGCGGCGGGGACGGTGGGGACTGGCGGCTGCTGGGGCCGGCCCCGCGGCGCAGCACTATGCCCCTCGGCCCGGACCTAGCGCCAGGCGCCCGGGGGTGGGGTGGGGGAGGGGAGGGGTGAGAGGACGGCGCGAACTTCGGCTCCCTCACCGCCGGCGCGGCCGCGCGGTACTCGTGGAGCGGAACGCCACGGCGCAGAGCTCCCGCGCACAGCGCCGCGCCTCCCAGCAGCCCCCCGCCGACCTCCGCTTCGGGTCCCAGCCGCCGGCAGTCACGACTCCTCCTCAGCGGCACCAGAGGAAATTATTGAAAAATGGCGGGAGATTCCCTTCCTCCTGCCGGCCCGGCCTACGCACAGACTTAACTTGCTCCCCTGGGGCGCCGGTGGCGAATGTTCCAATAGACGGAGAGCTGGTCAGCGCTCACAGCCTATTGGCTCGGAGGAGCTGCCGCTCCACGCCTGGGTCCCGCCCCCCTGCCCCTGTCGCGCAGTTGGGTTGCAGCGCACTAGAGGGCAGTCTGAAGAGGTGAAAGGTCACGTTATGTAAGCGCCCGTGATAGGCGTGCGGGCCTTCGACGGCCGAGTTAAAAGTGGGGACAAGGCTGGCCGCGGTGGCTCACGCCTATAATCCCAGCACTTTCGGAGGCCGAGGCGGGCGGATCACGAGGTCAGAAGATCGAGACCATCCTGGCTAACACGGTGAAACCCCGTCTCTAAGAAAAATACAAAAAAATTAGCCGAGCATGGTGGCGGGCGCCTTTAGTCCCAGCTACTGGGGAGGCTGAGGCAGGAGTATGGGGTGAACCTGGGAGGCGGAGCTTGCAGTGAGGCGAGATCGCGCCACTGCACTCCAGCCTGGGAGACAGGGCGAGACCCCGACTCAAAAAAAAAAAAAAAGTGGGGAACAGCGGCGGATGAAGAGGACAAGAACTCAAAGAGGTCAAGCTGGAGAAGCCCTTCGCATACACACATACTGCGCCATCTGTCACCGACGACGACACCGACATCGGGTACCACTGTCCGTGTGGTGCGCCGGAGGGGGTGGGGGAGCGCGCGGCCACGGGCTTTGTCATTCCTCTGGGGCTCCGCCCCCTTCTTAAAGGCGCCCTGCTCGGCCACGCCCGGGTGATGCGCGGGTGGGGCTGGGCTGCAGAGAGGGGTTGGCGGGAAGTGGCCCCGGGAGCTTCCCCTAGCAAAGGTTCCGCGGAAGGACAACTTGGGTGTCAGCTTTGCTTACCCCAGAGTTAACTTCTGGGCGAGAGGGTGGTTGAGATCTGGGTAGGAGTATACTGCTTGTTTTTAGGGGCTGGCTGGAAAGTAGAATATAGAAGCTTCTTTGGAGAAATAGATTAAAAGACGTACCTAGTTTTTTGTTTTTTGGTTTTTGTTTTTTTTGAGACGGAGTCTCGCTCTGTTGCCCAGGCTGGAGGGTAATGGCGCGATATCGGCTCACCGCAACCTCCGCCTCCCGGGTTCAAGAGATTCTCCTGCCTCAGCCTCCCGAGTAGCTGGAATTACTGGCGTGCACCACCACGCCCGGCCAATTTTGTAGTTTTAGTAGAGACGGGGCTTCTCCATGTTGGTCAGGCTGGTCTCAAACTCCCGACCTCAGGTGATCCGACCGCCTCGGCTTCCCAAGTTTTTTTTTTTTTTTTTGAGACGGAGTTTCCCTCTTGTTGCCCACGCTGGAGTGCGATGGTGCAATCTCGGCTCACTGCAACCTCTCCCTCCCGGGTTCAAGCTATTCTCTTGCCTCAGCCTCCTGAGTAGCTGGGACTACAGGCGCGCGCCACCACACCCGGCTATTTTTTGTATTTTGTGGAGAGGGGGTTTCACCATGTTGGTCAGGCTGGTCTCCGACTCCTGATCTCAGGTGATCCACCCGCCTCGGCCTCCCAAAGTGTTGGGATTACAGGCGTGAGCCACCACGCCCGGCCAGAACTGTGACTCTGGTTTTTTTTTTTTTTTCTCCCATGATGCTCGGCACCTGGCTCGGAACATTGTAGGTGCTAGTGAATACTATTTGAATGAATTGGATCTACCTTTTATTTTTTATATTTATTTTTTGAGGAGACAGGGTCTTACTTTGTTGCCCAGACTGGTCTCGAACTCTTGGCCTCAAGCAGTTCTCCCGCCTCTGCCTCCCAAAGTGCTGGGATTAGGCGTGAGCCACTGTACCCAGCCAGGATGTCTCCTTAATAGGTACGTCTGGGCCAGGCGCAGTGGCTCACGCCTGTAATCCCAGCACTTTGGGAGGCTGAGGCGAGCGGATCACGGGGTCAGGAGATTGAGACCATCCTGGCTAACACGGTGAAACCCCGTCTCTACTAAAAATACAAAAAATTAGCCAAGCGTGCTGGCTGGTGCCTGTAGTCCCAGCTACTCGGGAAGCTGAGGCAGAATGGCGTGAACCCGGGAGGCGGAGCTTGCAGTGAGCGGAGATGGTGCCACTGCACTCCAGCCTGGGCGACAGAGGAGACTCCGTCTCGGGGGAAAAAAAAAATAGGTACGTCTGGCCGGGCACGGTGGCTCACTCCTGTAATACCAGCATTTTGGGAGGCTGAGGCGGACGGATCACCTGAGCTCGGGAGTTCGAAACCAGCCTGACCAACATGGAGAAACCCTGTCTCTACTAAAAATACAGAATTAGCCAGGCGTGGTGGCGCATGCCTGTAATCCCAGCTATTCGGGAGGCTGAGGCAGGAGAATCGCTTGAACCCGGGAGGCAGAGGTTGCAGTCAGCCGAGATGGAGCCCAGCCTGGGCGACTAAGTGAAATTCCATCTTAAAAAAAAAAAAAAAAAAAAGCAAAAGGAAACAATTTGATATTTCAGAACAGCATCTCACTTTGCACATGTGAACTGGGCACCATAATCATTTCAGCGCTTGGGTCTGCTGTGGGCTAGAATCCATTCCTGGTATTGGTGAAGATGGGATCTGAGATGGGAAAATCGGCGATGGGCTTGGTTTCAGCCATGTGAACTCCAGGTACCCTGGAGAGCCATCCAGAACACAGCTGGAAATTCTGAGGGAGGAAGTGGGAGCTGGAGGTGGGGCTTGGTGGTCACAGAACAGAAACTTGAGCTTCAGGAACCATATAGAGCTTATGGAGAGATCCCAAATAAGGAACAGTGCTCACCTCGGGGAAATGGATTTATGGTTTTTGCGTTTTGTCTCATTTTGAGACGAGATCTTGCACTGTGGCCCAGGCTGGAGTGAGTGCAGTGGGGGGTCATAGCTCACTGCAACCTCCACCTCCTGGACTCAAGATCCTCCCACCTCAGCCTCCAGAGTAGCTGGGACTACAGGCACGCACCACCATGTCCCGCTAAGTATTTTCTTTTTTGTAGAGACGGTGACAGGGATGGGGTCTCACTGTGTTGCCCAGGCTGACCTCAAGCCCCTGGCCTCAAGGTTTCCTCCCTCCTCAGCCTGTCAAAGTGCTGGGATTACAGGCATAAGCCACCGCACCAGGCCTGGAATTACAATTTTTTTTCTTTTCTTTTTTTTCGCCCCTCCTTTTTCACTGGAATTACAATTGATGTGATTTTATTCTTTATATTTTTCTATATTTTATGATTATGTTTTTATAATGACTACATTATTAGTTTGTTTTTGAGACAGGGTCTCACTCTGTTGCCCAGGCTGGAGTGCAGTTGCACAATCTCAAGTCATTGCAACGTCCGCCTCCCAGGCTCAAGTGATCCTCCCACCTCAGCCTCCCAAGTAGCTGGGACCACAGGCACGCAACACCATGCCCAGCTCTTTTTTTGTATTTCTGGCAGAGACAGGGTCTCACCATGTTGCCCAGGCTGGTCTCAAATTCCTGAGCTCAAATGATCCGCCCACCTAGGCCTCCCAAACTGCCAGGATTACAAGCGTGAGCCACCACTCCTGGCTCTTTTTCTTTCTTTCTTTTTTAAAATACATTTGAAAAACTATTTTAGGCCGGGCAGAGGTGGCTCACGCCTGTAATCCTAGCACTTTGGGAGGCCGAGGCGGGCAGATCACGAGGTCAGGAGTTGGAGACCAGCCTGGCCAATATGGTGAAGAGACTGAGGCAGGAGAATCACTTGAACCCAGAAGGCAGAGGTTGCGATGAGCCAAGATCCCGCCACTGCACTCCAGCCTGGGCGACAGAGTGAGACTCCATCTAAAAACAAAAACAAAAAAAAATATTTTAATAGAGACACGTCTCACTATATATTGCCTGGGCTATTCTCAAACTCCTGCCTCCTGGGCTCAAATGATCCTCTCACTTTGGCCTTCCAAAGTGCTGGAATTACAGTCATGAGCCACCGCACCTGGCCCTGGTTTTATTTCTCTTAATGGCCTCTCCTTCCTTTTTAGCCCACAGGCTCAGCCTTTGACCTCTCTCTTGAGCTCCGCCGCCTCAGGGGCAACTAGATAGCATCAATTCTAGCAGCCTAAAATCTTGAACTGTTTCCCCTTCCTGTCTTTCCACAGCACCTGCTTCAGGCCTTTATTATTTCTGCCCAAAATTGCTGTGATATTGACTTTTTGCTTAAAAAAATGTTTTCAGTTGCATTCAAATTATGTATTATCATGGTAAAATTAAAACAGTTCCAAAAAGAAACATATATCAGTGTGCAGATGGATGGATTTTTAAAAAACATAAAAACATAGTTCCAAAGAAAATCAAATACTCCTACAAAAAGCAGCCTGGCCACACTCCTCTAACCACTTCCTGCTCCCCTGGGGCATCCATTTCCAACTCCTTAAACGTTTCCTCTAGTCTTTAGCTCTATATTTTTATTTTTTTTTATTTTTATTTTATTTTATTTTATTTTATTTTTATTTATTTTTTTTTTTGAGACGGAGTCTCACTCTGTCGCCCAGGCTGGAGTGCAGTGGCGCAATCTCGGCTCACTGCAAGCTCCGCCTCCCGGGTTCACGCCATTCTCCTGCCTCAGCCTCTCCGAGTAGCTGGGACTACAGGCGCCCGCCACCACGCCCAGCTAATTTTTTGTATTTTTAGTAGAGACGGGGTTTCACCGTGGTCTCGATCTCCTGACCTCGTGATCCGCCCGCCTCGGCCTCCCAAAGTGCTGGGATTACAAGCGTGAGCCACCGCGCCCGGCCCGAGCTCTATATTTTTAATAATTCATATACTGCTATTTTCAGTTTCAGTTTTTTCTTTTTCCTTTTTTTTTTTTTTTTGAGACAGGGTCTCGCTGTGTCACCCAGGCTGGAGTGCAATGGTGTGATCAAAGCTCACCGCAGCCTCGAAGTCCCTTTCTCAAGCAGTCCTCCAGCCTCAGCCTCTAGAGTAGCTGGGACCACAGGCATGTGCCACCCAGTTAATTTTTGTACCTTTTTTTTTTTTTTTGAGACAGAGTCTCGGTCTGTTGCCCAGGCTGGAGAGTAGTGGTGCAATCTTGGCTCACTGCAACCTCCACCTCCCGGGCTCAAGTGATTCTCCTGCCTCAGCCTCCCAAGTAGCTGGGATTACAGGCTCCTGCCAGCACCCCTGGCTAATTTTTGTATTTTTAGTAGAGACAAGATTTCACCATGTTGGCCAGGCTGGTCTCGAACTCTTGACCTCTAGTGATCCACCTGCCTTGGCCTCCCAAAGTGCTGGGATTATAGGCGTGAGCCACCACACCCAGCCTAATTTTTGTATCTTTTGTAGAGACAGGGTCTTGCTGGCTATGTTGCCCAGGCTGGTCCTGAACTGCTGAGTTTAAACGATCCGCCCACCTCGGCCTCCCAAAGTGCTGGGATTACAGGCATGAGCCATCCTGCCTGGCCTAGTTTTTCAGTTATAAATATTAGCTGTTGACTTTCTTCAGTGGAAGATGAGGACTTAGCCTCACAAATACCACGCACACATGCGAACATATTCCCAAAAAATTGTATTGCAATTGGCTAAATCAGCATGCAGCGTATAACTTATGATTATGCATTATTCACAGATGATTCATGTGGTAAACTCATTACATTTCCTTTCTTTTGTTGTCTCTGGATGACTTCAGTCTGTTTTTCCTTCGTTTTCTCTGGACCTATCTCTGCTCCGTCCCCAGGCTGACAGAACTGTAACTCTTCTCTCAATATATGCAAACACATCCGGCAGGCACTGTCCTTCCCATCTGTCTCCCTGTCTCCCCTCTCTTTCCTCTCCATAGTATCCAGCACACCGTGGCACTCTAATGTTTACAGCTTCCAATGGATGGTTCCTTAAAGCAAACAGAATTAAACCAAACTGTGGCCTGACCTTCGAGGCCCTCCACAATCCATCTGCCACCTTGGTACTTCTTCCCTCAAACTCCTTATGCTTTCAAAACCTAGATTTATCTAGGTTTCTTTTTTTTGTTTTTTTTTGTTGTTGTTGTTGTTTTGCGATGGAGTCTCACTGTATTACCCAGGCTGGAGTGCAGTGGCACAATATTGCCTCACTGCAACCTTGCAACCTCTGCCGCCCAGGTTCAACCGATTCTCCTGCCTCAGCCTCCCAAGTAGCTGGGATTACAGGCGCCTGCCACCACGCCCGGCTACTTTTGTGTTTTTAGTAGAGATGGGATTTCACCATCTTGGCCAGGCTGGTCTTGAACTCCTGACCTCGTGATCCACCTACTTCAGCCTCCCAAAGCGCTGGGATTACAGGCGTGAGCCACTGCGTCCAGCTGGTTTTTTTGTTTCTTTTTTCTTTTTTTTTTTTGAGATGGAGTTTCACTCTTGTTGCCCAGGCTGGAGTGCAATGGCGCGACCTCTGCTCACCACAACCTCCGCCTCCTGGGTTCAAGCAATTCTCCTGCCTCAGCCTCCCGAGTAGCTGGGATTACAGGCATGCGCCACTGTGCTCAGCTAATTTTGCATTTTTAGTAGAGACAGGGTTTCTCCATGTTGTTCAGGCTGGTCTCGAACTCCCGACCTCAGGTGATCCGCCTGCCTCGGCCTCCCAAAATGCTGGGATTACAGGCATGAGCCACCATACGTGGCCGGTTTTTTTGGTTTTGTTTTTTGGTTTTTTTTGTTTTATTTTTTTGAGATGGAGTTTCCCTATTGTTGCCGAGGCTGGAGTGCAATGGCCGGATCTCACCTCGCCGCAACCTCCGCCTCCCAGGTTCAAGTGATTCTCCTGCCTCAGCCTCCCGAGTAGCTGGGATTAATGGTGCCTGCCCCCACGCCCGGCTAATTTTTTGTATTTTTTTTTAGTAGAGATGTGGTTTCACCATGTTGGTCAGGATGGTCTCCAACTCCTGACCTCAGGCAGTATGCCTGCCACTGCCTCCCGAAGTGCTGGGATTACAGTTGTGAGCCACTGCACTGGCTTATCTAGGTTTTAAAATACTATGCCAGCCAGGTATGGTGGCTGTTGCATGTAATCCCAGCACCTTGGGAGGCTGAATCAGGAGGATTGCATGAGCCCAGAAGTTTGAGACCAGCCTGGGCAACATAGTAACATCCTGTCTCTACAAGTAATTTTTAAAATTTACCCAGGCATGGTGGCATGTACTGTAGCCCCAGCTACTCAGGAGGCTGAGGTGGGAAGATCACTTGAGCTTGGGAGGTCAAGGCCACAGTGAGCTGTGATTGTCCTCCTGCCCTCTAGCCTGAATGACAGAGTGGGACCCTGTCTCAAAATATAAAAAAAATTAAAACGATTCCCCCGTAAAAAGATCCAGGGCTCCTTGAAAAATGGCTGGGGCTGGACAAGTCCAGGGCCGGGCACCATGGCTCACACCTATAATTCCAGCACTTTGGGAGGCCAAGGTGGGTGGATCACCTAAGGTCAGGAGTTCAAGACCAGCTTGGCCAACATGGTGAAAACTCGTCTCTACTAAAAATACAAAAATTAGCTGGATGTGGTGGTGCATGCCTGTAATCCCAGCTACTTGGGAGGCTGAGGCAGGAGAATTGCTTGAACCCAGGAGATGGAGGTTGAAGTGAGCCTAGAGAATGCCACTGCACTGCAGACTGGGCGGCAAAGTGAGACTCTGTCTCAAAAAAAAAAAAAAAAAATGTTAGTCTGGAACATTTCATACCTGACAGTAAGGCACTGCTCAAATCATGATGCAGAAATGTCAAAGGGCACAGACGCTAACTGGCCCAATCTTGAACAATTTGGACATTTATTTTATTTTATTTTATTTATCTATTTAAAGAGACAGTCTCACCGTGTCACCAAGGCTGGAGTGCAGTGGCGTGATCTTGGTTCAGTGCACCCTCCACCTCCTGGGTTCAAGCGATTCTCTTGCCTTAGCCTCCCAAGTAGCTGGGATTACAGGCATGCACCATCACACCCGGCTAGTTTTGTATTTTTTATAGAGATGGGGTTTTGCCATGTTGTCCAGGCTGGTCTCGAACTCCTGAGCTCAAGCAATCTACCCACCTCGGTCTCCCAAAGTGTTGGGATTACAGGCATAAGACACCGTGCATGGCCATAAAATTTCTTGGGTGTGATTTCGTAGTCTAGTTGTTTTAGGGAACGTCTTTGTTCTTGGGAGATAGAAGCTCAAGTACTTAGGGGTAAAATGTCTTAGTCCATTTGCGCAGCTCTACCTAAATCCCTGAGACTGGGTAATGTACAAGGAACAGAAATTTATTTGGCCACAGTTCTGGAGACTGGGTAGTCCAAGATCAAGGTGCTGGTTCTGTTATCTGGTGAGGGCTGCTCTCTGCTTCCAACATGGTGCCTTGATGTTGCAATCTCCTTGTGGGGAGGAACCTGTATCTTCACATGGCAGAAGGCAGAAGGGCTAGAGAGCCGAACACTGCTGAAACCTTTTATAAGGGCCTTACTCATATTCATGATGGAGAAGCCCCATGGCCTAATCACTTCTTAAAAGCCCCACCTTTTGGCCGGGCGCGGTGGCTCACGCCTGTAATCCCAGCACTTTGGAGGCCGAGGTGGGCGGATCATGAGGTCAGGAGATTGGGACCATCCTGGCTAACATGGTGAAACTCTCGTCTCTACTAAAAATATGAAAAATTAGCCAGCGTGGTGGCGGGCACCTGTAGTCCCAGCTACTGGAGAGGCTGAGCCAGGAGAATGATGTGAACCCAGGAGGCGGAGCTTGCAGTGAGCCGAGATCGTGCCACTGCACTCCAGCCTGGGCGACAGAGCGACACTCCGTCTCAAAAAAAAAAAAAAAAAAGCCCCACCTCTTAATACGATCACAGTGGCAACACCAGAATTTTGGAGAGGACATATTCAAACCACAGCAGTGTCATAATGTTGCAACCTATTTTCAAGTAATTCAGCCAAAAAGCTGGGGGGAGAAATGTCTGTAGGCCGGGCATGATGGCTCATGCCTGTAATCCCAGCACTTTGGGAGGCAGAGGTGGGAGGATTGCTTGAACCCAGGAGTTTGAGACCAGCTTGGGCAATATAGTGAGATCTCATCTCTACAAAGAAAAAGTTTTTTTGGCCTGACGTGGTGGCTCACGTCTGTAATCCCAGCACTTTGGGAGGCTGAGGCAGGTGAATCACCTAAGGTCAGGAGTTCGAGACCAGGCTGAACAACATGGCAAATCCCCGTCTCTACTAAAAATACAAAATTAGCCAGGCAGGGTGGCGCATGCCTGTAATCCCAGCTACGGGAGGCTGAGGCAGGAGAATCACTTGAACCCGGGAGTAGGAAGTTGCAGTGAGCCAAGATTTCACCATTGTACTCCAGCCTGGACAAAAGCAAAACTCCATCTCAAAGAAAAAAAGAAAAAAAAGATCTGGTATCCAAATTTCTCAAGGCCCAACTCAAACACCACCTATTCTATAAACTTTTTTTTTTTTTAAGATGTCTCACTCTGTCATCCAGGCTGGAGTGCAGTGGTATGATCTCAGCTCACTGCAACCTCCACATCTCAGGTTCAAGTGATTCTCCTGCCTCAGCCTCCGGAGTAGCTGGGACTACAGGTGCCTACCATGCCCTGCTAATTTTTGTGTTTTTAGTAGAGATGGGGTTTTGCCATGTTGGCCAGGCTGGTCTCAAATTCCTCACCTCAGGTGATCTGCCTGCCTTGGCCTCCCAAAGTGTTGGGATTACAGGCATGAGTCACCACGCCTGGCTCTATAAACTTTCTATGATCTCAAAGCCTCCAAGATTCTTCTCCAGACCCTAATGGTGTTCCACCTTCACCACCCCTCATGGCTCCTACTTCACCTTTTCTACTGCATCGGACCATAAGCTCCTTAAAGGCAGTAACCACATGTTTACCAGTTGTACTTTACAAAGAACCTACCAAGATTATGTTTGCAACAAATACAGTTGTCCCTCAGTATCCACAAATTCAACCGATAGTGGATCAAAAATACTGGATTCAAGAGATGCAGAACATGGCCTACTGTGGGACTTGAGCATCTGCAGGTTTTGGTATCCACCAGGGTCCTGGAACCAACCTCTCCAGATACCAAGGGACAACTGTATTTGTAAAATATTTTTATTTATTTATTTTTTTGAGACAGAGTGTTGCTCTGTCACCCAGGCTGGAGTGCAGTGGCACGATCTCGGCTCACTGCAACCTCCACCTCTGGGGCTCAAGCTGGTATTACAGGTGTGTGCCACCATGCCCGGCTGATTTTTGTATTTTTAGTAGACAGGGTTTCACCGTGTTGGCCAGGCTGGTCCCGAACTCCAGGCCTCAAGTGATCCACTTGCTTCAGCCTCCCAAAGTGCTGGGATTACAGGCATGAGCCACCACGCCTGGCCAATATTTTTATTTTTTAATAAGACAAGGTCTCTTTCTGTTGCCCAGGCTGGAGCACAGTGGTGCAATCATGGCCCACTGCAGCCTCAACCTCCAGGGCTCAGGCGATCCTCCTGCTTCAGCCTCAAGAGTACATGGGTCCAGAGGTGTGCACCACAACACTCAGCTAATTTAAAAAAAAAAAAAAAATTATTTGTAGAGATGGAGTCTCCCTTTGTTGCTGAGGCTGGTCTCAAACTCCTGGACTCAAGCAATCCTCCTCCTCAGCCTCCCAAAGTGTTGAGATTACAGGCATGAGCGACTGCACCCAGCCCATTATACTTTCCTTTGTTTAAACACATTTAAACAGTTATGCTGGCCAGGCATGGTGGCTCACAGCTGTAATCCCAGCACTTTGGGAAACGGAAACCGAGGTGGGTCCAGCCTGGGCAACATAGTGAGACCTTGTCTTTACAAAAAAAAAAAAAAAAGGGTCGAGCACAGTGGCTCACGACTGTAATCCCAGCACTTTGGGAGGCTGAGGTGGGTGGATCACGAGATTGAGAGTTCGAGAACAGCCTGGCTAAGATGGTGAAACGCCATCTCTACTAAAAATACAAAAATTAGCCAGGCACAGTGGCAGGTGCCTGTTATCCCGGCTACTCAGGAGGCTGAGGCAGGAGAATTGCTTGAACCTGGGAGGCAGAGGTTGCAGTGAGCCAAGATCATGCCATTGTACTCTAGCCTGGGTGACAGAGCAACACTGTGTCTCAAAAAAAGAAAAAAAAAAACGTATTTTATGTACCACATACAATTACATTATCTGTGAAATTCATTTGACAATTTGATTTTATATGTCTCTTTTTTTGAGACTCCGTCTGTCGCCCAGGCTAGAGTGCAGTGTCATGATCAGGGCTCACTACAGCCTTGACCTCCTGGGCTCAAGAGATCCGCCCACCTCAGCCGCCAAGCAGGTGATGCTACAGGCATGCACCAACATGCCCAGCTAATTTTTGTTTTTGTTTTAGATATGAGGTTTCACCATGTTGCCCAGGCCGGTCTCAAACTTCTGGGCTCAAGCAATCCTCCCAAAGTGCTGGGATTACAGGCATGAGCCACTGTACCTGGCTGTTACTTTTTTTTTGAGACGGAGTCTCACTCTGTCGCCCAGGCTGGAGTGCAGTGGCGCAATCTCAGCTCACTGCAAACTCCGCCTCCCGGGTTCACGCCATTCTCCTGCCTCAGCCTCCCAAGTAGCTGGGACTACAGGCGCCCGCCACCACGCCTGGCTAATTTTTTGTATTTTTAGTAGAGATGGGGTTTCACTGTGTTAGCCAGGATGGTCTCGATCTCCTTACCTCGTGATCCGCCTGCCTCTGCCTCCCAAAGTGCTGGGATTACAGGCGTGAGCCACCGCGCCCGGCCGGCTGTTACACTTTTTAAAGATTATTATTATTTATTTTTTTAGAGACAGAATTTCACCCTGTCGCCCAGGCTAGAGTGTAATGGCGCAATCTCGGCTCCTTGCAACCTCTGCCTCCCAGGTTCAAGTGATTCTTGTACCTCGGCCTCCCGAGTAGCTGGGACTACAGGCACCCGCCACCACGCCTGGCTAATTTGTTGTATTTTTAGTAGAGATGGGGTTTCACTGTGTTAGCCAGGATGGTCTCGATCTCCTGACCTCGTGATCCGCCTGCCTCTGCCTCCCAAAGTGCTGGGATTACAGGCGTGAGCCACCGCGCCCGGCCGGCTGTTACACTTTTTAAAGATTATTATTATTTATTTTTTTAGAGACAGAGTTTCACCCTGTCGCCCAGGCTAGAGTGTAATGGTGCAATCTCGGCTCCTTGCAACCTCTGCCTCCCAGGTTCAAGTGATTCTTGTACCTCGGCCTCCCGAGTAGCTGGGACTACAGGCGCCCGCCACCACGCCTGGCTAATTTTTTGTATCTTTAGTAGAGACGGGGTTTCACCACGCTGGTCAGGCTGATCTCGAACTCCTGACCTCGTGATCCGCCCGCCTCAGCCTCCCAAAGTGCTGGGATTACACGTGTGAGCCACCACGCCCGGCCTACATTTTTTTATTTGTTAATGAGACAGGGTCTTGCCATGTTGCCCAGGCTTGTCTCAACTCCTAGGCTCAGGCAATCTTCCTGCCTTAGCCTTCCAAAGTGCTGAGATTACAGGCCACTGCGCCCAGCCCTATATATATATATATATGTGTGTGTGTATATATATATATATATATGTGTGTGTGTGTATATATATGTGTATATATACATATGTGTGTGTGTATATATATGTGTGTGTGTATATATATATATATATATATTTTTTTTTTTTTTTTTTTTGAGATGGAGTCTTGCTCCGTCGCCCAGGCTGGAGTGCAGTGGCGCGATCTCGGCTCACAGCAAGCTCCGCCTCCCGGGTTCACACCATTCTCTTGCCTCAGCCTCCCGAGTAGCGGGGATTACAGGCGTGAGCCACTGCGCCCAGCCCCAGCCCTATTTATATTTTTTAGGAAAAGATAAAACGGGCTGGGTGCGGTGGCTCATGCCTGTAATCACAGCACTTTGGGAGGCCGAGGCGGGTGGATCATGAGGTCAGGAGATTGAGACCATCCTGGCTAACACGGTGAAACCCCGTCTCTACTAAAAATACAAAAAATTAGCTGGGCATGGTGGCGGGCACCTGTAGTCCCAGCTACTTGGGAGGCTAAGGCGGGAGAATGGTGTGAACCCGGGAGGTGGAGCTTGTGGTGAGCCGAGATCCCGCTACTGCCAGCCTGGGTGACAGAGCGAGACTCCGTCTCAAAAAAAAAAAGAACAGTAGAACTTGGATTATAGTCTCATCCATGACACCTGGAGCCCCTGTGAGAAATGAGGGGAATCACTCTGGGAAATAAACAGATCTGTGGCTGCCAGGGCCTAAGGGGAGGGGAAGAGATGGTGAATGATGCTAACTGGACATGAGGTTTCCATTTGGGGTAATAAAAAAGTTCGGAGCTGGACTGTGAGGACTGCCCAGCACTGTGAATGTACTCAGTACTCAGTACCACTGAAATGCACACTTGACAATGGTGATAAAAGTAACTCTTGACCAGGTGCAGTGGCTCACGCCTGTAATCCCAGCACTTTGGGAGCCTAAGGGGTTCAAAACCAGCCTGGCCAACATGGTGAAACCCCGCCTCTACTAAAATTACAAAAATTAGTCAGACATGGTGGCGCATGTCTGTAATCCCAGCTACTTGGGAGGCAGAGGTTGCAGTGAGCCGAGAACACACCACTGCACTCCAGCCTGCTGGATGACAGAGCGAGACTGTCTCAAAAAACAAACAAACAAAAATAAAACCTGTTATGTGTATTTTACCACAAGGAAAAAAAATAACTCATGAATCCCTCTGAACTACTTGGACCTGTGGAAAACACATCCATGGGCTGCATTTGGTGTACACAGGGATGGAATTTGGTTTTGTTTTTTGAGATGGAGTCTCGCTCTGTCACCCAGGCTGGAGTGCAGTGGCGCAGTCTTGGCTCACTGCAACCTCCACCTCCCAGGTTCAAGCAATGCTCGTCTCAGTCTCCCAAGTAGCTGGGACTAAAGGCGCCTGCCACCATGCCTGGCTAATTTTTGTATTTTTAGTAGAGACGGGGTCTCATCTTGCTGGTCAGGCTGGTCTCGAACTCTGAGCTCAGGTGATCCACCCACCTCGGCCTCCCAAAGTGCTAAGATTACAGGCATGAGACACTGCGCCTGGCCTGGTTGTTATGTTTTAATTTTAAAATATTGTTTAGATAGAGAGGGTCTTGCTATGTTGCCCAGGCTGGTCTCAAACTCCTAGCCTCAAGTGATCCTCCTGCCTTGGCCTCCCAAAGTGCTGGGATAAGAAGTATGAGCCACTGAGCCCAGTGAGAAGCATAATTTGAACTATGTGACAGCTTCAAAGGGAGGCTGGAAATCACTGTCATGAAGTCCACACTGTGGGAGTGAAAGGATGGGCAGGCCCAGCCCACAGTGACCCCACAAGCACTCAGCCACCGCCCCCACCCCACCCTGCAACCTTCAAGAAGGAAGCACTCAGATACCAACAGGACATATTTCAAATAGTTTAATTTTAAAAATATTCTATTCAGTGCTAAAATATGTCTTCACTCACTGTTGCCCATTTCCATTTTCTTAAACTTTTTTGAAACAAAAAATAAAATCACAAAGTTCAATTCAACATGCAGATTTCAAAGAAAAGGAGCTTTCTAAAAACCGAGCTGAAGGGGTACTGTGGGGGATGGGTACTGTTGTCAGAACCTCAAATTCTTGCTGGGGCAGTTTGTGACAGGAGGCAGGAATGCTGGAATGACAGGTACAAGTGAGAACAAAGAAAGCTGCGTGTGTGCAGACGTGTGTGCTGAGGGCAGGGGATGGGGACGGCGGCCACAAAGGGCTGTCAGCAGCTAGGGTGCTCGTGAGAGGCAGGACCACCTCAGGCATTGGCGGAACTGGCAGGACAGCAAGAAATCTAGACGGACTCTCTGCCCTTGTGTGGAGAAAAGTCCTTCCCTTCCCTCCAACGTCTCTACCCAGTCCTCCTCCAACAGCAGCCTACAGGGCCCCCAGTCCTAGGGGAAAGTCCGGGAGTCTATAGTCTCCATTCAAGTTCAAGTAACCCAAGGCACGGTCTCTTCTAGAGGGTGCCTTCCACATCTCTCTCTTCTCGCAGAAGCTGCCAGCAGCTCCGTCCGGAGGTTCTGGAGCAGAGACTGCTGCCTGGAGGTGACAGATGAATCTTGGGGCGGCCGATGCTCCAGCCAACTTGGGGTGCAAAAAAGACATGAGCGCTCCTCTTCTCGGGAGCAAGTAGACACAGGTGCCAGGGTCGGGAAGATGATGCTACAGCCCCAAGTCCTACGCCAGCCTTCCAGCCCGGAAGGCTCATGTGTGCAGGCTCTTGACCCCAGTGCTTGCCCTTACCCCAGCAATGCAGCGCGGCCAGAACCAGAATGCAATAAATAGAGGCAGGGCCAGGAGGTGGAGGGCCAGGACGGTGCTAGCTTTCTGATGCCGTCTGGGGCACTGTGGGTTGGTCCGCACAGAAGCGCTTCAGGGGCGGGGCACCTGAGTCTTCCTCTTCCTCGACGACCTAGGAGTAGGCAGATCATGGAATGACAGGGCCACCCCTCCCAACCAGAACATTCCCACCCACCCTAATTATAATGGGATGCCCACTCTGCTCCTTCCAGCAGATGATCAAACTTCCTCCTCTGCCTACAACCCTGGGACTCATTTCCAGGGCTGCAGATCCAAGTCCACATCCACAGTCTTTCCTGGTTTTTTGACTTAGAAACTGGGAAGCCTGGCCGGGCACAGTGGCTCACGCCTATAATCCCAGCACATTGGGAGGCTGAGATGGGTGGATCACTTGAGCTCAAGAGTTCGAGACCAGCCGGGCCAACATGGTGAAACCCTGTCTCTACTAAAAATACAAAAATTAGCCAGGTGTGGTGGTGTGGTGGCGGGGGCCTGTAATCCCAGCTACTCAGGAGGCTGAAACAGGAGAATCGCTTGAACCTGGGAGGCAGCGGATGTTGCAGTGCACCAAGATCGCGCCACCGCACTCTAGTCTGGGCAACAGCGAGAAACCAAAAAAACAAAAAACTGGAAAATCCAAAGTGACTGCTTACCTGTGTCTCTAGCGGAACTGGTTCTTCCTTGGTGAGGGTGGGAGGTTCATCAGCAACTTCCGAGGAGGGCAGGGAGGGCTCTGAAAAGGCAGCAGGGTCGGCCTGAGGGCAGGGCTCCCCTGAGGCCTGGACCTGGGGGAGCTTCCTTAGAGCTGTGTGGAGGTGGCTTGGTGAGGAGGGGAGAATACTGGCCTGAGAAGCAAACATCCATTCAGGGCCCAGCTGGACCAGGTCACAGCCATGAATGGTGGAAGGGCAAAATACGGCTAGACTGCAGAGGGCCATCTCTGCTGGGCTGGAGATATCTGGAACCGACAAAGCAGCTCATCTTGTCATCCTCCAGCCCAAACATCACAACTCTAACTCAGTCTCCCAGTTTTCTGAGAGTTGCTATGAGGACAAGACGAAGTAAACACAGGAGCTAAGAACAGCACATGCCAAATAGTAAGAATACAATAAATATTAACTACAATTGGCATTTCCCACGGAGAAACAAGTTCCATTTTGTAGTTGGCTGTTAACGGGTCACAGCACAGGAGAAGGTAAAAAGGGCCTAAGACACGTCTATATGTCCATATTACAACAAGAAACCTCGGCGGGACGTGGTGGCTCACGCCTATAATCCCAGCTATTCTGGAGGCTGAGGTGGGAGGATCACTTGAAGCCCAGGAGTTCAAGACCAGCCTGGGCAATACAGTGAGACCCCATTTCTACAGAAAATTAAAAGATAGCCAGGCAAAGTGGCAAAGGCCTACAGTCCTACTACTATGGAGTCTGAGGCAAGAGGATCACTTGACCCCAGGAGTTCAAGACTGCTGTGAGCTAGGATTCAGCCACTGCATTCTAGCCTGGGCAACAGAGCAAGACCCTATCTCTTAAAAAAAAAAAAAAAAAAAGGAAAGGGAAAAAAATTTAGCATGTAATGCAAACAGCATAAATGCTGAAAATAGAAGGACTTAAAGTGACATTCATTCCAACAGTTACTAGACTGGCTATGTGATCTTAGACAAGCAATTTAACCTTTCTCTCTGTTTTTTTTTGAGATGGAGTCTAGCTCTGTCGCCAGGCTGGAGTGCAGTGGTGCGATCTCGGCTCACTGCAACCTCTGCCTCCTGGGTTCAAGTGATTCTCCTGCCTCAGCCTCCAGAGTAGCTGGGATTACAGGCATGTGCCACCACGCCTGGCTAATTTTTGTATTTTTAGTAGAGATGGGGTTTCACCATGTTGGTCAGGCTGGTCTCTAACTCTTGACCTCAGGTGATCCACCCACTCCGGCCTCCCAAAGTGCTAGGATTACAGGCGTGAGCCACAGTGCCAGGCCTTTGTTTTTTTTTTTTTTTTTTGAGATGGAGTCTCACTCTGTTGCCCAGGCAAGAATGCACTGGTGTGATCTCAGCTCACTGTAACCTCTGCTTCTTGGGTTCAAGTGATTCTTCTGCCTCAGCCTCCGGAGTAGCTGGGATTACAGGCACATGCCACCACGCCCAACTAAATTTTTTATGTTTTTAGTAGAGACAGGGTTTTGGCATGTTGGTCAGGCTGGTCTTGGACTCCTGGCCTCAAGTGACCCACTCACCTCGACCTCCCAAAGTGCTGGGATTACAGGTGTGAGCCACCGTGCCCAGCCCAATTTAACCTTTCTAAGCCTTTAATGTCCATTTTCCTCATCTGTAAAAGAAGACAATAGTTGCCACCTCACAGGATTTTTGAGAGAATTATACCAGGCGTCAAATATTCAAGTTCCTTCCACAGAGCCTGGCACTCAACTCTAATGCTTGTTTTCTCCCTTCACTCTGTGAAAGGGGAAAATATAATCATTCCTAAGCTATTGAGAAAGGGCTTGGTGCTGCCTGGCTCTGAGGTGCTCTCTCGAGCCTGTTACTCTAAAGATGAGATGCAGCAAGAGCAGAAAGCAAGGCCCTTCTAGGAAACTCATCCTCGGCCAACCACGACTCACCCTCCAGGATCTCCTGGCCCAGGGTTGGGGGCTGGGAGTCATCCGTGCGGAAGTCGGAGGTGTGTGCTGGGCTCAGGGACTCACTCTGCTGGGGGCTGGGGCTTGAGTTGGTGCTGCTGTCCACCTTAAGCTGATAGACATCAGACACGGAACTCTGGTTGCTGTTTTCGTCTAAAAACCAAACAGAACAAAGGCAGCAGCTGAGCATGGTCATTTTCCTCAAGAGGAACTCTGACAGAGCCAAGGGCCTGGCATCACGTTAGGCAGCCAAGGATACAACTGAGTATAATAATCATTGTGCCTGGCCTACACGACATAGAGTCTAAGCACCAGAGGCAGCCAGCATCTTTATGTTTATGCAACATTACACTTCAGGAAGGTCAAGATATGCTTATTAAACTCTTCTTTATTATCCACTGATTGCAGCTTGTGGAAGGGAGGGGTGTAGCTGTGTCTCTGGTCAGTACTTCTCAATCCTTCTCACATTGTAAGATGTGTAGAAAATGACATTTGTCAGGCACCCTTGGGCATCTGAAGGAGGCTGGTGGTGTCTGAAGGTGGTGAGCTCAGGCTTCGGCTGCCTGACTGCCCCAAGGACTGATGGATTAGCACCTGGGAGTTCTGCCTGAAGGCTTAAAGTCACCACTAAGGTGCAAAACTTAATTAAGCATTACCAGGCCAAGGCCAGGCACGGTGGCTCACACCTGTAATCCCAGCACTTTGGGAGGCCGAGGTGGGCAGATCACAAGGTCAGGAGATCGAGACCATCCTGGCTAACACAGTGAAGCCCCATCTCTATTAAAAAGTACAAAAAATTAGCCAGCTGTGGTGGCGGGCACCTGTAGTCCCAGCTACTCGGGAGGCTGAGGCAGGAGAATGGCGTGAATCTGGGAGGCGGAGCTTGCAGTGAGCCGAGATCGCACCATTGCACTACAGCCTGAGCGACAGAATGAGGCTCTGTCTCAAAAAAAAAAAAAAAGAGTTACCAGGCTGAGTGTGGTGGCTCACGCCTGTAATCCCAGCACTTTGGGAGGCCAAGGTGGGCAGATCACTTGAGGTCAGAAGTTCGAGACCAGCCTGGCCAACATGGTGAAACCCCATCTCTACTGAAAATACAAAAATTAGCTGGGCATGATGGCACACGCCTGTAATCTCAGCTACTTGGGAGGCTGAGGCAGGAAAATCACTTGAACCCGGGAGGTGGAGATTGCAGTGAGCTGAGATCGTGCCATTGCACTATAGCCTGGGTGACACAGTGAGATTCCATCTCAAAAAATAAAAATAATAATTAAAAAAAAGAAAAAAGTAAGAGTCACCAATGCATTCCTCCGCCACACCTACAGCAGCCAGTCACCAAAGTGTTTCCCCCTCCTGCTCTGGTATCATTTGTGCTCATTCCTTCCTCTCCTACTGCTTCAGTTCAAGCCTCATCATCTCCAGCCTGGCCTCCTGCAACAGCCACCTACCTCACTGCCCTGCCTCCAGTCTCATGTACCTTAAACTGAACTGCAAACCACTGTCAGAGAGACCTTTCTAAACCCTTTGACGCTCCACTGCTGCCTAAGGGAGAAATGTCATACCCGGTATTTGGTTTTTTTTTTTTTTTTTTTTTTTGAGACAGAGTTTTGCTCTTGTTGCCCAGGCTGGAGTGCAATGGTGCTATCTCAGCTCACCACAACCTCTGCCTCCTGGGTTCAACTGATTCTCCTGCCTCGGCCTCTCAAGTAGCTGGGATTACAGGCACGCGCCACCACGCCCGGGTAATTTTGTATTTTTATTAGAGACGGGGTTTCACCATGTTGGTCAGGCCAGTCTCGAACTCCTGACCTCAGGTAATCCACCTGCCTCAGCCTCCCAAAGTGCTGGGATTACAGGCATGAGCCACCACGCCCAGCCATACCTAGTACTTCTTAGGACAGGCACGAGCTGGCCTTATCGCAACATAGGAAGTCTTTTCTGATCTCCGGCCTCAGTGCCTACTGTTCTCCTACAAGCATCCTCAGCTCCAGGCAGGCTGGACCCTAACCCAAGAGCTTCGTCATGCATGGGTGCTTCTGCCCAGCTGTTCCTTGGCTAGGCTGCCTTCTCTTGTCCTGGAAAGCCTCAGACCTCTCAACACAGCCCCGACATCACTTCTTCCGCAGAGCTCTGCCTCCCTGGCTTGCATGGGTGGAAATGCCCACCCTCTCTTACTCCCCTATGATAGCCTGTGCACGCCTACATTTATCATTTCGCACATGTGCTTCCTCCCATGAGCCTCTGTGGACAGGCTCTGTGGCTCACTTGTCCTTGACTCCCCAGTGCAATGCATGGTACCTGCATACAGTAGGAGTTCATTAAGTGTTTACTAAATGAAAAGGAGGAGATGGTGGCCAGACTGAGGAAATGGAGCCTCATATGTCTCCCAGAGCTTTCTGACTACTGAACACACATTGGTGTTCTCTTTCCAACAGCACATGGTTGACCTTGGTGGGGCCTGGGAAAGAGGTGGGGAAGGGATAACTACACGCTGGGTTAGCCCGAGTCTGGTTTTGAAGAGAAAGTCATAAACTCACACTAGTCTTGACTCCTACAAAGACCTTTAATACCCACACTAAAATGGAAGTAGCATTTTGTTACCAAATGAATAAAGCTGTTACTTTTGAGCTTAGGCAAAACACTATTCCTCCCTGAGCATCAGTTTTCTTAAATAGGGATGATAATAACTGCCTGGTTTATATCACAGGCTGATACATGGTAAAAATGAGAAAGTAAAGTGAAAGTGCTTCGTAGACAGTACCTAGCAGGTAGGTGTAAAAGGCAGTATCATGACTACGGTGATGACCCGGCAGGATTGGTTTAGGACGCAGAACATGTCCTATTTTTATTTTATGTATTTATTTTTTTGAGACGGAGTCTCGCTCTGTGGCCCAGGCTGGAGTGCAGTGGCGCAATCTTGGCTCACTGCAAGCTCCGCCTCCCGGGTTCACGCCATTCTCCCGCCTCAGCCTCCCGAGTAGCTGGGACTACAGCCGCCCGCCACCACGCCTGCTAATTTTTTGTATTTTTAGTAGAGACGGGGTTTCACCGTTTTAGCCAGGATGGTCTCGATCTCCTGACCTCGTGATCCGCCCGCCTCGGCCTCCCAAAGTGCTGGGAATACAGGCGTGAGCCACCGCGCCCGGCCCCAGAACATGTCCTAACAGTGGGTAGGCAGAAGCTTCGGCTTTGGGTAGCCTACTCTAAGCGACTATGATAAAACATACAGTCTAGGCCAGGTGCAGTGGCTCATGCTTGTACCTTGGGAGGTCAAGGCCGGGGGACTGCTTGAGGCCAGGAGTTCACAACCAGCCTGGGCAACATAGCCAGGCTCTGTCTCCACAAAAAATAAAAAATGAAGCACAATCTAAAAAAAAGCTTCTGATTCAGACAACCAGGACCTGACATGGAGTCTGTCACTTACAAGTTATGTAACTTTAGACAAGTAACTTAACCTCTCTGAGCCTCAGTTTCCTTAACTGGAAAATGACGATACCATTACCTATCTTGCAGAGTTATTGTGAAGTTTAAATGAAAAGATTTAGGTCAAGTGCCTAGCAAAATGCCAGCGAAACAGCAGGCACTGAATTGATACACAGGATTCTTTTTTTTTTTTTTTTTTTTTTTGAGACAGAGTCTCACTCTGCAGCCCAGGCTGGAGTGCAGCGGTGCGACCTCGGCTCACCGCAACCTCCACCTCCTGGGTTCAAGCGATTCTCCTGTCTCAGACTCCCGAGTAGCTGGGATTACAGGCACGCGCCACCACGCTCAGCTAATTTTTTGTATTTTTAGTAGAGACTGGGTTTCACCATATTGGCCAGGCTCGTCTTGAACTCCTGACCTCAGGTGATCTGCCCACCTCAGACTCCCAAAGTGCTGGGGTTACAGGTGTGAGTCAATGCACCTGGCCAATTCTTCTTATTAATGCGTTCATCCAAATTTTCGTTCTCCTGCAAGGAAGACACAGAGATGCAACTCACCCTGGAATTCAAGAAGGAGAGAGGAATTGGCTGAGGCATCAGAGGGAAAGCCATTAGGTTCTCGGGCTGCTGAACTGTTCGATTTTGACTTTTCTTTCTAGAAAAGGAAAAAAAGAGGAATATGACAGAGCCAAGCAGGAGACTCAGAGAGGGAGGAGGGTGCTATGTGACAGACCACAGAGGTCTGGATTAGGAGTGAACAGGAAAAACAGCAGCAGCTTGAGAATCCAAGGACCTAAGGAAGAACAGAATCCTGGACAAGGCACTTCTCCTCAAGCCTCAGAAAAATGAACCCTTCCAGCAAGAATATTGTGAATCATAAGCAACAGGCAGATACATATACTTCAACTAGAACATCCTATAGTATCCCTCTCCTGCCCTAATCACGGCAACCCTTCTCTATACGAATGGGCAAGAAATACAAAACACTCATTTGAGAAAGATTCCTGTTTCAGTAGCAGAGTGGGAAAAAAGTGAGAGAAGAAGGAACCTCATGTAACACAGACAGTGACAGGACAAATGGGCCCAGGCTGGCTCTATTCTTGATCCGTCATCCTCATCCATTCAAAATGATCACCCCGGCCGGGCACAGTGGTTCATGCCTGTAATCCCAGCACTTTGGGAGGCCAAGACGCATGGATCACCTGAGGTCAGGAGTTCGAGATCAGCCTGGCAAACACTGTGAAACCCTGTCTCTACTAAAAATACAAAAATCAGCCGAGTGTGGTGGCACGTGCCTATAATCCTAGCTACTTGGGAGGCTGAGGCAGGAGAATTGCTTGAGGTGGAGGTTGCAGTGAACCAAGATGGCACCACTGCACTCCAGCCTGGACTACAGAGTGAGACTCCATCTAAAAAAACATAAAATAAAACAAAAAATAAAATAAATAAATAAATAAATAGCAGGGCACGGTGGCTCACGCCTGTAATCCCAGCACTTTGGGAGGCCAAGGCAGGCAGATCACGAGGTCAGGAGATCGAGACCATCCTGGCTAACACGGTGAAACCCTGTCTCTACTAAAAAAAATACAAAAAAAATGAGCCACGCATGGTGGCGGGTGCCTTAGTTCCAGCTACTCCAGAGGCTGAGGCAGGAGAATGGCGTGAACCTGGGAGGCAGAGCTTGCAGTGAGCCGAGATCGTGCCACTGCACTCCAGCCTGGGTGACAGGGCGACACTCCGTCTCAAAAAAAATAAAAATAAAAATAAAAATAAATAAATAAATAAATATACAAAAATTAGCCTGGCGTGGTGGCATGTGCCTGTAATCCCAGCTACTCTGGAGGCTGAGACAGGAGAGTTGCTTGAACCTGGGGGGTGGAGGTTGCAGTAAGCCGAGATTTCGCCACTTCATAACAGCCTGGGCAAAAGAGCGAAACTCTATCTCAAAAAGAAACAAACAAAAAAACCCAAAAGCAAAATGATCACCCCATGTTTATTTTTACCTATAACATTTGTTGCAAGAAAGATGTAGGTTATAAGTGCAGGGCAACCACAGTGGGCAGGTAAGCACCAGCTTGCAACAAGAAAGCCCAAGGGCCAGGCACAGTGGCTCATGCCTGTAATCCCAGCACTTGAGGAGGTGGAGGTGGGAAGATCGCTTGAGCCCAGGAGTTTGAGACCAGCCTGGGCAACATAGTAAGACCCCATCTCTACAAAAAAATAAAAAATTAGCCATGTATGGTGGCATAGGCTGATGGTCTCAGCTACTGAGAAGGCTGAGGTGGGAGGACCGCTTGAGCCTGAGAGTTTGAGGCTGCAGTGAGCTGTGACTGTGCACTCCAGCCTGGACAACAGAGTTAGATCCTATCTCAAAAAAAAAAAAAAAAAAAAGCCCAGAGTAAATCCAAGCATATGAAAATAAAAGCATCCCAAAAGCCAAAAGTTTAAATCTGAGTATCCTCAAATTTACCAGTTCACACTTTTTATACATTTCTGGTAGATGCATTATATTAGTAACATAATTTTTGTTAATAACTTAATTTTTTGTTTGTTTGTTTTTTGAGACAGAGTCTTGCTCCGTCACCTAGGCTGGAGTGCAGTGGCGCAATCTCGGCTTACTGCAAGCTCCACCTCCCAGGTTCAGCCATTCTCTTGCCTCAGCCTCCTGAGTAGCTGGGACTACAGGCGCCCGCTACCACGCCCGGCTAATTTTTTGTATTTTTTAGTAGAGATGGGGTTTCACCATGTTAGACAGAATGGTCTCGATCTCCTGGCCTTGTGATCCACCCGCCTCAGCCTCCCAAAGTGTTGAGATTACAGGCGTGAGCCACCGCACTTGGCCAAGGAAAGGGGGTTTTCTAGCAGTGTCTACTCCTATCTATACACAATGCCCAAGAGATTTAACTGCTTGACCTTTGACCCCTGTGGGTAATGGCCAGAGCCAGGCTGGATGGGGAATAAACAGTTGCTCCAGAACCACACCCCATCAACTCCATGAGTTTGGCATCCTAGAACTTCTTGGGATGGCTGCTCTCAGATAAAGGCAGAGTCCATAGGGTTGGTGCTAGGAGGTTCCCTGGAGCCAGAGAGGACAGCAGAGAGCAAAAGGGAGAGGCTGAACCCTGAGGCTAAACTCGACCTCCTAAATTCATTTACAGAAAGGAAAACTAGCCAGGCGTGGTGGCTCACGCCTGTAATCCCAGCACTATGGGAGGCTGAGGCAGGCAGATCACGAGGTCAGGAGATTGAGACCATCCTGGGTAACATGGTTTTCACCTGCCTATACTAAAAATACAAAAAAATTAGCCAGGCGTGGTGGCAGGTGCCTGTAGTCCCAGCTACTCGGGAGGCTGAGGCAGCAGAATGGCGTGAACCTGGGAGGTGGAGCTTGCAGTGGGCCAAGATTGTGCCACTGCACTCGAACCTGGGTGACAGAGTGAGACTCCGTCTCAAAAAAAAAAAAAAAAGGAAAACTACAGCTGGCTTCAGTCCTCCTCATAGTTACACATTACCAGCCAATGCAATTGAGAGTCCCAAGGGAATAAAAGGTGAGTGCACCGATAAAACTCACCAGAGACTGGAGGAACACAGGCACCCTGATGAACAGAACAGTCTATACCAGAAGGAGCAGAAGAACTGAAATTTTTTTTTTTTTTTTTTTTTTTTTTTTTTTTTGAGACGGAGTCTCGCTCTGTCACCCAGGCTGGAGTGCAGTGGCGCGATCTCGGCTCACTGCAAGCTCCACCTCCCGGATTCACGCCATTCTCCTGCCTCAGCCTCTCCGAGTAGCTGGGACTACAGGCGCCCGCCACCGCGCCCGGCTAATTTTTTGTATTTTTAGTAGAGATGGGGTTTCACTGTGGTCTCGATCTCCTGACCTCGTGATCCGCCCGCCTTGGCCTCCCAAAGTGCTGGGATTACAAGCGTGAGCCACCGCGCCCGGCCGGAGAAGAACTGAAATTAAACATAGATTTGCTCAGAAAGATAAGGATAATATTGAAAAGTTGTTTTAGCCAGGGGCAGTGACTCATGCCTATAATCCCAGCACTTTGGGAGGCCAAGGCAGGCAGATCACTTGTGGTCAGGAGTTTGAGACCAGCCTAGGCAACATGGTGAAACCTGTCTCTACTAAAAATAGAAAAAAATTAGCTGGACATGGTGGCACATGCCTGTAATCCCAGCTACTCAGGAGGCTGAGGCAGGAGACTCATTTGAACCTGCAAAGTGGAGGCTGCAGTGAGATGAGATCATGCCACTGCACTCCGGCCTGGGTGACACAGCAAGACTCTGTCCCCCCCCAAAAAAAAAAAAAAAGTTGTTTTGAGGAAGAACCAATTGAGGCAATTTGTTATGAAAAATATAATTGCTCAAATAAAAATTAAGTGTATGAGGTTAATTGAAATACATACAGCTAAATAAAAAGATTAATGAGCAAAAACTGCGTTGAGAAGCTCAGAATGCACCAGGAAAAGATAAGAAAGGAAATGAATGGAGAAAAGTTAAGAAATAAAGCAGGTGGCCAGGCGCGGTGGCTCATGCCTGTAATCCCAGCACTTTGGGAGGCCGAGGCGGGCGGATCATTTGAGGTCAGGAGATCGAGACCATCCTGGTGAAACCCCATCTCTATTAAAAATACAAAAAATTAGCTGGGCATGGTGACGGGCACCTGTAGTCCCAGCTACTCGGGAGGCTGAGGCAGGAGAATGGTGTGAACCCGGGAGGCAGAGGCAGAGCTTGCAGTGAGCTGAGATCGTGCCACTGCACTCCAGCCTGGGCGACAGAGTGAGACTCTGTCTCAAAAAAAAAAAAAGCAGCCTGACAACATGGAGAAACCCCATCTCTACTAAAAATACAAAAGTACCTGGGCATGGTGGCGCAAGCTCTACTTGGGAGGCTGAGGCAGGAGAATCACTTGAACCTGATAGGTGGAGGTTGCGGTGAGCCAAGATTGTGCCATTGCACTCCAGCCTGGGCAACAAGAGCGAAACTCTGTCTCAAAAAAAAAAAAAAAAAAGAAAGAAAGAAAAGAAAGAGAAAAAGAAAGCAAGCAAGCAAGCAAGCAAGCAAACAAGCAAGCAGTTGCGTGGGTGCAGTGGCTCACACCTGTGATCCCAGCACTTTGGGAGGCCAAGGCAGAAGGATCGCTTGAGCCTAGGAGTTTGAGACCAGCCTGGGCAGTACAGTGAGACCCTGTCTCTACAAATAATTTAAAAGTCTGCCAGGCGTGGTGGCACGTGCCTGTAGTCCTAGTTACTTGGGAGGTGGAGACATAAGGATTTCTTGAGCCCAGGAGTTCGAGGCTACAGTGAACCATCATTGTACCACTGTACTCCAGCATGAGCTATGGAGTGAGACAGTCTCAAAAAAAAAAAAAGAAAAGAAACATTACAGGGTATTTTGAGGGAATTCCTAGGAGATCAAAGATAGAAGAAATGCTAAAGTTTCCAGGAAGCCAAGTGGATCACCTACAAAGACTCAAGCATGGGAATAACATCACATTTCTTAACAGCAACACTGGATGTACAATTGAGTAATAGCTTCAAAGTGCTGAAAGAAAATAATTTTGAGGCCGGGCGCGGTGGCTCACGCTTGTAATCCCAGCACTTTGGGAGGCCGAGGCAGGCGGATCACGAGGTCAGGAGATCGAGACCACGGTGAAACCCCGTCTCTAATAAAAGTACAAAAAAAAAATTAGCCGGGCGTGGTGGCGGGCGCCTGTAGTCCCAGCTACTCGGAGAGGCTGAGGCAGGAGAATGGCATGAACCCGGGAGGCGGAGCTTGCAGTGAGCCGAGATTGCGCCACTGCACTCCAGCCTGGGCGACAGAGCGAGACTCCGTCTCAAAAAAAAAAAAAAAAAAAAAAGAAAAAGAAAATAATTTTGAACCCAGAATTTCATATACAGGTAAAATCATCAATTTTCTTTTTTTTTTTTTTTTTTTTGAGACGGAGTCTTGCTCTGTCGCCCAGGCTGGAGTGCAGTGGCGCAATCTCGGCTCACTGCAAGCTCCACCTCCCGGGTTCACGCCATTCTCCTGCCTCAGCCTCTCTGAGTAGCTGGGACTACAGGCGCCCGCCACCACGCCCGGCTAATTTTTTGTATTTTTGGTAGAGACGGGGTTTCACTGTGGTCTCGATCTCCTGACCTCGTGATCCACCCGCCTCGGCCTCCCAAAGTGCTAGGATTACAAGCGTGAGCCACCGCGCCCGGCCTATCAATTTTCAACATGAAAGTGAAACAAAGATATTTTCAGAAAGTTTTCCCCACAGAAGCTCTCTTTGGCAAAACTCCTGAAGGATGTATTCTAGCAAAAAGAAAAACAAATGCAGGAGAAAACAGTAAGAAGTCGGTGCATGAGGCTGAGCACAGTGGCTCACGCCTGTAACCCCAGCACTTTGGGAGGCCGAGATGGGCAAATCACTTAAGGTCAGGAGTTCAAGACCAGCCTGGCCAACATCGTGAAACCCCCGTCTCTACCAAAAAATACAAAAATTAGGCTGGGTGTGGCGGCATGCACCTGTAGTTCCAGCTACCTGGGAGGCTAGGCACCGGAATTGCTTGCACCCAGGAGGCGGCGGCTGCAGTGAGCCAAGATTACGTCACTGCACTCCAGCCTCAGAGTGACACCCTGTCTCAAAAAAAAAAAAAAATGTACGTGCATGAAATTCTAGGCAAGGCTGGGAGCAGTGGCTCACGTCTGTAATCCTAGCACTTTGGGAGGCGGAGGTGGGCAGATCACGAGGTCAGGAGATCGAGACCATCCCGGCCAACATGGTAAAACCCCATCTCTATTAAAAATACAAAAATTAGCCGGGCCTGGTGGCACGTGCCTGTAATCCCAGCTACTCTGGAGGCTGAGGCAGGAGAATCGCTTGAACCTGGGAGGCGGAGGTTGCAGTGAGCTCAGATCGCACCACTGCACTCCAGCCTGAGCAGCAGAGTGAGACTCTGTCTCGAAAAAACAAAACAAAATAAAGAAACAACAACAACAAAAATTAGCTGGATGTGGTGGCATGTGCCTGTAGTCCCAGCTACTCAGGAGGCTGAGGTGGGAGGATCACTTGAGCCCAGGAGATGAAGGTAGAAGTAAACCGAGATTACATCACTGCATTCCAGCCTGGGCGACAGATTGAAACCCTGTCTTAAAAGATAATAATAATAATTTGGGCCGGGCGCGGTGGCTCACGCTTGTAATCCCAGCACTTTGGGAGGCCGAGGCGGGCGGATCACGAGGTCAGGAGATTGAGACCACGGTGAAACCCCATCTCTACTAAAAATACAAAAAAAAATTAGCCGGGCGTGGTGGCGGGCGCCTGTAGTCCCAGCTACTCGGAGAGGCTGAGGCAGGAGAATGGCGTGAACCCGGGAGGCGGAGCTTGCAGTGAGCCGAGATCGCGCCACTGCACTCCAGCCTGGGTGAGAGAGCGAAACTCCGTCTCAAAAAAAAAAAAAAAAAAAAAAAAAAAAAAAAGATAATAATAATAATTTAAAAAGGAGCAGGCCAGGCACGGTGGCTCACGGCTGTAATCCCAGCACTTTGGCAGGCTGAGGCGGGCGGATCATCTGAGGTCGGGAGTTCAAGACCAGCCTGACCAACATGGAGAAACCTAGTCTCTACTAAAAATATAAAATTAGCCAGATGTGGTGGCGCAAGCCTGTAATCCCAGCTACTCGGGAGGCTGAGGCAGGAAAATCGCTTGAAACCGGGAGGCAGAGGCTGCAGTGAGCCGAGATTGAGCCATTGCACTCCAGCCTAGGCAAGAGAAGAAAAACTCTGTCTCAAAACAAACAAACAAAACCCCAAAAAAGAAAACTCTTGTTTCTGGTGGGAATATAAATTGGTCCAACTACCATTTCAGAAAATAGTTTAGCATCAGCTAATATAGGTCAAAACATACATACCCTAAGACCCAGCCACTTCCTTCCAAGAATATATCCTAGGAAAACTCATGTCCATGTTGATGTGGATTCTGAACAAGAATGCTCACAGGGGCATTGTTCCTATTGGCCCTAACTGTGGACAACCTCAATATCTACAGGAGAACCAGAAAAATAAACTACACTTAGCCATGTGATGAATATGCAGCAAAATACAGCATAGAGAGCAATGAAAAGGAATGGATAACTCCAAGGACAACATGGATGCATTTTACAAACATAATGCTGAGCAAAAGAAACAAGACACACGAAAATTGATACTTTCATCTTGCTGTTTCCATAACGCTCAAAATGTTAGAGGCTGCTGCAGTGGCACATGCCTGTAATCCCAGCTATTTGGGAGGCTAAGATCGCTTGAGCCCAAAAGTTCAAATCCAGCCTGGGCAACAAAGAGAGACCCCACATCTCTAAAAAAGGAAAAAGGGTGGGGACAATGGCTCATGCCTATAATCCCACCACTTTGGGAGGCTGAGGTGGGAAGATCATTTGATCCCAGGAATTTGAGACCTATCAGCCTAGGCTGATATAGCAAACTCCCATCTCTCCAAAACAAAAAAAAAGAAAGAAAAAAAATTAGCTGGGCATGATGGCACGTGCCTGTGGTCCCAGCTTCTCAGGAGGCTGAGGTGGGAGGATTGCTTGAGCCTGGGAGGTCAAGGCTCCAGTGAGGTGAGATCATGATACTGCACTCCAGCCTGGGTGACATAGTGAGATTTTGTCTCTGGAAAAAAATCTCAAAAATAATAATAAAGGAAAAACTGTTTATGAATGACTGGAGAAGTGGTAAGAAAAGCAAAAGTAGGAGACTGATTACCTTTAGAGGGGCAGGAGGAAGAGGATGAGAAGAGCTGCAGAGAAGTCTGCTGGGGTCTTGGCAAAGCTCTATGTTTTGCACTGAGTGGTTCTCACAAGGGTGTTAGCTTTATATTTATTCATACACTGTACATTTATGTTTTATATACTTCTCTGTATGTGTTTTATATTTGAAAATTTAAAAAACAATTAGAAAAAATAAAGTTGGAAACAATCTGGGTATTTATCACCCAGAAAATATGTAGATAACTCATGCAATGCATGAGTCAAAGGTAATAATTCGATTTATATTTACAGATACATGGAGGGTTCTCAAAACAAGGTTGGGCCAGGCGAGGTGGTTCATGCCTGTCATCCCAGCACTTCGGGAGGCCAAGGTGGGCGGATTACTTGAGGTCAGGAGTTTGGGACCAACCTGGCCAACACGGTGAAACCCGTCTCTACTAAAAATACAAAAATTAGCCAGGCGTGGTGGCAGGTGCCTGTAATCCCAGCTACTCAGGAGGCTGAGGCAGGGGAATCGCTTGAACCTGGGAGGTGGAGGTTGCAGTGAGCTGAAGTTGCACCATTGCACTCCAGCCTGGGTGACAGAGCGAGAGTCCGTCTCAAAAAAAAACAAAAAAAAACAAAAAAACAACCCCAAAGAAAAAAACCAAAGTTGAACCAAAGAGAATACAAAGAGGTTCTGGCAAAATACTGTACATATGTAAGTTTTGTTTAAAAACAAAAATATGCCGGGCACGGTGGCTCATGCTTGTAATCCCAGCACTTTGGGAGGCCAAGGCGGGCAGATCACGAGGTCAGGAGATCGAGACCACGGTGAAACCCCGTCTCTACTAAAAAATACAAAAAAATTAGCCGGGCGTGGTGGCGGGCGCCTGTAGTCCCAGCTACTCGGAGAGGCTGAGGCAGGAGAATGGCATGAAGCCGGGAGGCGTAGCTTGCAGTGAGCCGAGATTGCGCCACTGCACTCCAGCCTGGGCGACAGAGTGAGACTCCGTCTCAAAAAAAAAAAAAAAACAAAAACAAAAACAAAAACAAAAATACACATATGAAACAATGCTATGTATTTTTAAAGAATATACAGGTATCCAAATACATCCAACAAAGATGAATCACAAAGGCCTACACCAGAATTAGAAAGATGTATATACATATGATACACACAATACAGTGGGGGACTAATCGCATAAGAGCAAGTATCAGCAAACTTTCTCTTAAAGGGTCAGATGATAAATATTTTAGGTTTTATGCGCCATTTGGCCTTATGGCAACCACTCAATCTGCCATCGTAATTCAAAAGCACCACAGACAATAAGGAAATCAGTGGGCATACTTACGTGTTTGTTTTTTTGTTTGTTTGTTTGTTTTGAGACGGAGTGTCACACTGTTGCCCAGGCCGGAGTGCAGTGGCGGGATCTTGGCTCGCTGCAACCTCTGCCTTACAGGTTCAAGCAATTCTCCTTGCCTCAGCCTCCCAAGTAGCTGGGATTACAGGCGCCTGCCAGCAGGCCCAGCTAATTTTTTTGTATTTTTAGTAGAGATGGGGGTTGCACTATGTTGGCCAGGCTGGTCTCGAACTCCTGACCTCAAGTGATCTGCCCGCCTTGGCCTCCCAAAGTGCTGGGATTACAGGCGTGAGCCACCAGGCCCAGCCACTTATGTTCTAATAGAACTATACTGACAAACGTAAGGAATACGCCAGGGCTGTAGTTTGTCAAGCCCTGGAAAAGAGGCTTGGGTTAAGGGAAACGAATAAAGAAGGAAAATAATAAAGAGAGGCCTTGCATGGACCAATAACAGGGTGCCTTGAAGTATTTTCCACTCAATTCTGGGGAAATAAATTCCTTTAATTAAGAGGCAATTAGGCTGGGTGCAGTGGCTCACGCCTGTAATCCCAGCACTTTGGGAGGCTGAGGCAGGTGGATCACGAGGTCAGGAGTTCAAGACCAGCCTCACCAACATGGTGAAACCCCGTCTCTACTAAAAATACAAAAATCAGCTAGGCGTGGTGGCAGATGCCTGTAACCCCAACTACTCGGGAGGCTGAGGCAAAGAATTGCTTGCACCCAGGAGGCGGAGGTTGCAGTGAGCCAAGATCATGCCACTGCACTCCAGCCTGGGTGACAGAGCGAGACTCCGTCCCCCGCCCCCAAAAAAAGAGGCAATCAAATAAAGAAATAAAGAAAATGGTACCTTTTGATTTTCTTCCACACTTACCTCCTTGCTGTCTGTCACAGGAACCCACTTAAATATCCTCAGGGATGTGTCACCCACAGTCACCCACTTCTTCTCCCTAAAAGAAAGACACTTCTTAGAACAGATAAAACAATGCAATGTGTTTTCTGTTCATCACTTGTGCTTTTCTACTGCTCAGAAGATCATTCCTTCAATCTGGAATCCTTCTGAACTTCCGCTTGGTGAGGTATGGTAGCTCACACCTGTAATCCCAGCACTTTGAGAGGCTGAGGCAGGAGGATCACTCAAGCCTAGGAGTTTGAGAACAGCCTGGGTAATTTAGCGAGACCTCATCTCTAAAAAAAAAAATACAGGCCAGGCGCAGTGGCTCACGCCTGTAAACCCAACACTTTGGGTGGCTGAGGTGGGCAGATCGCTTGAGGTCAGGAGTTCGAGACCATCCTGGCCAACATGGTGAAACCCCGTCACTACAAAAAAATACAAAAAGTAGCTGGGCGTGGTAGTGTGTCCCTATAATCCCAGCTACTTGGGAGGCTAAGGTGGGAGGATCCCTTGAGCCCAGGAGGCAGAGGTTGCAGTAAACTGAGATCACACCACCACACTCCAGCCTGGGCAACAGAGACCCTATCTCAAAAGAAAAAAAAAGAAAAGAAAGATGTGAGACATAAAGCTGGAAGGTAGCACACACAGCACCATATTCTTTTTTACTTGCATGCGAGTTACTTTGTGTGCTTTTCTCTTTACCAAATATATGAGTTCTATTACTACATTCCTTTTTTTGTTTGTTTTAGTGAGACAGGGTCTTGTTCTGCCTCCCAGGCTGGAGTGAAGTGGCATAATCATAACTCACTGCAGCCTTGACCTCCTGGGCTCAAGCAATCCTTCCACCTCCGCCTCCTGAGTAGCCAGGACTAGAGGCGCACGCCACCACACCCAGTCAAATTTTTATTTTTTGTAGAGACGGTTGGGGTGGGGGTGGGGTCTCTCTTTGTTGCCCATGCTGGTCTTGAACTCTTGGCCTCAAGCAATCTGCCCACCTTGGCCTCCCCAAATGCTGGGATTACAGGAATGAGCCACCACACCTGGCCTCCTGTGTCCATTTAAAGATCCTTCCAAGGGACAAACAATCCCAGGAGAGACACCCGCTGCTGAGGGGTATGGCGTGGTGGGTGTGAAATGTTAGGATCCTTTCCCTTTCTAGGTTACTAAGACTGCGTAAAGAAAAAGAAAACTAGGCCAGGCACGCTGGCTCACACCTGTAATCCCAGCACTTTGGGAGGCCGAAGCGGGCGGATCACGAGGTTAAGAGATTGAGACCATCCTAGCTAACACGGTGAAACCCTATCTCTACTAAAAATACAAAAAATTAGCCGGGTGTGGTGGCACGCGCCTGTAGTCCCAGCTACTCAGGAGGCTGAGGCAGGAGAATTGCTTGAACCCGAGAGGCGGAGGTTGCAGTGAGCCGAGATCATGCCACTGCACTCCAGCCTGGGTGACAGAGCGAGATTCCATCTCAAAAAAAAAAAAAAAAAAAAAAAAAGAAAAGAAAAGAAAACTAGTCTAAAGAAATTTTTAAATTTCAACTTTGAAGTTCAAAGCTTTATAGAAATCCTTTTGGCTCTTGCTGTGTTCCAAAGGGGTGAAAATGGCAGAGTTTATCAGTCCACTATACTCACGAAATAAGCCAAGGGGTAAGTCTTGCACAAGGTCACTCTCTAAATGACTAAGGACCCCCAACTATCTACACCAGATTAGAATGCCACTGTTCTGAGCTTACCCACAGAGCGCCTTTGAGGTCTGCAAACAAATGTGTGAAGGAGATAGAACAAAGGAGACTACTTTTTTTTTTTTTGAGATAGGGTCTCCCTCTGTCACCCAGGCTGGAGTGCAGTGGCGTGATCACCGCTCACTGCAGCCTCAAAATCCCAGGCTCAGGTGAATCTCCCATCTCAGCCTCCCAAGTAGCTGGGACTACAGGCCACCATGCCCAGCTAATTTTTTGTATTTTTAGTAAGGATAGGGTTTCACCATGTTGCCCAGGTTGGTCTTGAACTCCTGGGCTCAAGTGATCCTCTTGCCTCAGCCTCCCAAAGTGCTGGGATTACAGGCATGAGCCACCGTGCCCAGCCTCTCCTTCATTCCAAAAAGGTTATTCCCTAAACACGCAGGCAGGGAACAAATTTGCTTATTTTAAGGTCCACCGATACCTTAAGAGGTACTTGCTGTCAGTAGGAACAAGGGCCAAATGCAGGAAACTGCTTTGTCACAGATCTGAGCCAACTTCTCAAAGAGTCAAGTCCAAATGTGAAGTCACAAAAAAGCAAAAAAAAAAGCAACTGCTGTTGTAGTTGTTGATGCTGTTCAGCAAATGATGACATGATAGGGCCGGGCACGGTGGCTTACACCTGCAACCTCAGCACTTTGGAAGGCTGAGGTGGGTGGATCACTTGAGCCCAGGAGTTCGAGACCAGCCTGGGCAACATGGTGAAATACTGTCCTCACTAAAAATACAAAAATTAGCTGGGCATGGTGGCACACACCTGTAGTCCCGACTACTCAGGAGGCTGAGGCAGAAGAATTGCTTGAACCCCAGAGACGGAGACTGCAGTGAGCCAAGACCACGCCACTGCACTCCAGCCTGGGCGACAGAGCAAGACTAGGTCTCAAAAAAAAAACAAAAAAAAAACCGGGAGTGTAAACAGACTGTGATGTAACAGAAGGAGCGAATTAAAGTCTTAGAAAATAACTAGAATTAATTCCTGAACAGACCACTCCATTTTCTCATTTATTCAACCAATTAGTACACAACAGGCTGTGCTAGGCCCTGGTGATGCAGGGAACAAGAGCCACAGTCCCTGCCCTCACAGACCCTGTCTTATATCTGGAAACAGACATGAATAGCTCAATTCAAGATTAGTCACTTAATCATCAGGTTTAACCATATCAAATTGCCATTTTTGTAGGTTAATTAGTCAAATACAGGAGGCCAGGCACAGTGGCTCACATCTGTAATCCCAGCACTTTGGGGGGTCGTGGTGGGAGGACCACTTGGAAGTCAGGAGTTCAAGACCAGCCTGGCCAACATGGTGAAACCCGGTATCCACAAAAATACAAAAAATTAGCTGGGTGTGGTGGTGTACACTTGTAATCGGCTACTCGGGAGGCTGAGGCAGAATTGCTTGAACCTGAGAAGCAGAGGTTGCGGTGAGCCAAGATCGCACCATTGCACTCCAACCTGGGTGACAGAGTAAGACTCTGTCTCAAAAAAAAAAAAAAAAAAGAAAAAAAAAATCAAATATAGGAAATGTCTTATGAATCCATCTAATACAATCGTGGAAAGGTCTATGAAGGGGACTTGATCTAGATTGGGAATCTCAAGTGGTGAACCTCAGGAAGCAACTTTTGAGCTGAGCTAGGAGTTAACTCGGCAAGATGGAGGAGAGGAGAGAGGAAGAATGCCAGGCGGCAGGAAGAGCAGAGTGACTTCACTGGAAAGACAGTGGGCATCCTGGGAAAGAGCCAGCCAAGTAAGGCAGGAAGGAGGGCTTTCTTCAGTATTTATCCTAAAAGCAAGAAGGGAATCACTGAAGCATTACTAGGGGTGCTAGGATAAGATGCACATTTTATATATATTTTTTACAGATGGGGTCTCGCTCTGTTGCCCAGGCTGGAGTGCCATGGCATGATCATAGTTCACTGCAGCCTCAACTCCTGGGCTCCAGCGATCCTCCCACCACAGCCTTCCAAATAAGGCTGTGCACTTTAAAAAGATCACTCTGCTACTCGGAAAAGAGAAAAATAAAATCACTCGGTGCAAATGAACAGACTGGAGCAAGAGCAGAAGCACAGAGTTTACAGGGAGGCTGGTACAGAGTTCCAGGTGACAGGGGATGGCCCTTCAGCCTAGCCTGCTAGGGGCGGGGGGTCAAAGATGGGGAGAAGAGAAAGGTGTACCTGTTCTTAGGTTTCACCAAAACCTCGGAGAATTAAAGGTGGACGAGGAAAACCATGAATATGTTAAACTAATATTTATACTGAAACCCAACTATATCTGAAGCCCTCAGACATAAAAAGAGAAGGAACTTCCTTCTTGTGGGGAAATGGACAGATAAACACACAAAGTCCAACGTACCAATGACCTTAAAGGAGGTAAAGGGTGAGGGGTGGGAGGAGTTAAGGAAGGCTTCCTGGCGGGAGGCAACATCTACTTGAACTTTTATTTTCTGTAGAGATGGGGGTCTCACTATGTTGCCCAGGCTGGTCTCGAACTCCTGTCCTCAGGCGATCCACCCGCCTCAGCCTCCCGAAGTGCTGGGATTACATGCCAGAGCCACCTCACCTAGCCATACCTGGGTTTTTAAATTATTAGCAGTAATTGGCCATACAAAAGAGCTGACGAACTTGGCTGTGAAAGTTTAATGTGATGACTCCGATACACACCGATACAGTGTGTATCGGAGTTCCGGATATTAAACAGGTGCTCAATCGGCATCTTCCATGAACATTTTAGACATGGGGTCTCTCTCCGTAGCCCAGGCTGGAGTGCCGTGGCACGATCATAGCTCACTGCAGCCTCCAATTCCTGGGTCCCAGCAATCCTCCCACCACAGCCTCCCAAGTAAGGATGTGCACTTTAAAAAGACCACTCTGCTAATTGGAAGTGAGAAAAATAAAATCACACAGTGCAAATGATGAACGGACTGGGGAATGAGCAAGAGCAGAAGCAGGGAAATTAGAGGGAGGCTGGTTCATAGTTTGCAAAGGACTCTCCCGACAGCCGCCGGGGCAGCAAGAGAAAATGCCTACCAAGCTCGCGGCGCAGGGGCCGGGTACTGGGGGAAAGTGAGGGGTTGCCCTCTGGATGACACCAGGCTTGCTCCCTTCACAGATAGACTAACCCAGCAACTCACCCAACTTCAACGCCTGAATACGCAGAGCGCTCAGCCTGGCGGGCTGAAACTACTCCAGGGCTACTCGCTATTATCAAGAGGAAGCTTGGAAATGCAGGCGGGGCCGCTGCCCAGGAAGAGAGGAGGGCGGGCCCCCGGCTGGGCCGGGCGCAGACACCGAGCCCAGGCGGCTCCAGTCCGGACCGGAAGCCGGCATCCCCTCCCGGGCGGCGCGCGGCCGCAGCCGCAGCAGGTGGGCGGGCCCGCGAGCCGGGCGGCCCGCTGATTGGCCGCGGCCGGCGCGCCCTCTGACCTCACGCCGACGCCAGCGGCGCCCTCCTCCCGCCTTCTCCCGCACCCCCCTCCCCCAGCGCCGGCCGGTCGGCTCCCACTCGGCTCGCCAGTCCCGCGCTCTTCAGGGCCTGGATCCGCGACCCCCGCCAGCCCCCTAAGCTCCGGCCCCTCACCATTTCCGCACTTTCTCGATGGCCGCCATCACCTTCTTGATGTCGTCCTTGGCCCGGCTGCGGGTCTCCGCCCGGACCGACCGGCCCGACATGGTGGCGGCGGGAGCGGCGAGGGCCGGGGCACTGCTCCCAAGACACCGGGGATCGCGCGCCGCACGCGCCGCCACCCGCCCGCCGCCGCCGCAGCGTCACAGCGGCCGTCGCCCCCTCCGTGCGCGCGTGCGCGAGGAAGCGCGCGTACCCGCCCGCCCCTTGGGGCTCGCGGCCTCAGCGCGCCTGCGCGCCACGCCCGTGGCGTCCCTCTTCAGCTCCCCGGGAGTTTCCTGAGCCCCAACCCGGTCCGGGGTGCGAGGCGGGCTGGGCGCACGTGCTGTGGTCAGGGCGAGGTGCGAGGTGCCGCCGGTGGGCAACCTGGTTCCTTTTCCCTGGGAGTTTGGAGGTCGCCTCCCAGCACTGGCCAGTGTGTTAGGGACCTGACCCTGTGGAACCGCGCTCCTGCGCCATCTCTGTCCTCCCGCCTCTCCTGCCCAGCACCTTTGCCCTTCAGCTCTACCGCTGTGCTCCAACCACGCCTTTCTTCAGGATGCATTTTGCCTTCGGCCTTTGCACACACCTATTCCTCACCTGGAATCCTCTCCTCTCCACCAGATGAACTGCTTTCCCAACATTCAGACCACATTCTTGCCTTTTCTCCAGTATCTAGTAGTCCCAAGTATTTGGGAGGCTGAAGCAGGAGGATCACTTGAGCCCAGGAATTTGAGGCTGCAGTCAGCTATGATGTGATCGCACCTGTGAATAGCCACTACACTCCAGCCTGGGCAACATATGGAGACCCCATCTCTAAACGAGACCCCGTCTCTAAAATAAATAAATAAAAGATGCCTATTTTGTTCAAGACTGTACTAAAAGCTGACGACATACGTGGTTTTGGTTTCAAATAGCTTCCAGTTTGTTTATTTATTTATTGAGAAGGAGTCTCGCTCTGTGGCTCAGGCTGGAGTGCAGTGGTGTGATCTCCGCTCACTGCAACCTCCGCCTTGCAGGTTCAAGGGATTCTCCTGCCTCAGCCTCCTGAGTAGCTGGGATTACAGGCGCGCGCCACCACGCCCAGCTAATTTTTGTAATTTTAGTAGAGACGGCGTTTTATCGTGTTGGTCAGGCTGGTCTCGAATTCCTGACCTCGTGATCTGCCTGCCTTGGCCTCTCAAAATGGTGAGATTACAGGCGTGAGCCACCACGAATGGCCTTTTTTTTTTTTTTTTGAGATGGAGTCTCGCTCTTTTGCCCAGGCTGGAGTGCAGTGGTGTGACCTCGGCTCACTACAACCTCCGCCTCCCAGGTTCAAGCGATTTTCTGTCTCAGCTTCCTGAGTAGCTGGGATTATAGCTGTCCGCCATCACACCCAGCTAATTTTTTTGTGTTTTTAGTGGAGATGGGGTTTCATCATGTTGGTCACGCTGGTCTTGAACACCTGACCTTGTGATCCACCCGCCTTGGCCTCCCAAAGTGCTGAGATTACAGGTGTGAGCCACTGAACCCGGCCCAGTTTATTTATTCATGTGGAGAGGGGATCTCACTATGTTGTCCAGGCTGGTCTTGAACTCCTGGTCTCAAGGGATCCTCCCAAAGTTCTGGGATTACAGGCATGAGCCACGGTGACTGGCTGAGCTTCCAGTTTAGTAGAACGTTCAGACCAAAAAAAAAAAAAAATTATTTTTTACTTTTACTTATTTTTTGGTACAGGGCCTTGCTCAAGTGATCCTTCTGCCTCAGCCTCCTGTGTAGCTGAGACCGCAGGCGAGGGCCACCATGCCTCGCTGACTTTTTTTTTTTTTGGTAGAGACAGGGTCTTCCTTTGTTGCCCAGGTTGGTCTTGAACACCTGGATTCAATTGATCCTCCTTCCTCAGTCTCCCACAGTGCTGGGATTGTGGACGTGAGTCACTGGGTCCAGCTTCCCAAATCATATTTAAAATGCCATTTGATAAATGCTAGCCTAGGCGGGGCACGGTGGCTCACGCCTGTAATCCCAGCACTTTGGGAGGCCAAGGTGGGTGGATCATTTGAGGTCAGGAGTTTGAGACCTGCCTGTCCAACATGGTGAAACCCCGTCTCTACTAAACATACAGAATTAGCTGCTTGGAAAGCTGAGGCAGGAGAATCACTTGAACCTGGGAGGTGGAGGTTGCAGTGAGCCAAGATCGCACCATTGCACTCCAGCCCGGGAAACAAGAACAAAACTCCATCTTGGAAAAAATAAATTAATTAAACAAATAAATAAAATGCTATTTGATAAATGCCAGCTTAAGTAGGGGAGGGGAGGTGTAAGATGCTAGGGCTTTTTTTTTTTTTTTTTTTTTTTTGAGACGGAGTCTTCGCACTTTGCCCAGGCTGGAGTGCAGTGGCGCGATCTCAGCTCACTGCAAGCTCCGCCTCCCGGGTTCACGCCATTCTCCTGCCTCAGCCTTCCGAGTAGCTGGGACTACAGGCTCCTGCCACGACGCCCGGCTAATTTTTTGTATTTTTAGTAGAGACGGCGTTTCACCATGTTAACCAGGATGTTCTTGATCTCCTGACCTCGTGATCTGCCTGCCTCGGCCTCCCAAAGTGCTGGGATTATAGGCGTGAGCCACCACGCCCGGCCAAGATGCTATGGCTTTTATTCCTAGTCTGCAGCAAAGAAAAAAGAGGTGCTATGACAACCCTAATCTTGAAGCTGACCTCTAAAAATAGGGTAGGTGCTGTTACTCGCAGGGCAGTGTTCACAGATGCTACAGATGCTCAATAAATGTTTGCATGACTGTTGAATCCAGTGCAAGCTCTCGTCCTCTTTGCCCCCACCCAATTGCAGGCAGGTGTCAGCCACGTTTACAGTATGCAGAGAGGGTCCTGTAGCAGCTGTTTCAGGACACAGCTTGGGACAGAAAGCAGATTGGTAGTGGCTGCTCTCACCTGTAAAGAAGCTAATTTCCATGTGTTCCAGACAAATGCCTAGCTAGCCCTGAACTTGAGACAGCCTCTGATTATGAGTCAGCCTTTCATGATCAACCAACATAGGGCAAGCATATGTCATCTTACTGGCGAGGGGGCCAGAAATAGCTTCTGCCTGACTGAGGAGTGCAAAAGCTGAACCAGCATGTGGAGTGAAAGGATGATTCTAGAAATAACGGGATCTAAGGTGGCACATCTGTTGTTCAGACCCAGCCGATCCAAAATAACCAGAGATTGCCTAAGCACCTGCTGTACGCCCTAGCACAGTGGACACTGCGGGTGATTCGAAGTTGAGTAAGACACTCCTTGTCCTTGAGGTGAAGATGAGGAAAGTAGTAGAAAGGCAGAACACACATGCCAAGAGAGAGGCGAGCCCTTGAGACTTCTCCAATTCTGCCCATAGATCTCCCTGGTTGAGGCACACAGCCCCTGTGTCTGTCTCAACCTTGTCCAAATCCTCCCACGTGAGGTTTCTTGTCTGTAGCTTCCTTCTCGTCCACAGCCCAGTGCTCCTCCCAGCTGCACAGGTCCCATGCACACGTCTCCCCCAGCTCACCCAGCCAGTCGTCTTCCTGGGGCGAAGTCCCAGAGACACCCCAACCCAACCTTGTTTCCTCCCTACGTTTGTCCACCTGGTCCTACATTCCCCATCTCATCTTCCACTGGGGCTCAGTCTGTGTAAGAGAGTGATCAAAGTGAGCACCTACCAGCTATTCCTCATAGGCTACCCAAATGCTCTCTGTTGACACCCTTTTTTTTTCTTTTTCTTTCTTTTTCAGACAGAGTTTCGCTGTTGTCACCCAGGCTGGAGTGCAATGGCTCAATCTCGGCTCACCACAACCTCCATCTCCCGGGTTCAAGCCATTCTCCTGCCTCAGCCTCCTGAGCAGCTGGGATTACAAGCATGCGCCACCATGCCTGGCTAATTTTGTATTTTTAGTAGAGACGGGGTTTCTCCATGTTGGTCAGGCTGGTCTCGAACTCCCGACCTCAGGGGATCCACCTGCCTCGACTTCCCAAAGTGCTGGGATTATAAGCATGAGCCACCGCGCCCGGCCTCTTTTTTTTTTTTTTTTTTTTTCCCTTAAGACAGAGTTTTGCTCTTGTTGCCCAGGCTGGAGTGCAGTGGTGTGATCGTGGCTCACTGCAACCTCCGCCTCCCAGTTCCAGTGATTCTCCTGCTTCAGCTTCCTGAGTAGCTGGGACTACAGGTGCCTGCCACCACACTAGGCTAATTTTTTGTGTTTTTAGTAGAGACGGAGTTTCACCATGTTGGTCAGGCTTGCCTCGAACTCCTGACCTCAGGTGATATATCCACCTCGGCCTCCCAAAGTGCTGGGATTGCAGGCGTGAGCCACCACACCTGGCCTGACACCATTTTCTTAAAATAATAATAATAATAATCAGGTCCGGGCGCGGTGGCTCGTGCCTGTAATCCCAGCACTTTGGGAGGCCGAGGCTGTCAGATCACGAGGTCAGGAGTTCGAGACCGGCCTGGCCAATATGGTGAAACCCTGTCTCTACTAAAGATACAAAAAATTAGCTGGGTGTGGTGGCACACGCCTGTAATCCCAGCTACTAGGGAGGCTGAGGCAGGAGAATCACTTTAACCCAGGAGGCAGAGGTTGCAGTGAGCTGAGATTGTGCCACTGCACTCCAGCTTGGGTGACAGAGCGAGATTCTATCTCAAAAAAAAAAAAAAAAATCACATCTTGCCATTTTCTAGATGAAAAGCTTGTGCTAGATGAAATGCCGAGGTGGATACAGAGGTCCCAGCCCAGATCTCTGCATTGGGCGACCTGCATTCAAGGGCTCAGCTTCCTTTCTCACTTTGAGTACAAGCTACAGCGGCTGACAAGGCCCCATCCATCCCCAGGCATCATCCTGTTGATTCTCTGACCTACAACTCTACCCGTGCTGTCTCTGCTCCAAATCCACCGGCCTCCTTGTTCTTCTGAAACCACAGTCGAACTTGAAGCTCCTGCTTCAAGTCTCTGCACTTCAGCTTCCTCTACTGCAGCACCATCAATCATATATTTACATTGCTCCCTCCCTTATCTCCTTAAGGTCTTTATTGAAATATTATTTTCTCGGCCGGGCACGGTGGCTCACGCCTGTAATCCCAGCACTTTGGGAGGCCAAGGTGGGTGGATCACCAGGTCAGGACCTCGTGAGGTCGAGACCATCCTGGCCAACATGGTGAAACCCCGTTTCTACTAAAAATACACAGATTAGCCAGGCATGGTGATGCGTGCCTGTGGTCCCAGCCCAGCTACTCCGGAGGCTGAGGCAGGAGAATCGTTCAAATCCGGGAGGCAGAGGTTGCAGTGAGCCGAGATTGCGCCACTGCACTCCAGCCTGGTTTGGCAAGAGTGAGACTGCGTCTCAAAAAACAAAAAAACAAATGTTATCTTCTCAATGCAGCCCTCTCTGCCCACCCTATCTAAGATTGCAGTATCCATCCCCACACACACGCTATATCCTCCTTCCCCAATTTATTTCTCTCCACAACAGTCATCACCACTGTGATAGTTAATACTGAGTGTCAACTTGATTGGGTTGAAGGATGCAAAGTATTGATCCTGGGTGTGTCTGTGAGGGTATTGCCAAAGGAGATTAATGTTTGAGTCAGTGGGCTGGGAAAGGTAGACCCACCCTTAATCTGGGTGGGCACCATCTAATTAGCTGCCAGCACAGCTAGAATATGAAGCAGGCGGAAAAAACGTGAATAGACTGGCCTAGCCTCCCAGCCTACATCTTACTCCCATGCTGGATGCTTCCTGCCCTTGAACATTGGACGCCAAGTTCTTCAGTTTGGGGACTTGGACTGGCTCTCCTTGCTTCTCAGTTTGCAGACGGCTTATTTTGGGACCTTGTGATTGTCTGAATTAATACTTAGTAAAGTCCCTTTTACATGCATATCTATATATCTATATCTGTATCTATATATATATCCTATTAGTTGTGTCCCTTTAGAGAACCCTGACTAATAAAACCACTTAATATCCTATTTTATTTTTCTGGCCAGGTGTGGTGACCCACACTGTGGTCCCAGCACTTTGGGAGACTGAGGGGGGTGGATCATTTGAGGTTAGGAGTTCGAGACCAGCCTGGCCAACATGATGAAACCCCATTTCTACTAAAAATTCAAAAATTAGGTGTAGTGGCATGTGCCTGTAATCCCAGCTACTAGGGAGACTGAGGCAGGAGAATCACTTGAACCTGGGAGGTGGAGGCTGCAGTGAGCAGAGATCACACCACTGCACTTCAGCCTGGGAGACAGAGTGAGACTCTGTCTCAAAAAAAAAAAAAAAAAGGCCAGCTGATTAGCAACCTTAATTCCATCTGCTACTGTAATTCCCTGTTGGCATATCACCCAACAAATTCCTGGGTTCCAAGGATTAGGATGTGGATATCTTTGGGGAATCATTATTCTGTTACCACATCATAGAAATCTGTCCACACCAGTGGAAAAACAAAGCATATGGCATATGTATACATATATAAATATATATATATATACACATATATACATATATACAAATATATATACATATGTTTAAGAGATGGAGTCTTGCTCTCTTGCCCAGGCTTGAGTGCAGTGGCACAATCATAGGTCATTGCAGCCTTGAACTCTTGGGCTCAAGTGACCCTCCTGCCTCAGCCTCCTGAGTAACTGGGATTATAGGTGCGTGCTAACATGCCTGGCTAATTTCTAAATTTTTTGTAGAGATGGGGGGTCTCACTATGTTACCCAGCCTGGTCTTGTACTCTTGGCCTCAAGCAGTCCTCTCGCCTTGGTTTCCCAAAGTGCCGAGATTGTAGGAATCAGCCATAAATGGGATTATAGGCATGAACAACCACGCCCAGCCACCTAGTGCTTTTGATTACCCAGTAAACCACACAGAATCCTCTGTTTCCAGCTGGCAGAAAAGAGAGTATGAAGAGCCTCAGGAGGGTTTTTGTTTATTTTATTTTATTTTATTTTATTTTATTTTATTTTATTTTATTGAGATGGAGTCTCTCTCTGCCACCCAGGCTGGAGTCCAGTGGCACGATCTTGGCTCACTGCAATCTCTGCCTCCTGGATTCTGGGTTGAAGGGATTCTCTTGCCTCAGCCTCCCAAGTAGCTGGGACTACAGGCGTGCACCTCCACGCCCAGCTAATTTTCATATTTTTGTAGAGATGGGGTTTTGCCATGTTGGCCAGGCTGGTCTCAAACTCCTGACCTCAGGTGATCTGCCCGCCTCAGCCTCCCAAAGTGTTGGGATTACAGGGGTGAGCCACCGTGGTTTTTAGAGGCAGCCCTCAGGAGGGTTTTTAGAGGCAGCCAGAGACTCAACAGATCACTTCTGCACACATTCCATTGGCCTGAAGTCATTAAAGGGTCTCACCTAACTGCAGGGAAGCCTGGGACATGTAGTCCAGGTTTGTACCTAGGAAACTGAGAAGCGGAGTTGGGGAACATAGCAATCTTTGCCACTGTGGGCAAGTCCCTCGCAGTCATGGCATGCTCAGTGAATAAACATGGGGTTGAGGAAATTTGGGGTGCAGCACATCAAGAAATTCACTTTTGCCTTGGGTTCTTTTTTGTTTCCTTTTAGTTTTGCTTCTGATTCTAGAGAGATGCCCTAGGTTCTAGATCACAAAAGGCTAAAATATGCAGGGCAGAGGGCATTATTAGGGTGAAATAAAGACTCAAGGGCCAGAGACCAACACAGTTATTACCGTCATAATCATCGCCTTCCGTATCATCATCATCATCAACTTTATCATTTTGGGTGGTGTTGTTTGGTTGATATTTTTCCTGCCTTTGGGCTCCAAAAGCAACTGAAACATACCTGGGTTGTCAAACCTACTAGCTGGCTGGGCACGGTGGCTCATGCCTATAATCCCAGCACTTTGGGAGGCCAAGTTGGGCGGATGACTGCAGCCTCAACCTCCCAGTCTCAAGCAATCCTCCCATCTCAGCCTCCTGAGTAGCTGTGCCACCATATGACCGACTAATTTTTATTTTTATTAATTTTTTTTGCACACAAAACAATAAACATTTTCTAAAAGTACATACAAACAAAAAGATGTATATCAAACATATTAGGAAGGTTGCACATGGGAAGACGGGGAATAGAAATGGGGGGTGGGAATTAAAGAAAATAAATGAGAGAGGGACTTTGTATGGATCAATGATAACAACTCAATCCTCTATTTGACAAAGAAGGAGGAGGAGGAAGAAAAAGAAAGTGGGATAAAGGATCAGAAAGGGAGGAAAATAGAAAAAATTAGAGTATGACTCCAGGGTAGACCTGTTTTGTTGTCTCTTGGTTGGTTGATTGGTTTGTCAGTTGCATTTTTCATATGTTTCGCCATGTTGGCCAGGCTGGTCTCGAACTCCTAGCCTCAAGTGATCAACCTGCCTCAGCCTCCCAGAGTACTGGGACTACAGGCGTGAGCCACCACGTCCAGCCCCCACATTGCTTCTGGCCTCTGTGGTAGACCTCCCAGATGGGGCGGCTGGGCAGAGGCACTCCCCACATCCCAGACGGGGCGGCCAGGCAGAGGTGCCCCTCACTTCCCAGATGGGGCGGCCGGGCAGAGGCGCTCCTCATTTCCCGGACGGGGCGGCCGAGCAGAGGCGCTCCTCACTTCCCAGACGGGGTGGCGGCTAGGCAGAGGTGCTGCTCGCTTCCCAGACGGGGCGGCCGGGCAGAGGCGCTCCTCACTTCCCAGACGGGGCGGCCGGGCAGAGACGCTCCTCACTTCCTAGACGGGGTGGCAGCTGGGCAGAGGGGCTCCTCACTTCCCGGACAGGGTGGCCGGGCAAAGGCGCTCCTCACTTCCCGGACGGGGTGGCTGGGCAGAGGCGCTCCTCACTTCCCTGACAGGGTGGCCAGGCAGAGGCGCTCCTCACATCCCAGACGATGGGTGGCCGGGCAGAGGTGCTCCTCACTTCCCAGATGGGGCGGCCGGGCAGAGGCGCTCCTCACATCCCAGATGATGGGTGGCCGGGCAGAGGTGCTCCTCACTTCCCAGATGGGGCGGCCGGGCAGAGGCACTCCTCACGTTCCAGACGGGGCAGCGGGGCAGAGGCAGAGGTGCTCCTCACTTCCCAGATGGGGCGGCCGGGCAGAGGCACTCCTCACGTCCCAGACAGGGCAGCCGGGCAGAGGCGCTTCTCACTTCCCAGACGGTGGGTGGCCGCGCAGAGGCGCTCCTCACTTCCCGGACGGGGTGGCCGGGCAGAGGCACTCCTCACATCCCAGACGATGGGTGGCCACGCAGAGGCGCTCCTCACGTCCCAGACGGGGCGGCCGGGCAGAGGCGCTCCTCACTTCCCAGATGGGGCGGCTGTGCCCGACTAATTTTTGTATTTTTTGTAGAGATGGGGTCTCCCTGTTTCCCAAGCTGATCTTGAACTCTGGATGGCTTTTGTTTGTTTATTTTCTTTCATTTTTTTGAGATGGAGTCTCCTGGACTCAAGTGACCCTACAGCCTCAGCCTCCCAAAGTGCTAGGATTACAGCCGTGAGCCAACGCGCCCAGCTGGCACTCTTTTATTTATATTTTTTCAAGAGGTGGAGTCTCACTCTGTTGCTCAGGCTGGAATGCGGTGGCATGATCATGGCTCACTGCAGCATCCAACTCCTGGACTCAAGTGATCCTCCTGCCTCAGTCTCTCCAGTAGCCCAGTAGCTGGGACTACAGATGTGTGACACCATGCCCAGCTGATTTTAAATTTTTTTGTGGAGATGGGGTCTCACCACGTTACTCAAGCTGGTCTCAAACTCCTAGTCTCAAGCGATCCTCTCACTTTGGCCTCCAAAAGCACTGGAATTAAAATCATGAGCCACCCTGCCTAGCCCAGTTTTGGAATTTTGATCATCTCCTCACTTTGGAACCATTAGTTCCTGGGAGAATCACACTGAAGTGTATGAACTCACAAGATGCAGTGTCTTTCGAAAGTAATAGAATGATTTCTGCTGCCAATGCAACTGCGTGGTGGATGCACAAGTGGTGGTCAAAGTGAGCTCATTTGCTGTTGGGCAATCAGTATACAGGTTCATCTTATTAGTCAACAAATTAAAATAGTGGCTACTGTGTGCCCACTTGCATGGGTGCAACAGAAAGAGGTATGAGACGAATTTCTAACACTATAAACTCCCTGCCCTCAAGGAGCTTATTTTCTGGATGGCAACGTCAGAGGCTGTATGGGGTCACACTAGGAAGCAGCTCGAGCTCTGTACTCAGACCCAGAGTTGAATTCCTGCTTGCCACTTAACCTCCACAAACCTCGGTTTTTCCAATGGGGATAATAATTGCTACTTCACAAGAGCTGCTACGAAGTGAAAGTGAAAGAGTGTGTGTCACGGAAGCCTATCATTAATTCTTTCAATATATCATGTTACCAATTTTTTTCTAAGAGACAGGGTCTTGCTGTGTTGTCCAGGCTGTGATCATAGCTCATTGCAGCTTTGAACTCCTGGGCTCAAGCAATCCTCCCACTGCAGCCTCCAGAGATGCTGGGACTACAAATGTCCATCACCATGCCCCAATTTTTTTTGTGTGTGTGTAGACAGGGGTTTCAGTATGTTGCTCAGGCTGGTCTTGAACTCCTGGCTTCAAGTAATGCCCCTGCCTCGGCCTCCCAAAGTGTCAGGATTACTGGTGTGAGCTACCACTCCCCGTACCTGTTATTTAATTAATGGATTTTAAGTTCCAGGGTCCATGTGCAGGATGTGCAGGTTCGTTATATAGGTAAAGGTGTGCCATGGTGGTTTGCTGCACCTATCAAGCCATCACCTAGGTATTAAGCCCAGCATGCATTAGCTATTATTCCTGATGCTCTCCCTCCCCCCGCCCTCCCCCAACAAGCCTCAGTGTGTGTTGCCTCCTCTCTGTGTCTATGTGTTCTCATTGTTCAGCTCCCACTTATAAGTGAGAACATGCAGTGTTTGGTTTTCTGTTCTTGGGTTAGTTTGCTAAGGATAATGACCTCCAGCTCCATTCATGTCCCTGCAAAGGACATGAACTTGTTCCTTTTTCTGACTGCATAGTATTCCATGGTGTATACGTACCACATTTTCTTTATCCAGGTTATCATTGATGGGCATTTGGGTTGAACATTACATAGGAATTGCACATTCATTGTAGATAACACAGTAACAAAACTTTTGTGCCTTTCCCAAGCTGTCAGTCTCTGAAACATGACTTTACTGGAGTAGCTATAATTGTGAAAACATGTCCATATGCAAGACACTATCCAGGGCTTCAAGTTATCACAGGTAAGCAAATTAAAGAGTTGGTTTCCCTGATGCGCCCGAGTGTTGGATGCAGGTGGTGGAAGACCCACTTGCAACCAAACCCCAGGGAAGTAGCCAGAAGGAGGGTGGACTGCACTGAGGAAGGAAGACTCCCTGGGAAGTGGCAGGCCACTGTTGAGATGACACCACCATCTTAATCTGTGTATTGCATGGTTTAAACGACTGCAAGCCCCAGCCTGGGCAACACAGTAAGACTCCCATCTCTACACAAAACAGACAGGTGTGATGGCATGCGCCTGTGATCCTAGCTACTTGGGAGGCTGGGGTGAGAGCATCACTTGAGCCCAGGAAGTCGAGGCTGCAGTGAGCCATGATGGCACCACTGCACTCCAGTCTGGATTACGGAGTGAGACCCCATCACTAAAACAAAACACCAAAATAGGCTATACACCACCATTTAAAGTATTTCCCCAACTTTTTATTTTGAAAAATTTCACACCCACAGATGTTGAAATTGTAACATTAAGATACGACTACTGCCTTCACATGCAGGATTTTTTATTTAAAAAAAAAGAACACCTTGGTGGCCTCTGCTCTATGTTAATATCCAGACACCTTCTCTGTGGTTACAAGAGAAGCTTGAGTGAGGGCACTTTCTGTCCTCAGAAATCTGTGATGACTTTTTGGTAGTGTTTTCTCATTTCACTGAAACACAACACGGCAAGGTGGGTAGCACAGGATTCATTCTCATTTTACAGATGAGGAAACAAGCTCAGAGAGGTCAACGGACCTACCTGCTCTTCAGTTGGAACTGGAACTGAAGACATCTGATTTCAGTAACTCAACATTCTACTGCCACTTCCTGTCCTGGATACACAACGGGAGTAATGCCAGAGCTGCTTCTAAGAACAGGTGCGCTGGCCGGGCATGGTCGCTCACACCTGTAATTCCAGTACTCTGGGAGGCCAAGGCAGGCAGATCACCTGAGGTTGGCAGTTCAAGACCAGCCTGATCAACATGGTGAAACCTTGTCTCTACTAAAAATACAAAATTAGCCGGGTGTGGTGGCACATGCCTGTAATCCCAGCTACTTGGGAGGCTGAGGCAGGAGAATCAATTGAACCCGGGGGGTGGAGGCTGCGGTGAGCTGAGATCACGCCGTTGCTCTCCAGCCTGGGCAATAAAAGGGAAACTCCGTCTCAAAAAATAAATAAATAAATAAAAGAACAGGTGCGCAAAGGAAGTGTTTTAGTCTTTCTTCTGACAATTGCCAAGGAAATACTCCTCAGGCCTTGTGTGCACAGCATTGCCAGAAGTCTGTGGTTAGGAACATACAAAACCACAGTGGAGACTGGGAATGGGAAGATGCACGGAGAAGATACTGGGAGGTCTGTGGCTTGCCCTGGCTTGAGTTTCACATTGATTGAGTGCTTATACTGTCCCAGGTACTGTGCCTGGACCACAGAGCTGACAGTGAGATGGTCCAGGAGTCTGCCCGGTGGTGCTCTCATTCCAGTGGGTTCAACAGTGAGCCAGAAGCTGCCAATAAGAGTGGTGGACTGCATCGGGCCTACCTTAGTGTTTTGTTTGGTCCAGATAGTGTTTAGTTATTTAAGTTGCTCACTTCTAGCTTCTGTGAAGCAATTTCTGCTGGATTTCTGAGTAAGTAGCAGCCACCCCCCATCCCACAGGCAGGACACAAGCCCGCCGTCCAGCTCACTTCTGTCCTCACCTTCTACTGCCTTACACCCAGGTATGTGACCCTACACACATTTACGGTGCCCATCTGACGTCCATAGCATTTAGAGGGGTTGATGAAGCCAGGTTACACAGGACCTTGCAGGCCATGGTAAGAATTTTGGATTAAGTGTTTAGCTAGGCACGATGGCTCACACCTGTAATCCCAGCACTTGGGGAGGCCAAGGCAGAGGTGGATCATTTGAGGTCAGGAGTTCGAGAGTGGCCTGGCCAACATTGTGCGTGATGGTGCACACCTGTAATCCCAGCTACTCTGGAGGCTGAGGCAGGAGAATCGCTTGAACCTGGGAGGCGGTGGTTGCAGTGAGCCGAGATTGCGCCACTGTACTCCAGCCTGGGTGACAGAGACTCTCAGAAAAAAAAAAATTGTTTTTACTATTTTTGGTTTAGAAAAATTCTTTTGGATTTTATTCCAAGTGTGATGGGAAGCCTTGGGGGGTTTTAACTAGGGAATAATGTGATCTGGTTCACATTTTCAAAAGATCACTCTGCTATACAGAAAAGTAATGAGGCAAGAGGTAGCAGGAAGATCCATTAGGAAGCCATATTTTATAGTGGCCCACTAGGTGACAGTGGCCAGGACTAGGATGGTAACAGAAAAGACGGAGAGAATCAACAGCCTCAGGATGTCACGTGGAGTGTAACCAAAAGAACGTTCTGGTGAACAGACAGACGACGGCAGTGGTGGTGGGACAGAGGGGATAATGAATGGGGAGTCATCACGGATAACTCCAAGGTTGTGGCTTGTTCCAACATTGAGAAGTCGGGGGCAACCAGGGGGGGTCATAGTTTTCGTGAGAGAGATCGAGTTTGACTTGGGATGAATAAATTTGCCTACACTCAAGTCTTCCCAGATACCTCATTTCCCTTACCTGCCACATCCAAGCAGCCTTCAAATTCACAAATTTAAACTTCTCAATACCGAATCTCTTATCAAATGTACCCCTTCAACTTCAATACCCATTGCCTCTGTCCTGCTCTGGTCCTCTCTAGCCTTGACCTATGTAACAGTAGCTATGAATAAACTAACACAAAGCACTTAATAAGGGCGTATCTCTCTCTCCCACCAGCCATCTTTGATGGCAGAAACCATGTCTTATTCGTATTTAATCCCAAGCTCATATTTATTTGGGCACAGAGTAGGCACTCAAACATCTGATGACCTTGATGAGCTGAAAAGAGCTCTCCTTAAACAAGATATCATCTCCCGAAGAGAGGAGTCCCAACCATATAAAATGTATGATCAAATCCCAGAAAACTTTGCCTTCCCAAGGAATGTGTTTCTAATTTGGTTTCAAAGCACACTGGTTCCCACTTTTACCACTTTCATGACATTGGACAATAGTACTACTCTTTTCCACTTTTCTTCCAGACCTAGGGACTTAATACTCTCTTAGCCTCACATCATCTTTGCAAGGAGGTCACAGAGAGGATTATTCTCCATCTTACGAATAGAACTGAGGCCCAGAAGGAAATCCCTTAGTATCTTTCTGATGGAACACAGTTCTGTGATGGGAAGCTATCCCAGTTTCCCATCCTTGCAAAACTGCTGCTTAGTACTCAGGTGTTCTCTAGGTTGCTCTGGAACATTTACAAACTTCTTTGGGTGTGAGAATGTGCTGTCACAAGGCCAAAAATCATGTTCTCTCTCTCTCTCCTCTCCTCTCTACCATTCTCCTCAGTGCCGGGTGGGGACAGATTCCACCCACTGGGCCTGGGAGGAAGAAAAGCACCTTGGTCACTAGTCGGGGAGGAGTCACAGCCACCAAGAAGAGAGAGACCTAAGTACACAAGAGTAGTTTCAATGGGAAGAAGCGGGGCCACCAGTAAGAAAACCAGGAGACTCCTTCTGAAAGGCTTCCACCCGGGAGGAAGGGTGGCAGCAGCGCCACGAGGAAGCCAGATCCCTCCTCCAATCCTCTGCGCCGGGCCCTCCCAGAGTCACTTCTTCAGGGCACCCAGGCTCTTCAGGGTCTCTTGGGCCTGGGTCAGCTGCTGCTGCAGCCTCTGGCGGGTGCTGTCATTGGAGGCCCGCTTCAGGTGGCCCTGCATCTCCTCCACCATGGCCCGGTGGCCAGGAGTGTTGTGAAAGAGCCGCACCGCCCGGTCCCCACAGGAGGCCAGAAAGCGGCCAGTGATGTCAAAGGACAAGTTGGCGATACACTCGCCATGGACCCGCTCAAAGCACTCCTCCTTCTCGCCCCGCCGGGTATTGTAGAGATGAATACTACTGCCACTGGCCAAGGCCAAGACCTGGGCGTTGGGGGAGAGGGCCAGGCAGCATGGCGCGGCGCCCGCTGCCTCTTCAAAGCAGCCTGTCTTCAGCAAGTAGGGGTCCTGCTGCTTCTTGTATTCCACATCTGTGTCCCACAGTTTCCATGTACCATCCTTGGAGACAGAAGCCATCCTGCAGCACAGAAAATCACAGCTCAAGCCCCAACACACCCTGGCAGGGTAAGCACTGGCCCAACTTGAGCAGCTCCAGCTAGGAAGCTAAGTCAGCTTCCTGCCGAGGGCCAGGCACCCCACCCACTTTAGAGCCATGGCACAAACAGGCAGAAGGACCCTGGTTGTCAAGAGGGGCCAAGAGCCAGTGGTCAGACATCAGAGCGGACTCACTCACCTCCGCGAGTCGTTGGAGAAAGCAAACGAGTGCACAGCCGCGGAGTGGCCCTTTAGTTCGAAGGCTCGCACCACCTCTTGGAACTCCCCCTTCTTTCCAAAGCAGACTTCCCAAACCTTCACATCCGGGGTAAAGCCACACGAGGCTACAAATCTGCCATACAACCCAGAAGCCTTTAAACTTCATTTTGGGAGCATGTTGTTCCTGTAAAACCCCTCAATCTCTTTCCTGAGAAAGTTGATAATCCTCATATCTGGATAATATAAACCTTTAAAGAGTTATTTTGGCCGGGCGCAGTGGCTCACGCCTGTCATCCCAGCACTTTGGGAGGCCGAGGTGGGTGGATCATCTGAGGTCAGGAGTTCAAGACCAGTCTGGCCAACATGGCAAAACCTCATCTCTACTAAAAATACAAAATTAGCCAGGCATGGTGGCGTGTGCCTGTAGTCCCACCTACTGGGAAGGCTGAGGTGGGAGAATCACTTGAACCTGATAGGTGGAGGTCACAGTGAGCTGAGATTGCACCACTGCACTCCAGCCTGGGCAACAGAGCGAGACTCTGTCTCAGAAAAAAAAAAAAAAAAAAAAGGGCCGGGTGTGATGGCTCATACCTGTAATCCCAGCACTTTGGGAGGCCCAGGCGGGCAGATCACCTGAGGTTGACAGTTTGAGACCAGCCTGACCAACATGGAGAAACCTCGCCTCTACTAAAAATAAAAAATTAGCTGGGCGTGGTGGTGCATGCCTGTAATCCCAGCTACTTGGGGGAGGCTGAGGCAGGAGAATCGCTTGAACCCGGGAGACGGAGGTTGCAGTGAGCCAAGATCGTGCCATTGTACTCCAGCCTAAGCAACAAGAGCAAAACTCCGTCTCAAAAAACAAACGAACAACAACAAAGTTCTTTTATGTATGTGACTTCAGTTTATCTTCTAGCCTTGTTCTAAGATATGTAACATCCCCGCCCAAAGGTGGCTTGGCGCAGTGGCTCACGCCTGTAATTCTACCACTTTGGGAGGTTGAGGCAAGAGGATCACTTGAGGCCAGGAGTTCAGGACTGGCCTGGGCAACATAGTAAGACCCCATCTCGACAAAAATTAGCCAGGTGTAGTAGTGCACGCCTGCAGTCCCAGCTACTCCGGAGGCTAAGGTGGGAGGATGGTCTGAGCCTGGGAGGTCAAGGCTACAGTGAGCTGTGATCACGCTACTGCACTCCTGCCTGGGCAAGGGTGAAACTGTCTCAACAAACAAACAAACAAAAAACAAAAATTAGCTGAGTACAGTGGCACATGCCTATAGTCCCAGCTACTCAGGAGGCTGAGGTGGGAGGATCGCTACAACCCAGGAGTTTGAGGCTGCAGTGAGCTATGATCGCACCACTGTGCTCCAGCCTGGGTGACAGAGTGAGACTAATTTTCTAAAAAACAAAAACACTGAAGATGAAGAAATAGCGACTAAGGACATGGGGTGACCTGCATGAAATCCCACTACTGCAAGTGGGGAGAGCTGAGACTTGAAGCTCGGGTTCCTGACCCCACCTCGTATGCTCTTCCCACATGATGAAGCTGGCTTTCCGTTCTGTGCCTGCTCCCCGGCCCTAGCCTCTCGTGGTCCCAGATGCCAATGCCCCTCCTTGCCCACCTGCCACAGGGAGATACAGCAGCGTGTGTGTTGTTCATCTGGTTGGTGTTGATGGTAGACAGCACTTGACCCTTCAGGCTCCAGATGAGGACAGTGGTGTCACTGGAGGCAGTCATGATAAACTTCCCTGAGCGGGAAGGGAGTGATGTGGGTCACGGGCAGTGACCTGACCAACTGTCATTCTCCAAAGACACTTACAAGGCCTCTGCTGGCTGAAGTATACATGTCTCCTCCTAGGCCAAGGGTCACTACAGATAAGGACTCTGCTGAAGACTGTGGCCCTTCCCCGCCTTCCCTAGGGACCTGGTGTGGCCCAGGGACTCCAGGGGAGCACAGAGCCAGGCTGTTCAGAGCTAGGGCCCCCTGGTCCCTCTCAGGTTGAGCAGAACTTTCAGGCAGCATTAACTCATTGAGGAAATAGAACTGGATCTTTCCTTCATGCTTTGGGCAGGTGCCACCCTCTGAATGCCTCTTACCTGTGTTAGCAATGCCAATGTCGATGACAGGCGCCTTGTGCTTTTTAGGGAAGTCCTCTGGGGTGGCTGTGAAGGTGTAGCCCCCATCCTCCCGCTTGGTCATCTTGAAGACACGGAGGGTGTCCCCGTTGGCCAGCCAGACGATGAAAGCTCTAGAGACAGGCAGCAGACAAGTCACTCTCTCACTGGACAAAGAGGCTCTGTGTTCCAGGTCCTGTGCTAGGTTCTTGGGGAAGTCACGATCTCCCCTCATTGCCGCACAGTCTAGCCTTACAACTTAAGCCCCTGGTTCCAAATCTCATAAAACTCCTCAAAAGGTAAGATTCCGATAGCTTTGGCTCCTTTAGTTTCTCTCTAGGGTTTAGAAACTAAGGCTCATCAGGAAGCCAGGCCAAGGTATTTCCGGGTAGGAAGAGACCTCCCCGTTTCCTTGCTGTATAGCAGCCCAGACCTCCAGGGAGCCCCAGGCAGTGCGCAAACTCTGTAGATGCTCTTTCTGGCACCCCAAGAGAGGCCCTGGGTCCAGGTCCCTCCTCGCTACCTCAAAGCAGATATGGGAAGGCTAAAGCCTGGGACTGGGCCTCTGCAGGCAAACCTGAGGCTCCGTCCTGTCCCACCTGCAGTCAGGGCTGAAGCGCACCAGGGTGGCGTGGTCCAGCTCCACGTTGGCTCTCATGCTGCGGTGCTCTCGCTGCAGGAAGTCCTTGGTGCTCCAGATGTGGATGGTGCGATCATCTGCACAGGTGGCCAGGTATTTGCCATTGCTGCTAAAGTCCATGCAAGATATGTTCCCGCTGTGGCTCTAGGGGAAGGGTGGCAGGAAGTTTGAATAGGAGCTCCTAGGGGAGATGGGGAAGCCAAACCTGGAGCTGGGGAGATGGGGCCCCGTGGCCTGGATTAACAGCAAGCTGAGGTTGGGCTGTGATGAGAGGGGACAGAATTAAGCATCCTCGCTGATTCTGATCAGAGGCAGGAGAGCCTGTAACATGCATGGAATACTCCAGAGGAAGAGCCTGTGGGGCTGAGTCTCAGGGTGCACGCTGTGCCAGGTACCCCACGTACCTTCAGAGCTGCAGCCAGGAGGCGGTGGGTGAAGTTGTGTTGTTGAGGCTTCTCCTTCCGAATCCGCTGATATTGTTTCTGCTTCTTGGATCCCGAGGACTTGTCAGGTGGAAATCCATTTGCTTTTTGGCCTATAAGGAAGGGCCATGTTGTTCTCCAGTTACTCACTGATAAATATTTACTGCTCACCTATGATTAGCCAGGCATTGAGTGGAACAGCAGGAGATTAACCAGATATGGCCCTTGTCTTCTGGAGGAGAGTGAGTGTGATATGGGCAAAAACAGAGGCTTTGGCTGGCTGGGTATGGTGGCTCATGCCTGTAATCCCAATGCTTTGGAAGGCTGAGGCAGGAGGATCACTTGAGCCCAGGAGTTCGAGGCTGCAGTAAGCTATGATCACAACACTACTGTATTCCATCCTGAGTGACAGAGCAGGACCCTGTCTCAAAAAAAAAAAACGAACAGAAAACAGAAACAAAACAGAGGCTTTGGAATCAGACCTGGTTTGGATTCTGTCTCTACTGCTGACTGACTACTGAGGAGGCTGTTTACAGTAAGTCCATAGAGCACCTTCATGTAAAGTGGAAAAGGCACACTCTCTGGGTGGGGTGATGCTGCTGGGTGGGTACACAGCACGGCCAGTGGAGTGTGGATCCTTGGCCAGACATCCCTATGTAGGGAGTAATGTGCACAACCATCTCTAGCGGCCTTGCTTTGGGTAAGTTAGTGAATTGCTCTGGATCTTGTTTTTTTTTTCTTTTCTTTCTTTCTTTTTTTTTTGGAGACAGAGTCTTGCTCTGTCGCCCAGGCTGGAGTGCAGTGGCGTGATCTCTGCTCACTGTAGCCTCTGCCTCCCGGATTCAAGCAATTCTCGTGCCTCAGCCTCCCAAGTAGCTGGGATTATGGGCATGCACCACCATATCCAGCTAATTTTTTTTTTTTTTTTTGAGATGGAGTCTTGCTCTGTTGCCCAGGCTGGAGTGCAGTGGCGCAATCTCGACTCACTGCAAGCTCTGCCCCCCGGGTTCACGCCATTCTCCTGCCTCAGCCTCCCGAGTAGCTGGGACTACAGGTGCCTGCCACCATGCCGGGCTAATTTTTTTTGTATTTTTAGTAGACATGGGGTTTCACCACATTAGCCAGAATGGTCTCGATCTCTTAACCTTGTGATCCACCCGCCTCAGCCTCCCAAAGTGCTAGGATTACAGGCATGAGCCATGGTGCCTGGCCCCAATTTGTTTGTTTTTTTAGTAGAGATGGGGTTTCACCATGTTGGCCAGGCTTGTGTCCAATGCCTCATCTCAAGTGATCTGCCTGCCTTGGCCTCCCAAAGTGCTGGGATTATAGGTGTGAGCCACCGTGTCTGGCCCAACCTTGGTTTTCTTAAAGAGAGGTTGAGAATTGGGCGCGGTGGCTCATGCCTGTGATCCCAGCACTTTGGGAGGCTGAGGTGGGAGGATTGCTTGAGCTCAGGAGTTCGAGACCAGCCTGGGTAACGTAGTGACACCCCCATCTCTACAGGAAACTTTAATTAGCTGGGCATGGTGGTGTGCGCCTGTGGTCCCAGCTATTCGGAGGCTGAGGAGGGAAAATTGCTTGAGCCCAGGAGTTCGAATGCAGCGATCGCGCCACTGTATTCCAGCCTGGGCGACAGAGTGAGATTCTGTCTCAAAATAAATAAAAATAAGGGAGATTGAACTGGATGAGATATCTACAAAGTGACAAGCAAAAGTACCAAACACAAGCATTAAAGAGGCCGGGTGCGGTGGCTCATGCCTGTAATCCCAGCACTTTGGGAGGCTGAGGCAGCTGGATCATCTTTTTTTTTTTTTTTTTTTTTTTTTTGAGACGGAGTCTCGCTCTGTCGCCTCAGTCTTGATCTCCTGACCTCGTGACCTGCCCGCCTCGGCCTCCCAAAGTGCTGGGATTACAGGCGTGAGTCACCGCGCCTGGCCCGGCAGCTGGATCATCTTGATGCCCAGGAGTTCCACCAGTCTGGCCAACATGGTAAAACCCCGTCTCTACTAAAAATACAAAAATTAGCCGGGTGTGGTGGCAGGCACCTGTAATCCCAGCTACTTAGGAGGCTGAGGCAGGAGAATTGCTTGAACCCAGGAGGTAGAGGTTGCAGTGAGCCGAGATTGTGCCACTGCATTCCAGTACCTGAAAGAACTCGGGGATAAGAAGTCAACATCTGTTGAGTCCTGTGCTGGGGAGAGGAGCCAGTCACTTTTGTATAAGATACTTAATTGAGTCACAAAGATGGCATGTGGTAAATGACTGCAGATGCTCCCCAATTCCAACTGGAAAAAAGCTCCTGAGCCCTGCAAACAAACACAGCCACAATCTGTCCTCTGCTTCCTTCCTTCTCTCCAGGCTTGTCTAACAAGCCCCCCTCCTCACACTTAAGTCATACCAAATGCTGTTTGGGGACTCCTTGCCTTCTCGGGTATTGCCATTAGCAAAATGTCTTTTTTCCTTGGCCTTCTGGCAAACTCTTCTTCTAGAACCATCCTTTGAGACCCCACACTACCTCATGTGCCCCCTATTCTCAGTAATGATTTACCTAACAACCACCTCCCCCATAAAAGAGCAAGGCTCGGCCGGGCACGGTGGCTCACATGAGGTTAGGAGATTGAGACCATCCTGGCTAACACAGTGAAACCCCGTCTCTACTCAAAAAATACAAAAAATTAGCCAGGCGTGGTGTCGGACGCCTGTAGTCCCAGCTACTCGGAGGAGGAGGCAGGAGAATGGCGTGAACCCAGAGGTGGAGCTTGCAGTGAGCGGACATCGCGCCACTGCACTCCAGACTGGGCCACAGAGCAAGACTCCGTCTCAAAAAAAAAAAAAAAAAAATGCAGGGTTGGCCGGGCGCAGTGGTTCACGCCTGTAATCCCAGCACTTTTGGAGGCCAGGGTGAGTGGATCACCTGAGATCAGGAGTTCGAGACTAGCGTGACCAACGTGGCGAAACCCCGTGTCTACTAAATATAAAAAATTAGCCAGGCGTGGTGGTGTGTGCCTGTAGTCCCAGTTACTAGGGTGGCAGAGGCAGAAGAATCGCTTGAACCTGGGAGGCAGAAGTTGCAGCGAGCCAAGATTGTGCCACTGCACTCTAGCCTAGGCAAGAAGAGCGAAACTGTCTCAAAAATAAATAAAAAGAACAGGGCTGCCCACTGACTCTCTGGTGTTTCCCGTTTCTAGTACCAACCTCTTCTATGAAACTTTTCAGAGACAGGCTCTTGCCGTCACCCAGGCTGGAGTGCAGTGGCGCGATCGATCACAGCTCACTGCAGCCTTGAACTCCTGGACTCACGACACCCTCCTGCCTCGGCCTCCCATGGAGCTGGGACTACAGGGGCGTGCACAACCACACCCAACTAATTTTTCGTAGAGATGGGGTCTTGCTATGTTGCTCAGGCTGGTCCCAAACTCCTGGGCTCAAGCGATCTCCCTGCCTCGGCCTCCCAAAGAGCTGGGAATACAGGTGTGAGCCACTTCGCCTGGCCTCAATGGAACTTATTTCACCGTGTTTTTCACTTACATATTTAGGTGTTCATCATGCAGATGTACTTCTCCTTTACTCGACTCCTTACAGAAAAAGACCCCAAAGCCAATCACAGGGTCATAGATGCCCAGTAAATGCTGCTGCACATCACAGAATTGGTGCTTTTTCCGAGATCGCGGCCACGGAACAGGCTGAAGAGTTTACGGTGCTCTCCTGGCCACCCCGGGGACGGCCTGGCCTCGGCCACAGAGAACGCCGCAGCAAGGGGCCCAGGTTGGAGCCAGTCCCGCCCCAGGAGGTGCGCCCAGCCCGGCGAGGCGGGCCCCTGTCTCTGGAAGCGAAGCTCACGTTACCAGAGGAGAGACTGAGGCCCATGGAGTCGCCGGGCCCCACACCGCAGGTCGGACCACGAGGAGGCCGGGAGCAGGGACACCGCGGGCCGCCCCCACCCGACCCGGCCCCACTTACAGGCGGGACGGTCGCTCCTCTCCTCCCCCGCGCGCAGCCACCTCCGCGCTACCGCCACCGTCGCCATCAGGGCCAGCAGCCCCAGCAACACCGACAGCCCCATGAGCTCCGGCATCCGTGAGAGCTCCATGTTGGTGGAGCCACTGCCACCTCAACCAGTGAGTACGCAGGCGCCCGCACGGCTCTGCGGGGCCGCGCACGCACGCGGGGGCGGGGCCTGGCCGTTGGAGCGCCTCAAGCGGCGGGGCCTGGCCGTTAGAGCGCCTGGGGGCGGAGCCTGGTTGTTACAACGCCTTCAGGGCGGGGCCTGGCCGTTAGAGCGCCTCAAGGGGTGGGGCCCGGCTGTTAGGGCGCTCGAGGGGCGGGGCCTGGCTGTTAGCGCTCCTCGAGGGGCGGGGCCTGGTTGTTTGAGCGCTTTGAAGGCGGGGCCTGGCCGTTAGAGCATCTCGAGGAGCGCAGCCAGGTTATTAGAGCAAGCCGAGTGGCGGAGCCTGGGTTAGAGCGCCTCGAGGGGCCGCGCCGGGTTGGTAGAGCGCCTTGAGGGGCCGAACCCAGAGGTAGAGCGTCTCGAGGGGCGGGACCTGGTTGTTAGAGCGCCGGGAGGGACAGAGACTAGGTTAGAGCGTCTCGAGGGGCGGGGCCTGGAGTTAGAACGTCTCCAGGGGCGGGGTCTGGAGTTAGAGCATCTCCAGGCGCGGAGCCTAGTTATTAGAGCGCCTCGAGAGGCGGAGTCTGGAGTTAGCGCGTCTCGAGGGGCGGGGCTGGGTTGTTAGAGCGTCTGGAGGGGCAGAACCCGGAGGTAGAGTGTCTCGAGGGGCGGGTCCTGGAAGTAGAACATCTCCAGGGACAGGGCTTGACTCTTAGTGCGTTTCGAGGGGCGAGTCGCCTGGCGGTTGAGATTGCAGGGCTGCGGAGGGCGGAGGAAGGCAGGATTTGCAACCACTGCTCACGCCTCCTCCTGAAGAACTCACTGATAATTGTTTATTAAAGGCATTATTCCAGCCATCATCACACTGGATCCTTTCAAGGAAGCGGGGCGGGGATTATTATTACCATTTAACGGATAGGAAACTCAGCATCAGCGAAAGTTCAGATGGGCTTTTACTTTTATTGCTGGTGGAGAAGGGGAAGAGTAGGCCAGGCGCGTGGTGTGGAACAGCCTCCGCAAAGACCTGAGAAGCTGGGATGTGGGAAATGGCTAGAGGGGCGGAAAGGTCTGGGGGACGTTGAGCGCTGGCTCTATCCAATAAGCTGCTCATTACAGGGAGAGGTGGGGCAAAAGCTGTGTCTGAGGATTCCCTGGATGGACCTTTGTGTGAAAAGACCAAAATCAGAAAACCGGCAGTGGCTTCAAGTATCCGAGAGGGAGGTGACGAGGGCCTGGATTTGGGGATGGCCTGGCAAGTCGAAAGTTAAAAGGGAGAATTTTTAATAGAAAACTTATTTTATTTATTTATTTATGTATTTACTTTTGAGACAGAGTCTCATTCTGTTGCCCAGGTTGGAGTGCAGTGACGCGTCTCGGCTCACTGCAACCTCCGCTTCCCGGGTGCAAGCGATTCTCCTGCCTCAGCCTCCAGAGCAGCTGGGATTACAGGTGTGCGCCACCATGCCCTGCTAATTTTTGTGTTTTTTATAGAGACGGGGGTTTTGCCATGTTGGCCAGGCTGGTCTCGAACTCCTGACCTCAGGTGATCCACCTGCTTCAGCCTCCCAAAGTGCTGAGATTACAGGCGTGAGCCACCATGCCGAGCTGGGAGATTATTTTTATTTTTTATTTTTTGAGACGGAGTCTCGTCACACTGTCGCCCAGGCTGGAGTGCAATGGTGTGATCTCTGCTCACTGCAACCTCTGCCTCCCAGGTTCAAGCGATTCGCTTGCCTCAGCCTGCAGAGTAGCTGGGATTACGGGTGCCCGCTACCACGTCCCGCTAATTTTTTTTGTATTTTTTAGTAGAGACGGGGTTTCACTATGCTGGCCAGGCTGGTCTTGAACTCCTGACCTCGTGATCCTCCCACCTCGGCCTCTCAGAGTGTTGGGATTACAGGTGTGAGCCACCGTGCCTGGCCCAGACCAGGAGATTTTTTCATAGAAAACTTTTTTTTTTTTTTGAGATGGAGTCTTGCTCTGTTGCCCAGGCTGGAGTGCAGTGGCGCGATCTCGGCTCACTGCAACCTCCGCCTCCTGGGTTCATGCCATTCTCCTGCCTCAGCCTCCCGAGTAGCTGGGACTACAGGCGCCTGCCACCACACCCAGCTAATTTTTAAAAATATTTTTAGTAGAGATAGGGGCCTTAAAAGAAGGTTTCTGGCCGGGCGCAGTGGCTCAAGCCTGTAATCCCAGCACTTTGGGAGGCCGAGGTGGGAGGATCACCTGAGGTCAGGAGTTCGAGACCAGCCTGGCCAACATGGCGAAACCCTGTCTCTACTAAAAGTACAAAAATTAGCCGGGCATGGTGTCGTATGCCTCTAATCCCAGCTACTCAGGAGGCTGAGGCAGGAGAATCGCTTGAACCTGGGAGGCAGAGGTTGCAGTGAGCCAAGATTGCTCCACTGCACTCCGGCTTGGGTGATAAGAGTGAGACTCCATCTCAAAAATAAATATACAATAAATAAAAAAAAAGAGAAAAAAGAAAACTTCTTTTAAAATAATTACAGCCGCCAGGCACAGTGGCTAAAGCCTATAATCCCCAACACTTTGGGAGGCCAAGGTGGGCAGATTGCTTGAGCCTAGCAGTTCAAGATCGGTCTGGGCAACATAGCAAGACCCCATCTCTATAAAAGAAATAAATAGGCTGGGTGTGATTGCTCACGCCTGTAATCCCACCACTTTGGGAGGACCAGGCTTTAGCCCAGGAGCTTGAGCCCAGCCTGAGCAACATAGTGAAACCCTGTCTCTAATAAAAATACAAAAAGTTGGCCGGGCGTGGTGGCTCACACCTCTAATCCCAGTACTTTGGGAGGCCAAGGCAGGTGGATCACAAGGTCAGGAGTTCAAGATCAGCCTGGCCAACATGGTGAAACCCCGTCTCTACCAAAAACTACAAAAATTAGCAGGGCGTGGTGGCACATGCCTGTGGTCCCGGCTACTTGGGAGACTGAGGCAGAAGGATCGCTTGGACCCCGGAGGTGGTTTTGCAGTGAGCCGTGATTGCATCACTGCACTGCAGCCTGGGCAACAGGGTGAGACTCCGTCTCAAAAAAAAAAAGAAAATATTAAGGCTGGGCACGGTCGCTCATGCCTGTAATCCTAGCAGTTTGGGAGGCTGAGGCAGGCTGACCACCTGAGGTCAGGAGTTCGAGACCAGCCTGGCTAACATGGTGAAACCCTGTCTCTACTAAAAATACAAAAATTAGCCGGGCATAGTGGTGTGCACCTGTAATCCTAGCTACTCGGGAGGCTGAGGCAGGAGAATCGCTTGAACCGGGGAGGCGGAGGTTGCAGTGAGCCAAGATTGTGCCGCTGCACTCCAGCTGGGGTGACAGAGTGAGATTCCATCTCAAAAAAAAAGAAAAATTAGCCAGACGTGGTGACACATGCCTATAGTCCCAGCCTACTAGCAGGCTAAGGTGGCAGAGTCACCTGAGTCCGGGAGGTCGAGGCTGTAGTGAGCTGTGATCGTGCCACTGCACTGCAGCCTGAGCAACAGAGTGAGACCCTGTCTCACAAAAAGAAAAAAAAAAGATATAAAGATTCACAGTGGTTTGAAAAAGTGAACAGGGAGGTCTCATGGACTCTTCCTCTCAGTTTCCTCCAATAGTAACATCTTGCATAACTGCAGTGCAATATCAAAACCAGGAACTTGACATTGATGCTATCTACAGAACTTATTCAAATTCCACCAACAAGGAGACGATCTGAAAGACTTATTGGTAGAATTTGGGTTGAACAGGCATCCTCCGTGGATGTCCCAGTCCCAAAGCCCAGACTGAGTCGAAGTACCGGAGTTGGAGATTCCTGCTGCAAACATTTCTATCCCCACCTGGGAGCCTGCCTTCCTGACAGTGCAGGCCCTTCAGCAATGAGAAGGACCGCGAACAGCGGTCGCTTCAGAGGCTGGATGACAGACAGACACACCCGCAATCTTGGGGGAGGAAATGGATCCAGTCAGAGAGCAAATGGAGCGGCCTCATTTCCTTCCCTTTTGTCCTTTGCAGGAAACTGGCATTGACTCAGCTGTGGGCAGTGGGGTAGGGAGGGGTGCGAGGGGGTGTCTAGAGCATCCTGAGGCTTGTCCTCCCTGTCTTGCTACTTAGGACTGTGGGCCCAGCCATAAGCCACTTTCTCCACCATCTAGAGACAAAGCTACGCTTTAAAAAATTATTTATTTATTTATTTATTTATTTATTTATTTATTTAGAGACAGAATCTCACTGTGTCGCCCAGGCTGGAATGCAATGGCATGATCTCGGCTCACTGCAATGTCCGCCTCCCGGGCTCAAGTAATCCCTCTGCCTCAATCGATCCTCCTGCCTCAGCCTCCCAAGTAGCTAGGACTACAGGCATGCACCATCACACCCAGATAATTCTTTTGTGTGTGTTTTGTAGAGACAAGGTTTCACCATGTTGCTCAGGCTGGTATCGAACTCCTGAATTCAAGTGACCCTCCCGCCTCAACCTCCTAAAGTGCTGGGAGTACAGGCGTGAGCCACAAAGCCTGGCCAAAGATGCACTTTTAAGAAGAATTTCATTTACCAAGCATTTTGCATGTGACATTTATTGATCCAGGAGTATTTTTTAAATAGAGTCTCACTGTATCACCCAGGCTGGAGTGCAGTGGCGCAATCACAGCTGATTGCAGCCTGAAACTCCTGGGCTCAAGCAATCCTCCCAATATAGCCTCCCAAGTAGCTGGGACAATAGGTGCTCACCACCACACCCAGATAATTTTTGAATTTTCTGTAGAGACAGGGTCTTGCTATGTTGCCCAGGCTGGTCTCTAGAACTCCTGGCCTCAAGCAATCCTCCCGCCCTCATCTTCCCAAATTGCTGGGATTACAGGAGCGAGCCACTGCACCCATCTGATCCAGGAGCTTTGCGTTTCATTTCACTTGCTCACATTCCCTTCTCACAGATGAGGAGACTGATGCTCTAGGAAGTTAAGTGACTTTCCCAAGGTCATACAGGTGGAGAGTGAGCCTGGGGACAAATACATGTCCTGTCTGGCTGCATCTGTGGATGTAGGGTAAGAGGAAGAAAGAGTAGCCTCTCTTTGTACAGCTCAGTTGAGGCTACCAAATTCTTTCACATCCTTGAATTTAGTTGGCCTTTAAGACAGGCCACGTTATAACTTTAATTTTTAAGCAGATGGAGAGAAACACTAGGCTTACATCAAATAATATGCCCAAGGTCAACAAGGAAGCAAGGGAAATAACCGAGAGTCAAACCCAGGTCTACCACACTCAGGAGCCATACTCGGGTGGGGCACTGTGGCTCGCGCCTATAATCCCAGCACCGCGGGAGGCTGAGGCCGGAAAATCACCTGAGTCCAGGAATTTGAGACCAGCCTGGCCAACATAGTGAGACCCCATCTCTACAAAATAAAAAAATTAGTCAGGCATAGTGGTGCATACCTGTAGTCCCAGCTACTCAGGAGGCTGAGGCGGGAGGATTGCTTGAGCCTGGGAGTTTGAGGCTGCAGTGAGCAGTGATTGCACCACTGTACTCTAGCTTGGGCCACTGAGTGAGACCCTGTCTCAAAAAAGAAAAAAAAAATCCATGCTCCTCCCAGCAAGCCACTCTGGCTGTGGCATGGCCTTGCTCTTCCTCTCAAGTTTTATGTAGCCCAGTTGGAAGCCAAGACTGATACGTGGAAGGACAACTGAGGACACACAGCAGGACTCAGGAAAGCTGAGTGGATCAGGAAGCGGGGGACTTGCCAATGGATCTTAAGGGGCAGTGAGACTTGACTGTAGCTTCAGGGGTGGGCATTTAGACAGGTGAAACAGCACGAGGGAGTGCTACATGGAAAGCGAGAACCAGCCAAGGTACGGAGGTAGAAGTAACTGATTCTGACCGGGTGCGGTGGCTCATGCCTGTAATCCCAGCACTTTGGGAGGCCGAGGTGGGTGGATCATCTTGAGGTCAGGAGTTCAAGATCAGCCTGACCAATATGGTGAAACCTTGTCTCTACTAAAAATACAAAAATTAGCCAGGCATGGTGGTGCGCGCCTGTAGTCCCAGCTACTTGGCAGACTGAGGCAGGAGAATCACTTGAACCCGGGAGGAAGAGATTGCAGTGAGCCAAGATCGCGCCACTGCACTCCAGCCTGGGCGACAGAGCAAGATTCCGTCAAAAAAAAAAAAAAAAAAAAGAAGTAAATAAGGAGACAGGAGGACAGGCACAGCGGCTCATGCTCATGCCCATGCCTATAATCATAGCCTATGGGAGGCTGAGGCAGGAGGATCACTTGAGGCCAGGAGTTCGAGACCAGCCTGGTCAACGTAGCAAGACTCCATTTCTATAAAAAAAATTAGCCAGGCATGGTGGTGCACACCTCTAGTCCCAGCTACTCAGGAGGCTAAGGCAAGAGGAGGATCGCTTGAGCCCAGGAGTTCAAGGCTGTGGTAAGCTATGATTGTGCCACTGCCCTCCAGCCAGGCAACAGACCTGTCTCAAAAAAAAAGAAAATCGGGAGGCCAAGGCAGGCAGGTCACTTGAGGCCAGGAGTTTGAGACCAGCCTGGCCAACATGGTGAAACCCTGTCTCTACCAAAAATACAAAAAGTTAGCCAGGCATGGTGGTGCACATCTGTAATCCCAGCTACTCAGGAGGCTGAGGCAGGAGAATCACTTGAACCCGCGAGGTGGAGGTTGCAGTGAGCTGACATTGCGTCACTGCACTCCAGCCTCGGCGACAGAGCGAGGCTCTATCTCCAACAAAAGAAAAAAAAGGCAAAAAGAAAAGAAAGAGAGACTTAGGAATCCCTAAGCTTGTTTCCCTCATGGATTGATCACACCTTTCAAGAGCAAAGCAAGATGAGTCCCAGGTACCACTGGAGATTAAAGACTTTTAGGGATATGAGGGGAGGGAGGCTACGGAGAGAAATGAGGCTGGAGGGAAAGCAAGGTTGGATCACAAAGCACCTCGAACACCTGCTCTGAAGCCTGGCTTTGTCAGAGGCAAACAGTAGCCAAAGAAACATCTGAAGCACACGAGCTCCAACTTGCATTGTCTGGAGTCCTCCCTACCTCTGGCCTCTCTATGTTAGGTGAAATGGTAAATTTCTGTCTTGTTTAGGTAGTGGTTCTCAAAGTGTGGTCCCTTGACCAGCAGCACTAGAAATGCAAATTCTGTTTTTGAGACAGGGTCTCACCCTGTGGCCCAGGCTGGAATGCAGTGGTGCAGTCATAGCTCACTGCAGCCTTGAATTCCTGGGCTCAAGTGATCTTGCCTCAGCCTCCTGAGTAGCTGGGACTACAGGCCACCATACCCAGCCAGGAATGCAGATTTCTTAGACTCCATCCCAGACCTGTTACTCGGTCAGAAACTCTGGAGGTGGGGCCCAGAAAGCTGTATTTTTTTTTTTTTGAGACAGAGTCTTGCTCTGTTGCCCAGGATGGAGTGCATTGGTGCAATCTCGGCTCACTCCAACCTCCACCTCCTGGGTTCAAGCGATTCTCCTGCCTCAGCCTCCCGAGTAGCTGGGACTACAGGCACACACCACCACACCCGGCTAATTTTTTTTTTTTTTTTGAGACGGAGTCTTGCTCTATTGCCCAGGCTGGAGTGCAGTGGCGCGATCTCGGCTCACTGCAAGCTCCGCCTCCCGGGTTCACGCCATTCTCCTGCCTCAGCCTCTCCGAGTAGCTGGGACTACAGGCGCCCGCCACCACGCCCGGCTAATTTTTTTTTTGTATTTTTTAGTAGAGACGGGGTTTCACCGTGGTCTCGATCTCCTGACCTCATGATCCGCCCGCCTCGGCCTCCCAAAGTGCTGGGATTACAAGCGTGAGCCACCGCGCCCGGCCCACACCTGGCTAATTTTTGTATTTTTAGTAGAGACAGGGTTTCGCCAAGTTGGCCAAGCTGGTCTTGAACCCTTGACCTCAGGTGATCCGCCTGCCTTGGCCTCTCAAAGTGTTGGGATTACAGGTGTGAGCCACTTGCCTGGCCCTCTAGCCGATCCTTAACAAGCCCTCTAGTTAATCCTGATGCACAGTACAGTTTAAGAGCACAGATTTAAACTAATTTGAGCCCCTGGATGTAATTTGCAGCTCAAAGCCTCTATTACAGTGGTTCTTGACCTTGGCTCCATATTGGAATCGCTTTTAAGATGGTGATGTCTAAACATCATACTGGCTGGGCATGGTGGCTCACATCTGCAATCCCAGCGCTTTGGGAGGCAGAGGTGGGAGGATGGCTTGAGGCCAGATGTTCGAGACCAGCCTGGACAATATAACAAGACAAAAAAAGGTCTATAGAGTCTCTACAAAAAATTTAAAAATTAGCCAGGCCTGGTGGTGCATGCCTGTGATCCCAGCTGCTTGGCAGGGGCTGAAGTGAGAGGATCACTTGAGCCCGGGAGGTTGAGGCCGCAGTGAGCTGTGTTTGCACCACTGCACTCTGGTCTGGGCGACAGGATGAAACCCTGTCTCAAAAAAAAAAAAAAAGGCCACCACGTTTGTTTTATTTTATTTGTTTTTGAGACGGAGTCTCATCTGTCACCCAGACTGGAGTGCAGTGGTGTGATCTTGGCTCACTACAACCTCCGCCTCCCGGATTCAAGCAATTCTTTTACCTCAGCCTCCTGAGTAGCTGGGATTACAGGCGCCCACCACCACGCCAGGCTAATTTTTGCTTTTTTGTTTTTTTTTTAGACGGAGTCTCGCTCTGTCACCCAGGCTGGAGTGCAGTGGCGTGATCTCAGCTCACTGCAAGCTCCACCTCCCAGGTTCACGCCATTCTCCTGCCTCAGCCTCCCGAATAGCTGGAACTACAGGCGCCTGCCACCGACCCCAGCTAATTTTCTGTATTTTTAGTAGAGACGGGGTTTCACCGTATTAGCCAGGCTGGTCTTGAACTCCTGACCTCAGGTGATCCACCAGCCTTGGCCTCCCAAAGTGCTGGGATTACAGGCATGAGCCACCGTGCCCGGCCACATTATTAATAATTAATGCATGTTTAAGTTTGAGAAGCTGTTCACTGTAAGGGATACAGGAGGCTAATGCACATGTATGGAAGAAGCGATGACCTGTTGGACCAGGGCGGTGGCTATGAAGGTAGATGTTTAATTGGCCAGGCTTCCATCCTCAGTGACAGCTAGCACAGGGCAGCGGGGTGTGTGGAGGAGCTGAAGATGATGGTTTGCAGCTTGCACAAATGTCTGGGTGGTGGTGCCTGTCCCGGGGCTGGGGCACACTTGGAAGACCAGGTTTGAGTGGGAAGATCAGGGAAGTGGTGAGTTCTGTATTGCGGTCCGTCAGTGTTAAGGGAGCTGTGGAGCGCTCAGAGGGAGAAGTTAGGGTGATGGTCAGACTTGTAGTTGTGTAGCTCTGGGGAGACAGCGAGGCAGATACAGAGTCAGGGTCCTCTGCAGAGAGGCTGAAGGGGATGAGATGGCCCGGGGCTTGCCAGAGAGCAAGAAGGGCTAAGGAAGGGACAGGCCTAGAAAGAGGCTCCCACAGCAGGACCTGGGAGGGCATTGGCAGGGCGGAGGAAGGAGAGCTTGGCAAGAATTCTGTTTTGTTTTTTGTATTTTTGAGACAGGGTCTCGCTCTGTCGCCCAGGCTGGAGTGCAGTGGCGCAGTCATAGCTCACTGCAGCCTTGAACTCCTGGGCTCAGCCTCCCGAGTAGCTGGGGGTACAGGCCCATGTCATAACACCCAGCTAATTTTTTTTGTAGAGATGGGGTCTCATTATGTTGCCCAGGCTGGTCTCTAACTCCTGGCCTCAAGCAATCCTCCCGCCTTGGCCTCCCAAAGTGCTGGGATTACAGGCATGAGCCACCGAGCCTGGCCGAGAATTCTGGACTCCCAGGGAAAGAGTGGTTTAAGATGGAGGCCCAAGGGCTGGAGAAAAACCAGAAGAGCACTGCGAAGCAGGCACTGGATTTCGCAAGGAGCGGATCAGTCAGAGGTGAGCTCAGTGACAGCAGAGTCAGTGCAGGGGTGAGGCTGGGGTGTGAGGGTGGAGGAGGATCCCAAAGGTGGGGAGCCAAGACGGGAGAGGGAAGAGAGGAGGGAGAGTGAGCACGTGTAGATGACTCTTTCAAGGGAAGAAGCCATCTGGAAGGGACACAGGGTCAAGGGGATGTTTGATGGGGAACTTCTGGCCGCGTGGGAGTGAAAACAGCAGCGTATACACTGCCGGGACCCTCCCTTGCGGCAAGCCACGGCCAGCCTGTCTGCAGCAGCAAAGAGCATGCGCGAGAGGCTGGGCGCACCTGCCACCGTCACAGCAGAGAAGCGGCCAACAGCAGACGAAGGCAGTTGGGTGGGCACTGCTGGGCTGCTCGCCGGTCGAGCAAGCTTAAGTCAAGGGACCAAACCTGTCTGTGTCTCAGTTTTTCACCCATAAAATGGGGATGCTGATAATTATTACAACTCATTCTCATTCTTACATAGTGTTTTATATTGATAATATATATTATATATAATGTATATAATTATATAATATATGGCCGGGCGCGGTGGCTCACGCCTGTGATCCCAGCACTTTGGGAGGCCGAGGTGGGCGGGTCACGAGGTCAGGAAATCGAGACCATCCTGGCTAACACGGTGAAACCCCGTCTCTACTAAAAAATACAAAAAAATTAGCCGGGCGAGGTGGCGGGCGCCTGTAGTCCCAGCTACGTGGGAGGCTGAGGCAGGAGAATGGCGTGAACCCCGGGGGACGGAGCCTGCAGTGAGCCGAGATCACGCCACTGCACTCCAGCCTGGGTGAAAGAGCGAGACTCCTTCTCAAAAAAAAAAATAAAAATAAAAATAATAATTATTATATAATATATATAAAATATATATAATGCCCTGTCGCTTCCATGCCTTGATTTCAGCTCTGCCTTCCTCTAACTCTGAATAATAACGATATATTATATGTATTTTAATATATAATTATATATTATAATATATAATTGTATTTTATATGTATTTAATATGTATATATAATTATATTGTATATTTATAACATATAATTATATATTACATATTATATATCATACATATATACTATATTATAATTATATATTTAAATTATATATTTATAATATATTTATACATTATAAGCAAGTATATACTTTATTTGTTAAAGTATATATCTAATTTATAGATAAATTAGATATAAATATAAATATAATATATTTAATTTATATATTATATATAATTTTTATATATTATAAATATAATATATTATATATATATTTATTATATATATTTATAATATAAAAATATACTTATATAGTTTTATAAATATAAAAATATATTTTTATAAAATGTAAAAATATATTTATATATTATAAATATAAAACGATATATTTATAATATATAAAGATTATATATAATATATAAATTAAGTATATTGTATATAAAGATTATATAGGTTATACAGATTGTAATATATAAATTAACGTAATATTATATATTATATGTAAAGATTATATAGATATAGCTGGGCGCGGTGGCTCACGCCTGTAATCCCAGGACTTTGGGAGGCCGAGGTGGGCGGATCACGAGGTCAGGAGATCCAGACCATCCTGGCTAACACGGTGAAACTCCGTCTCTACTAAAAATACAAAAAATTAGCCAGGCGTGGTCGTGGGCACCTGTAGTCCCAGCTACTGGGAGGCTGAGGCAGGAGAATGGTGTGAACCCGGGAGGCGGAGCTTACAGTGAGCCGAGATCCCGCCACTGCACTCCAGCCTGGGTGACAGAGCGAGACGCCGTCTCAAGAAAAAAAGATTATATAGACATATAGATTAACATATAATTATTTATTCTTTATATATTCTCTATATAAAAATTTTATATATAATCTGTATCTTTATATGTAGAATATATATTAATCTTTATATACAGAATATATAGATTATATATAAACTATAAATTAAATATAATATAATATATAAATATACGTTAAATATAATGTATAAATATAATCTTTGTATATTATTAAATATAATATATAAACATAATATTTATATATAATATATAATTATTATCCCCATTTTACAGATTTATAAATATATGTATAAATCTGTAAATCTCTATATGTGTATATTTACCCTTTTAGGTTCTCATAGCAAGCCTACGAGGTAGGTGTTGTGAGGATTAAGTGAGTTAATATATATAAAGTGGCCAGGTGTGGTGGTTCATGCCTGTAATCTCAACACTTTGGGAGGCCAAGGCAGGAGGATCCCTTGAGCTTGGGAGCTGAAGACCAGCCTGGGGAACTTAGTGAGAACTTGTCTGTACTAAAAATAAAAATAACAACAACAACAAAAATCTAAAGTGCTTATAAGAGTGCTTGGCACATAGTCCATACTAGATCTGCGGGCAGCGATTCTCCTTCTTCTTCTGCATGAACGAGAGAAACTGAAAACCTAGGGAAGATTCTTTAGGGTGTTTAAATCCTGCAAATGGGCCAGGCACGGTGGCTCCCACCTGTAATCCCAGCACTTCAGGAAGCCTAAGGCCAAGGTGGGAGGATCGCTTGAGCTCGGGAGTTTGAGACCAGCCTGGGCAACGTAGCAAGACCCTGTCTCTACGAAAAATAAACATGAATAAATCAGTCCTGCAAATGTCTCCAGAAGGTCTGAAATGTAAGAGGATTCCAACATGCCAGGCTGGAATGTCAGCTCCATGAAGAGAGTGATACTGTAGTGAACAGCATCTGCAGAGCCAAGACCATGGCCTGGTCCATAGCAGGCACTCAGTAAATATTGGGGCCTCTGAGGCCTTCTACCCCAGCCCCATCTGAAGGATCAGTTTTTTTATTTTTTATTTTTATGTTTTTTTGAGATGAAGTCTCACTCTGTCACCCAGGCTGGAGTGTAGTAGCGCAATCTCTGCTCACTGCAACCTCCACCTCCCAGGTTCAAGGGATTCTCCTGCCTCAGCCTCCCGAGTAGCTGAGATTATAGGCACCTGCCACCATGCCTGGCTAATTTTTTTGTATTTTTAGTAGAGACGGGGTTTCACCATGTTGGCCAGGCTGGTCTGGAACTCCTGACCTCAGGTGATCTACCCGCCTCAGCCTCCCAAAGTGTTTGGTGGCGTGAGCCACCACACAGGCCGCTGTCAGTTTTTTCTAAGACATCCCAACTAAGTGGCCATCCACTCTCTGCTTGCATACCTCTCATAGCGAGGAGGTCACTACCCTCCCTACCTGCCCTGCCAAGGGAGCACATTCTCCTTCTGGGTGGTTCCAGTGGATGCCCTATCGGTTCCACTCCTTGGTCCCAGCTCTGCCTTCTTCCAACTCTGAAGGTAGCGAGCCTCTCCAAACTGTCTCCTGGCCATGGAGAGAGGAGCTCCAGGAAGCAAGTCCATCACCTCTCACCTGGATGACTGCAATTGTCCCCTAACTGGTCTCCCTGCATCCACCTAGTCTCAACTCAGCACCCAGGGGATTCCTGTAAAAAAGTTACATCTGGCCAGACACCATGGCTCATGCCTGTAACCCCAGCACTTTGGGAGGCCAAGGCGGGAGCATTGCTTGAACCGAAAAGTTCAAGACCAGCCTGAGTAGCTGGGATTACAGTCATGTGTCATCACATCTGGCTAATTTTTGTATTTTTAGTAAAGACCGGGTTTTGCCATATTAGCCAGGCTGGTCTCGAACTCCTGACCTTGTGATCCGCCTGCCTCAGCCTTCCAAAGTGCTGGGATTACAGGTGTGAGCCACCACACCCAGCTGCTGACTCTATTCTTATAAGCAAAAATTTTTTGTCTGGGCACGGTAGCCTCACACCTGTAATCCCAGCACTTTGGGAGGCTGAGGCGGGCGGATCACAAGGTCAGGAGTTCGAGACCAGCCTGACCAACATGGTGAAACCCCGTCTCTACTAAAAATACAAAAATTAGCTGGGCATAGTGGCACACGCCTGTAATCCTTGCTACTCAGGAGGCTGAGGCAGGAGAATCACTTGAACCGGGGAGGCGAAGGTTGCAGTGAGCCAAGATTGTGCCACTGCATTCCAGCCTGGGCAACAGAGCGAGACTCTGTCTCAAAAAAAAAAAATTTTTTTTTTAAAGTTACATCTGGCAGGTCGCGGTGGCTCACACCTGTAATCTCAGCACTTTGGGAGGCTGAGGTGGGTGGATCATGAGGTTAGGAGATTGAGACCATCCTGGCTAACACGGTGAAACCCTGTCTCTACTAAAAATGCAAAAAAAAAATTAGCCAGGTGTGGTGGCGGGCGCCTGTGGTCCCAGCTACTCGGGAGGCCGAGGCAGGAGAATGGCGTGAACCCAGGAGGCAGAGCTTGCCCTGAGCCGAGATCGGGCCACTGCACTCCAGCCTGGGCGACAGAGCGAGACTCCATCTCAAAAAAAAAAAAAAAAAGTTACATCTGATCTTCTTTTATTTATTGAGCTTGCCCTGAGCCAAGATCGGGCCACTGCACTCCAGCCTGGGTGACAGAGCAAGACTCTATCTCAAAAAAAAAAAAAAAGTTACATCTGATCTTCTTTTATTTATTTTTCTCTTTTTTATTACTAAGATGAGGTCTATGATCCTCCCGCCTTGGCCTCCCAAAGTGCTAGGATTACTGGTGTGAGCCACTGTGCCCGGCCTTTTTTTGTTGTTATTTGAAGCAGGGTCTCACGCTGTTGCCCATCCTACAGTGCAGTGGTGCTATCACAGCTCACTGCAGCCTCAAACTCCTGGGCTCAATCCTCCCGCCTCAGCCTCCTGAGTAGCTGGGACTACAGGCGCTTGCTACCAGTACATCTGATCTTGTCCCACCTCCACTCAAAGCCCTCCAGCTGCCTCCAGCTCAGAGTAAACACTCAGGCCCTCTGCAAAGCCACCTCCCACTGCCGACAGGCTCTCTCTCTATCCCAGTGTGAGACACATTGACCAGCACACCAACAAACCAGCAGACAGTTTTTGCTTTTATTGGTCAAGAATTCTTTACAAAACCCACACACACACGTCCACACACACACATGATGCCTGCCCTGCTGTGGCCACTCTGGCCCTGGTGTCTCCTGGGATCAGGCCCTCCTGGCCTATCCCAGGGGAAAGCATCCTGCAGCCCCTCTGGGTCAGCAGTGAAGGAGCAGAGAGAGGGAACCTCCTTTTCTGCTTCTCTGCTCAGGAACAGAGGTCTGTGCCCCACCTGTCGGGTAGCAGGTGGAGGTGACAGAGAAAGAGCATCCTCCTCTTCCCACCGTTGAGCCCCTGGAGTTGCTAGCCTAGGCCCCCAGTGTCACAGCTGCCAAGGCCTGGGGGTCATCTGCTGATTGAACCTTCCCCATCCCCATTTTGCAGATTGAAACACAGCAGTCCAAAGACGGCGGGCGAGTCACCTAAGGTCACGGTGCTGGAGCACAGTGGCAGAGCAGGGACGGGGACTCCACTCTTCTTGGCCTCCAGGAGGTGGGAAGTGTGAAACCTGGACCCTGCTTCACCCCCCAGGGAAGGGCAGAGCCAGGGCCTGGGGCAGGAAGGGAGTGCCCAGAGATGATCCCTGGAGCCCATGCCCAGGGAAAGCAGCCCCCAGGGCAGCTGAGTGAGCAGCAGGGTCTGGCCAGGACTATAAAGGTTTGCCAAGGGTGCCCTCTGTGACTGCCCGTGTGGCTTGCTCAGGGATGCGGCCCGGGTCGGTCAGGATACTGGTAGATGTGCCCAGCTGGCGTAGGGAGTTCAGGACAGCTGGGTGGGAGACAGAGAGAGAGAGATACTTCCTGGGGTCAGGGCCCTACTCTTGGATGTGGAACCAAAGGGATAGGGGGAGGTACTAGTTGGCAAGACTGTCACCCCCTCCTAGAACCTCTGTCTACAGGCATCTGGTGGCCAGAGGACCATCTGGGGGATGGGGGGTGGCCACAACGCTAGGCTGTGTTGAAGGCAAGCTGGATGTGGAACCTAAGCAGGGTGGAATGCTCCCTCCACCCCCGAGGTTGGGTCCCTCTAGCAGGCAGGGAGATGGCTCACGTACTTGGCCGGAGAGCGGGCAGAGAGCAGTACTGGTCCAGCCAGGCCAGTGAGGTCTGGCGGAGGGTGTGCACACTTGCCGTGGACACCATCCCGTTGAAGGACTCAAACAGAGGCCGGATGAGGATGCTGAACTGGGCCCAGGTCAAGGAGCTGCCTGTGGTCCAGCTGGTCCCCCCACACCACGTGGAGCCCCGATGCCCCATTCAAACCAGGGGAAGAAAGGGCCTGGACACTGTCGAACCTTGAATCCCAATGACTCGTGTTGCAGCCCTTACTTCTTCTTTTTTTTTGAGACGGAGTCTCGCTCTGTCACCCAGGCTGGAGTGCAGTGGCGCGATCTCAGCTCACTGCAACTTCTTCCTCCCAGGTTCAAGCAATTCTCCTGCCTCAGCCTCCTGAGTAGCTGGGATTACAGCTGTGCGCCACCACGCCTGGCTAATTTTTGTATTTTTAGTAGAGACGGGGTTTCGTTATGTTGGTCAGGCTGGTTTTGAACTCCTGACCTCGTGATCCACCCACCTCGGCCTCCTAAAGTGCTGGAATTACAGGCGTGAGCCACTGTGCTCGGACTTCTTTCTTTCTTTCTTTCTTTCTTTCTTTCTTTCTTTCTTTCTTTCTTCTTTCTTTCTTTCTTTCTCTTTCTTTCTTTCTCTTTCTTTCCTTTCTTTTTTTTTTTTTTTGACAGAGTCTCGCTCTGCTGCCCACTTGGCTCACTGCAACCTCCACCTCCCGGGTTCAAGCTGTTCTCCTGCCTCAGCCTCCCGAGTAGTTGGGATTACAGGCACGTGACACCATGCTTGGCTAATTTTTGTATTTTTAGTAGAGACGGGGTTTTGCCATGTTGGCCAGTCTGGTCTTGAACTCCTGGCCTCAAGTGATCCACCTGCCTCGGCCTCCCAAAGTGCTGGGATGACAGGCGTGAGCCACCGCGCCCGGCTTGCAGTCCCTACTTCTGTCCTGCCAAGACCTTCCCAGCTCCCTGCCTCTCAATCCCCTCCTCCTTGCCCCTCCACGGCCCTTACTCTGTGCCGAACCATTCCCCATCCCCGAGCTCCCTGCCTGGGCTCAGTCAAGAACTTGACCCCTGAGCCAGATCAGGGAGTGGATTCCAAGTCTTCTGTAGGCCTCACTCCAGAGTTCAGGTTCTCCCAAACTGCCCTCGGGGCTTCCTGAGGTCAGGGCCAAGTATCCCCTTACCCAAGGACTCCTCCTTCAGTTTCCCTCTCTGCTCCTAGCCCCCCATCCCTGGGCAATTTTGCTGGCCAAGATGGCCAGGGCATGGAAGCAGGGGGCAGAACCAGAGCCTGTCACCTGGGAGCAGCTCTGAGCCTGCCCGGCCTGGAGAGCTAGGCCTCCATCCCAGGCCCAGCCTGGTCTCACCCTGCCACAGCCCCTGCAGCCCCCCAGCCACGGGCTTGAGGGAGGATACCACCCAGAACTTCCAGTTGTGCAGCGTACGGGTTCGGACGTAGTCATCAAACATGTCTCGCATCTGGTCAAAACGCTGGTGTGTGATGGGTACCCCTGTGGCGGGCAGCTGCTGTTGGCACAGGCTGGGGGCAGGGCAGGGGTCAGGGGCTGGGGGTCAGGCGGCATGGCCCCCTGGTCCCAGCACCCGCCTGGACCCTGCCTACTTAATGGCGGCATTGAGCTCCTCAATCTCATCCCGCAGCTGCTGGGCCTCCTCCTGCAAGCCCGCGCGCTCCTGCTGTAGCATAAGGATGTACTCGGCTGTCTTCTGCAGTGTGGTAGCTTTGCTCACCTGCAGACGCCACCAGGGGGGCTCAGGCAGGTGCTAGAGGCTGCGCCCTGGGACCCACTGAGGCACTGGGATGGGAGGAGGCAAGAGTGTCTGGAGCACTCCCCTGCAATTGAGTTTTGGGTGGGGGGGTCCAGAAAGGGCCCCTGTGGTTTTGGGAGTGCCAGCCTGGGCCCGGGGCTCACCTTGAGGCTGGGCTGGGCACTGAGTGTGCTCACAAGCCCATGAAGGGTGTCAAACCCCAGCTTGATGTTAAAGCGCCGCTTCTGCTCCGCGGAGATGTGTGTGATACGCCGGTTCTCGGTCTCGGGGAGCAGAGAGTTGGGTGAGCCTAGGAAGGAGCCCGGGAGGGCCTGGGGGTAGCAAACCGATCTTGGGGTGGGGGATGCTGCCCACCTTGTTGCTGTCTGGACGGCCCCGGCTGAGAATGGGTTGCGGGGGAGAGACACGGACACTCAGAGTCCCAGGGCCTGGCATGGAGCTGAGGTCCCCTGATAGCCGCCGTTCACTGCCTGTGGTAGGGACAGACAGACCCACAGAAAGACCGACCCGGAGGAAAGGGTCCCCATTGCCCCCTTCCTCTCATCCTGGCCCCAGACCCAGTCCCCTTCTTCTTCCTCCTCTTCCCCTCATCCCCTAGATTTCCCCAATCCCTGCAACCCCTCTCTTTACCACTGGGCGCTGGGGGTGAGAGCCGCTCCGCTTTGGGGACAAGCAGGGGCCTGGAAGGGGCCAATGTGGCTGGGCCTGGAGGTGGCCGGGGCGGTGTAGGGGCCGGGGTCGGGGGAAGGAACGTGCAGGGGAATTCAGGGACTGTCTCCTGCTGGGGTGGAGAAGGGCGGAGAGTCGGGGCGAAGGCCGTGGGCACAGCCCCACCGCCCAGTGCCCGAGATCTTACCGGGGACCCTGGGGACCGGAGGAGGGTGTTGGATACAAGTGGTGGCTCCAGGGCTTGCTCCGGCTTGGCTGTGCACGGGCAGAACCGTGAGGCTGCTGGGGCTGGCCCACCCCCGGCATCTATCAAGACCCCATCCTGCCCCTCCCAAGAGTCCACACCCCTTTTAGGTACAGGCCCCATGTCCCTCATTCCTCATCACTCTGTCTCTCAAACTGGACCTGCCCCTTCACCTTCGTCTTCCTCCCCACCCCCCAGCCTCCCTCCCCAGGCTTTTCTCTCCCCGTTGCTGGCCCTCACCTGCCGTGAGCAGCTGTGTGAGGCAGGGGTTGTTGCTCCCCGCAGTGGTGGGGGGACTGGCAGTGGCAGGGGCTAAGGTAGGGGGGCTGGATTTCTGTCCCCTAGGGGATGGGGTGGGAGGCTTGCCTCTGGGCATGGAGAAGCAAGGCCCAAAGGCAGGCTCCGAATACCCCGAGGGTAGAAGTTCTATGGGGAAGGGGGTGGGGGCTGGGCTGGGGACAGGCTGCGGGGTGGGTGGGAAGGCTGCAGGAGCAGGCAGCGGAGACACTCCTGAGGCAGGAGGGACGGTGGGGAAGGGAAACCTGGGAGAGAAGAGAGGCTCTTCCTGCAGCAAAGCAGTGGGTGGCGCCATGGGAGGGAAGGGAGGTGGGAGGCAGGGCTCCAGGCCTGGCACCTTGGCAGGGGGTGGGTAATGCAGCAGAGGTGGGGGTACAGGAGGGGGTGGGAGCCGGGGCTTGGGGTCTTCAGGAAGGAGGAAATCAGAGCTCAGGAAGGCGCTGGAGTCCAAGGGGCCAGGGCAGCTGTTCCGAGCCTGGTTGGGGGGACAGACAGACACTCAGAGAGCAGAGGAGAGAGCTGCCCCTGGCAGCCATCTGGGCCTCCCCTGCCCTGCCCTGCCCTGCCCTGCCCTGGCCGAGGTCTGGACTGGGGCCCTGGGGAGAGATAGGAGAAATGAGCCCCGCCTTCCAACACACACAGGTGTGCGAACATATACACGGAGCAGGGAAATTACAATGAGAGGAGGGAGTAGAGTATATTTATGCAAAAAGCAGGGACAGCGGAGCATCAATCTTTCTGCCCATCCATTTGTCTCCCAAATAACTTATCCATCCATCCATCCATCCACTAACTTGTCCACCAATCCATCCACCAACCAACTCACCCATCCATTCATCATCCATCCATCCACTAACTTGTCCACCGATCCATCCACCAACCAACATACCCATCCATTCATCATCCATCCATCCATTAACTTGCCCACTGATCCATCCACCAACCAACCCACCCATCCATTCAACATCCATCCATCCACTAACTTGTCCACCGATCCATCCACCAACCAACCCACCATTCCTTCATCATCCATCCATTCACTAACTTGTCCACCAATCCATCCATCAACCAACCTATCATTCCTTCATCATCCATCCACTAACTTCACCAATCCATCCACTAACCAACCCACCCATCCATTCATCATCCATCCATCCACCCACTAACTTGCCCACCAATCCATCCACTAACCAACCCACCCATCCATTCATCAATTGTCCATCTACTACTCCATCCACCAATCTCTCCATCCATCCATCTTCCATCCATTCACCTACCTATTTATCAATCTATGAACCAGCTCATCTACCACTCTCTCCACCAGCCTACCAGATATTAATGCATTAACTAATCCATCCAACCATCTATACGTCCATCATTCATCCACCAACCCATCCATAATCCATCCATCCATCCACCATCTATACATTTCCAGCCACTTAACCACCAATGAGCCCATTCACTGATCCATTAAACTATTCATCTATGTATCCATCCACCAGCCCATCCATCCAACCAACCACTCACCTACCCATATATCCACCAACCCACGTGTGCCTCCACTGCAGTCTAAGATGCGTCTATCCATTCACCAGCACACCCATTCATCTGCACACTTGCTCATTCATTCAGTCACTGACTCACTCATTGGACAACCATTCACTGAGTGCTGTTATGTGCCTGAGCCGCATTAGGTATAAGAATGCAGTGGTGAGCAAAACATAACCCTTTCAGTAAGGAGCTCACTGTCTGATGGAGAGACACCCCTCAGCAACCGATTAGAATGAGCACCTGAAAAGTCTGATGATGGAGGGAAAAGGCCTATAACCAAGCAGCAGGAAGCAACTTCTGAATTGCACCTGGGGGCCAGGCATCGTGGCTCACACCTGTAATCCCAGCACCTTGGGAGGCCGAGGCGGGTGGACTACTGAGGTCAGGAGTTTGAGACCAGCCTGGCCAACATGGTGAAACGCTGTCTCTACTAAAAATACAAAAATCAGCCGGAAATTGCTTGAACACAGGAGGCGGAGGTTGCAGTGAGCCGAGATCGTGCCACTGCACTCAAGCCTAGGCGACAGAGTGAGACTCTGTCTCAAAAAAAAAAAAAAAAAAAAAATTGCACTTGGGGAATTCATGAACCAAAATGGTAGATTCACTGTTTCCTAAACATCCACGCTCAGCTTTCTGCCTCAAAGCTTTTGTTCCTGCTGTTCTCCCATCTGGCTTGACCTCAGCCAGTCCCTTCTGTCCAAAGCTGACCTATTCTCTAAGGCCCAGAAACTCCCCTTCTCCAGGAAGCCTTCCACAAGCAACTGGCCCTTGGTGGAGCCCACTCCATGGTCTCCATGCCCTTAGCTTTCTCCCACAACCGTTTTGTCCAGTTCTGCTTCACGGGGTCCCTCCCAGAGGGCAGAGATGGGGTCTTTCTTCCCCTCCAATCTCCAAGCAGAAGACTGGGCACTCAGGGAGTGTCTGATGCCTCCTGGACATGAACAGGGCAGGACCAGCTCTCAAGTGAGCTGCACAGGGCTGGACAGGGTGGGGTGAGCTCACCTGCAGACGGCTGTGTCCGGAGAGGTGGGTCATGGCCGAGGAAGCTGGGGGCACCTCCGGGCCCAGGGTCCCACTGCTGAAGAGGGAGTCAACCACGGGGCTGAAGCTGGGGGGCTCTGGGAAGTTTGAAGGCATGGGCGGCTGTGGGGGGCGGGAGTTGGTAAAGAAATCTGTAATTCAGACACACAGGGCAACAGCAGTTAGGGCCAGGGCTATGGCTAGGAAACAGCCGGGAGGAGAGTGGCCTGCCTCCAGCCTTGGCGGGTGGAGACGTGGGGGCTGGCGGGCAGAGGGTGGGGGTCCCTTCCACAGAAGATTGTGAAACTGGGAGGGTTTCTGTCTTGATCAGGGGAAGCAGCAACCGTCTTGGGTGGAATGAGCCTGCGTGGGAGGGAGCAGGGGACTGTGGGTGTGAACAGGACCCCAGGAAGCAGCCCCCTCCCCTCCCCAGCCCCAGGCTTAGCTCAGGAAGTCCCCCTCCCCACCCCCTAGTGGCTCCCCTTCCCTGATCTGCTGGAAGTACAGAAAGGGGGTGCTCAGAGAGAGTGTCAGGGTGGAAAAGGGGTGCGGTGCGAGAGGAGGAGGCCTGGGATGGGAGGGGCCCCAGGGTGGCAGAAGTTCAAGAGGGTGAGTTGGAGATGAGGGGGAATGCGAGGTCACTGGGTCTGGGACAAACTTGGTTTGTTGGAAGGTCAACAGATGGAGCCTAGGAGTGGGGTGAAGAGTGTAATGGGGCGAGAGGGGCCTAAGGCTGGGCTCCGAGTGGGGTGGGGATGAGAGGGGCCTAAGGGTGGGCTCTGAATGGTATGTGGGCAAGAGAGAGATATGGGTCGGCTCTGAGTGGGATGGGGGCAAGGGGGGTGCCTAAGGCTGGGCTCCAAGTGGGGTGTGGGCAAGAGGGGCTAAGGGTGGGCTCTGAGTGGGGTGGGGGTGAGAGGGGGATATGGGTCAGCTCCGAGTGGGGTGGGGGTGAAGGGGGACCTAAGGCTGGGCTCCAAGTGGGGTGGGGGCAAGAGGGGCTAAGGGTGGGCTCTGAGTGGGGTGGGGGTGAGAGGGGGCCTAAGGGTGGGCTCTGAGTGGGGTGGGGCAAGGGGTCTGGGAAACCTGCGAGAGCTGGGGGAGGCAGTAGCGGATTGTTTGGGGTGCGGGTTGTGTAAGTCCTGGGCTATTCTGGTTTTGGGAAGCAGCTGGCCACGGCCTGACCACATCCCGGGCCTGGGCGCCGCCTGCCCACCCGCTCCCTTCCGGGCACCTTTCTCTGACCCTGACCAGCCTGTGATCCGTGCCAGCTCCCGAGGCCTCTTAGTCTGGGCAATTCTGACCCCACTGGGACAAATTCCACAGGCCTGGGTGGGCCCTAGCTCCCCGCTTTTTCCCTCCAGCCCCACTGCCAGGAGAGCTGCTCAAATCTGCCTCCCAGGAGCCACCTCCAAGGAGACCAAGAGTCGGTTAGATAAGGTCACCCCAAACCCAGAACCCACTGGGGGGTCAAGTGTGTGTGTGTGTGTGTGTGTGTGTATGTGTGTGTGTCTTCACCCCCAACCCCATCCCCCAGAGATAGAATCGTGCTATGTTGCCCAGGCTGGTCTCAAACTCCTGGCCTCAAGCCATCCTCCTGCCTCAACCTCCTAAAGTGCTGGGATTATAATGAGCTTGCGTGGGAGACAGGAGGGGACTGTGGGTGTGAACAGGAACCCCAGGAAGCAATCCCCTCCCCTGCACAGCACCAGGCTTAGCTCAGGAAGTCCCCCTTCCCATCCCCTGGTGGCTCCCATTCCCTGATCTGCTGGTACAGAAAGGAGGTGCCCAGAGAGAATGCCAGGGTGGGAAAGGGGTGCAGGGCGAGGGGAGGAGGTCAGCCGCTGTGCCTTGCTGTCACCCAGGCTGGAGTGCGGCGGCACGATCTTGGCTCACTGCAACCTCCACCTCCTGGGTTCAAACGATTCTCATGCCTCAGCTTCCCGAGTAGCTGTGATTACAGGCATGCACCACCACACTCAGCTAATTTTTGTATTTTTTAGCAAAAACGGGGTTTTGCCATGTTGCCCAGGCTGGTCTCAAACTTCTGAGCTCAAGCGATCCTCCTGCCTTGGCCTCCTAAAGTGCTGGGATGACAGGAGTGAGTCACCGCTCGCGGCCCTGTGTGTCGTCAGTGGCTCTGCTTTGCAGGAGGGTGCAGGCCCTGTGTGTTGTAGTCACTGAACCCTCGAGTCTCAGCATGGGGTCTGCACGCAGCCTCTGTCTACCCTCTGGGTGTCTGTCGCTCCGTCTGAGGCCATGTGAACCTGTCCTGCCATGATAGCATGGTGCATGTGCGTCTGCTCTGTGCCTGTCTGCGTGTCTAACCCCATGGTGAAACGGTGTCTTTTTGCTGTCCTGCTGCCTGCCTGCCTGTCTGCCTGCCTGCCTGCCTTCCTTCCTTCCTTCCTTCCTTCCTTCCTTCCTTCCTTCCTTCCTTCCTTCCTTCCTTCCTCCCTCCCTCCCTTTCTCTTTCTTTCTTTCTTTCTTTCTCTTTCTTCTTTCTTTCTTTCTTTTTCTTTCTTTCTTTCTTTCTTTCTTTCTTTCTTTCTTTCTTTCTTTTTTTCTTTCTTTCTTTCTTCTTTCTTTCTTTCTTCTTTTTTTTCTTTCTTTCTTTCTCTTTCTTTCTTCTTTTTCTTTCTTTCTTTTCTTTTTCTTTCTTTTTCTTCTTTCTTTTTCTTTCTCTTTCTTTTTCTCTCTCTCTCTTTCCTTCCTTCCTTCCTTCCTTCCTTCCTTCCTTCCTTCCTTCCTTTGTCTTTCTTTCATCTCTCTCTTTCTCTCTTTCTCCTTCCTTCCTTCCTTCCTTCCTTCCTTCCTTCTTTCTTTTTTTTTTTTTTGAGATGGAGTCTCGCTCTGTAGCCCAGGCTGGGGTGCAGTGGCACGATCTCGGCTCACTGCAACCTCCCGGGTTCAAACAATTCTCCTTGCCTCAGCCTCCTGAGTAGCTGGGATTACAGGCCCCGCGGCTGCCTTTGTTTAAAAGGGGGGTGGCTCACGCCTGTAAACCCAGCACTTTGGGAGGCTGAGGTGGATGGATCACCTGAGGTCAGGAGTTCGAGACCAGCCTGGCCAATGAGGGGAAACCCCGTTTCTACTAAAAAAAAAAAAAAAAATACAAAAATTAGTCAGACGTGGTGACGGGCGCCTGTAGTCCCAGCTACTCTGGAGGCTGAGACAGGAGAATCGCTTGAACCTGGGAGGTGGGGGTTGCAGTGAGCCAAGATGATGCCACTGCACTCCAGCCTGGGCAACAGAGCAAGATTCCGTCTCAAAAAAAAGGGGGACCAGGTGGGAGATGGCGAGTGGTCACTGCTGCTCCCCCATCTCCCAGAATCCACAGTTCCTGTCACTAGGTCCCCGAGACCCTGGCTCTAGAATCAGCCTCATGCTGTGCCTGGGCCCAGGCCACTGAGGGCCTAGGGCTCCTCCCTGCTCACAGCTGCTGCCCACTCCCTGGGTCCCAGGCAGGGGTCATGGGGCCGCAAGGACCTCTCATCCCTGAGTCACCAGCCACCCCCTTACCATCGCTGCCCAGGCCTGTCCCCACCCTGCCTTGAGAGAAGTTGCTTCCCAGCCCGAGCTGCTCACCCGGGCCCAAGTCCCTCCCTAGCCTCTGTCCCCTCCACAGACCTGACCTGTCATCCCCTCCCTGAGCTCCTCTGCCTCTGGCTGCCTCCCTGAGCACCCCTCACTAAGCCTCCTGCCTCCATAGAGTTCTGGTCCCCTCCCTGGGTTTCCAGCCAGACCTCCCCAATGGGAGACTCTTGGGGGCAACGAGAGCTGCCGTCTTGGTGGTACCAGTGCGCTCTGCCCTCTGGGTAAATGGAATGTTTGATAAGAGAGGGCCACACCAGCCACCTCCTCTGTGTGGCCCACACTTGTCCCCCCATGCGCCGGCAGCCACCCGGGCTTGCCAGACATCACCTCCTAGCCCCAGTCCCTGCTGGTCTCCCCCAGGTGGGGGTGGCTGGGCTCCTACCTGTGGCCGGGTGCTGTGTGCCCAGACAGGGCTGCTGCCCTCCCAGGCTGGCCTGCTCCCAGGGCACTGCCATGCACACTTCTGCCCCCGGGCAGCCCCCACCCCCTCCCAGGGCTGGAACAGGGGTGGGGGTGGTTCCTCATTCCCTAGTTCCCGCCCCATAGGCCTCCACCTCTTGATTGACAGGCCCAGGACCCTGTGGGGAAGGAATTAGGAGGTCACTAAGACTAAGCCTTTATTCCAGGGACCCTCTTTCTGTCCCCGGGGGCTTCCATGAGATGGGCTGAGCCTGGATATCTACCTGGCCCACACATAGCTCCAGGGGTCCCTAAATGTGTGGCTGTCGGAATAACCTGCAAGACCTACAGCGAAGTGAGGAAGGCCACTTGGAAAGTCAATTGTGACAACAGAGACATTTGTCCACATGTGCATCTACCGACAGGAGCATCTCTGGGAGGACACTGAGGAATCAGTAACTTGGTGGCCCTGGGGTCAGGAGGGGGAGGCAGGGACACTCACGACTTACAAAAATTGCTTTAGGCCAGACGCGGTGGCTCACACCTGTAATCCCAGCACTTTGGGAGGCCCAGGTGGGAGGATCGCTTGAGGTCAGGAGTTCAAAACCAGCCTGGCCGACATGGCAAAACCCCGTCTCTACTAAAAATACAAAAATTAGCTGGGCGTGGTGGCGCGTGCCTGTAATCCCAGCTACTCAGGAAGCTGAGGCACAAGAATCGCTTGAACCTGGGAGGCGGAGGCTGCAGTGAGCCGAGATGGAGCCACTGCACTCCAACCTGGGCGACAGAGTGGGACTCCGTCTCAAAAAAAAAAAAAAAAAAAAAAAGCTTTACAAGATATGATGCACGCCTGGGATGTTCTTTAAAATAACGCACTGGGCACGGTGGCACACACCTGTAATCCCAGCACTTTGGGAGGCTGAGGTGGGAGGATCTTTTGAGCCCAGGAGTTCTAGACCAGCCTGGGCAATACAGGGAGGCCCTGTCTCTTCAAAAAATAAAAAAAATTAGCCAGGCATAATGGTGCGTGCCTGTGGTCCCAGCTACTCGGGAGGCTGAGGTGGGAGGATCACTTGAGCCTGGGAGGTTGAGTCTGCAGTGAGCTGTGATTGTGCCACTGTACTCTAGCCTGGGCAACAGAATGAGACCCTGTCTCAAAAATAAAATAAAATAAAATAAAATAAAATAAAATAAAATAAAATAAAATAGAAATATAACAGAAAAGAAGGAATGTGGTCTAAATAAAAGAAGACTGGCCAAGAGTTGATAAGTCGGTGACATCAGTGATGGTGACTTGGGAGGTTTTTGCTGAACTACTCTTTCTCTACTAGTGCATGTTTGAAATGTCCTCTAGTAAATAGTTTTATTGTTTATTTTAATTTTTTTGAGACAGAGTCTTGCTCTGTCACCTAGGCTGGAGTGCAGCGGCGTGATCTCGGCTCACTGCAACCTCTGCCTCCCAGGTTCAAGCGATTCTCCTGCCTTAGCCTCCCGAGTAGCTGGGATCACAGGTGCCCGCCACCACACCCGGCTAATTTTGGTACTTTTAGTAGATACAGGGTTTCACCATATTTGTCAGGTTGGTCTCGAACTCCTGACCTCACCGCCCGACTCGGCCTCCCAAAAGTGCTGGGATTACAGGCGTGAGCCACCATGCCCAGCCTAGCAAATAGTTTTAAAATGCATTGTGTGAAAAATAAATAGAACCAAATAATTCAAAGTTCTTCTCTCCCCTGAGAGGGTCCCAGCCTTCACTGCTTTCTTGGGAGCCCCTGGTTCCCTGGCCAGGTACTCTCTTGGGCCCTGCCCTCATTGGAAGCCACACCAGCTGGACAAAAGGAGGCCAGGAAGAACCCTCAGAAACCACCCAGACCTGCCAGGTATGGTGGTTCATGCCTGTAATCCCAGCACTTTGGGAGGCCAAGGCAAGAGGATGGCTTGAGCTCAGGAGTTTGGGACCAGCCTGGGCAACATGGTGAAACCCCATCTCTACCAAAAATACAAAAAAAATTAGCCGGGTGTGGTGGTGCACACCTGTAGTCCCAGCTACTCAGGAGGCTGAGGTGGGAGGATCACTTGAGTCTGGGAGGCAGAGGTTGGCACCACTGCACTGCAACCTTGGTGACAGAGTGAGACGCCATCTCAAAAAAAAAAAAAAAAAAAGACAGAAAAAAAGAAACGACCCAGACTATCAGCCCTCCCAGAGGGGCCTGGGATGGGCTCATCGGCCTTCCTCAAATGGACCCTGCCCGTCCACCCCACCTGGGGAGGGGCTCGCCCCACCTGAGATGTCCATGAAGTCATCCAGGCTTGGCTGCAGTGGCGTCAGGTCTGGCTGGATCATGTCAGCATTGCCGACGTAGGCTGGAGGCAGCAGTGGCGACATCAGCAGCAGCAGGCAGGGAGGAGCGGGGGTCCCCACCCCCATCCCCAGCCATCCCTCCCTTGGCCTCCTGGAATCCCACAGGCCTTCACCCCTCTCCCCTGCCCCTTCTCAGACCCTCACCATCCTCAGGCGGCAGCTGCAGGGGCGAAGGGCCGGACTGAGTCATGGTGAAGAGAGTGTCCGAGATGTCGGACAAAAAACAATTGAGGTCCAGGAGCTGCCGCCCACCTGGCTCCTCCTCTGGGTCCCCCAGCAGCACGGGGACCACACTGGAGAAGAGCTGTTTGCACCATTGCTCCGGCGGCGGCCACCTGCCTTCCGCCTAGGGAGACAGAACCGTCAGCAGCCGCTAAAGAGCTCCCACTGCTCCGGCCTTCCATATCACCCCTCTCCAGGGCCAAGTAGTCAGCAGGACAGAGGGCCTGTCTGTTCACACCTCTGTCACCTTTCCCTAGTGGACCTAGCTTGCTGCTTGAAAGGCCAGGATCACTCTACTGGCCTCTAAGAACTTCCCCCAGGAGACAGACCAGGATGCAGATACGGGGGCTCCCTTCCTGCCCTTTAGATTTTTTCCTGTTTGGGACCCCAGTTCTTTGGTCTCTCTGTTTTTTTCTTGTTTGTTTTGTTTTTGTTTTTGTTTTTGTTTTTGTTTTTTTTTTTTGAGACAGAGTCTCACTCTGTTGCCCAGGCTGGAGTGCAGCGGCACGATCTCAGCTCACTGCAATCTCCACCTCCCAGGTTCAAGCGATTCTCCTGTCTCAGCCTCCTGAGTAGCTGGGATTGCAGGCATGTACCACCATGCCCGGCTAATTTTTGTACTTTTAGTAGAGACGGGGTTTCACCATGTTGGCCAGGCTGGTCTCGAACTCCTGACCTCAGATGACCCACCCGCCTCGGCCTCCCAAAGTGCTGGGATGACAAGCGTGAGCCACCGCGCCCAGCCTGGTCCCTCTGTTCTCCCATGCCTCCCACCACTTGCTCAATGACCTGGGGTCTTCTCACCACCTCACCCCCACCCCCCAAGAAGAGAAGAGCTCAACAAATGAACCACAGGATGGCAGTTACATCCCACATCCCACCCTCACGCCCAGCCACTGCCCTGCCTGCTCAGGCGGAAGCTGTCAACTCTGCCTCCCACCTACTTGGGGGGCAAAGAGATGCCCTTGCCTGCTGGACTTACAGAGCACCCACCTGCTTAGGGGCCAGGAGGTCCTCTTCCCTGCTGGGCTTACGGAGCTGCAGGGACACACAGAGATGGACACCGGATCCCTTGCCCCATCCTGCATCACTTTCCCCCAAAAGCCTCCTCTACTCACAAGCAATGAGATCCCCCATCTCCCATTAGGAGCTCCCCCGACCCCTGGGTAAGGAGGCTGCTAGGAGACCCTGTGGCCACACGGTGGCGCTGTCGGCCCGGGACTGAATGGAGGGCCCGAGGGGCGAAGGCTGGGGGGTCAGGATCCCCTTTCCGGGGATCTTCCGAGGCGGGCGGTAGCCGGCAGCCGCAGGAGAAAGTTCTGGGGCCTCCCTGGCCCTCCCGCACTGACCCGCTTCTTGTAGTAGATGCGCCACTTGTGGTACTCCCGCATCACCACCTCGATGCGACGCTTCCAGTAGTTCCCCTCCAGGACCACGGCCTGGGGTGGGGGCCAGGGGAGGGGGATCAGTAGGGAGGGGAGCACCGCACACCCATCTCCCACCCCTCACCCCATCCCTGTCTGCTCAGCCCAAGGCTACAGGAGGCAGGGGCTGGTCTTGGTGGGTGGGCAGGTGGGCAGGTGGGCAAGCAGTCCAGAACCCAGCTACCTCCGGCTTCCGGTGCGCATCAGCCTCAGGCCCCTGCAGGGGGGTCAGGAAGCCACACACGGGGCTCTTCCTCCGCTCCACATCTGAGAGAAGGGGGCCAGGTCAGGGGCACCCAGCTTCCTCATCCCCCACCTCACCCCAGGGGACTGGGACTCAAGTGACGCCCAACGAAATCCTGCTTGGCCTTTGACGTTCAGATTAAGTGCCCATGCTGCCTCCTCCAGGAAGTCTTCTCGGATGATGCTCTAGCCTCCTAGATCTTCCTTTTTTTTTGGAGATAGAGTTTCACTCTTGTTGCCCAGGCTGGAGTGCAATGGCGTGATGTGGGCTCACTGCAACTTCCAGCTCCCAGGTTCAAGCGATTCTCCTGCCTCAGCCTCCTGAGTAGCTGGCATTACGGGCACCCACCACCAGGCCGAGCTAATTTTTGTGTTTTTAGTAGAGACGGGGTTTCACCATGTTGGCCAGGCTGGTCTAGAACTGCTGACCTCAGATGATCCACCTGCCTCAGCCTTCCAAAGTGCTGGGATTACAGGCTTGAGCCACCACACCCAGCCTGATCTTCCCTACAGGGCACTGTGAATCCAACCTCCCACACCTCTGGGTTCCTCTGGAGCCCCATAGGTACACTTGCAAAGACTGCTGAATGGATTGTGGGGCCATAGGCCACAGAGAGTGAGCTGCCTCCAGAAAGTCCCGGTTAGGGCCAGGCGCGGTGGCTCACACCTGTAATCCCAGCACTTTGGGAGGCCTAGGTGGGTGGATCACGAGGCCAGGAGATCAAGACCAGCCTGGCCAACATGGTGAAACCCTGTCTCCACTAAAAATACAAAAATTAGCCGTGCATGGTGGCACATGCCTGTAGTCCCAGCTCCTTGGGAGGCTGAGGCAGGAGAATCGCTTGAACCTGGGAGGCAGAGGTTGCAGTGAGATCACGCCACTGCACTCCAGCCTGGTGACAGAGCGAGAATCCATCTCAAAAAAGAAAAAAAGAAAGTCCTGGTTAGACTGGCAGGCCAGGGGCCTAGAGCCTTGGGTCCTCTGCCTCAGAAGGCTTGGCACTACCCACTTTCATTGCAGAGAACCACCCTTGGTTCACTTCTGACCACCAACCTGTGTCCTCTTCCAGGCCTCCACCTCCCCTCCCAGTCTCCAATCCTGACCTCTCCCCAGGCTCTTGTCCTTGGCCCCAACACACATTCCAGGCTCTTTTTTTGTTGTCGTTGTTGTTTTTGAAACAGGGTCTTGCTCTGTTGCCCAGGCCAGAGTGCAGTGGTGCAATCATAGCTCACTGAAGCCTTGACCTCCTGGGCTCAAGAGATCCTCCTGCCTCAGCCTCTGGCATACGCCACCATGTCTGGCTAATTTTTAAATTTTTTGTAGAGACAGGGTCTCCCTGTGTTGCCCAGGCTGGTCTCGAACTCCTGAGCTCAAGGAATCCTCTTGTCTTGGCCTCCCAAGGGAGGCCAAGGTTGGGATTACAGGCATGAGCCACTGTGCCTGGCGTCTTCCTTTTTATTACTGTTATTTTTAATTTTTTGGTAGAGACAGGGCCCCACTATGTTGCTTGGACTGGCCTCAAATTCCTGGGCTCACGAGGCTTTTCTTTATCTCCTAGCTTCCCTGGCCACTTTTTTTTTTTTTTTTTTTTTTTGAGATGGCGTTTCACTCTTGTTGCCCAAGCTAGAGTGCAGTGCCACCATCTCAGCTCACTGCAACCTCCACCTCCCTGGTTCAAGCGATTCTCCTGCCTCAGCCTCCCAAGTAGCTGGAATTACAGGCATGCGTTACCGCGCCCGGCTAATTTTTTGTATTTTCAATAGAGACGTGGTTTCACCATGTTGGTCAGGCTGGTCTCAAACTCCTGACCTCAAATGATCCCCCAACTCAGCCTCCCAAAGTGCTGGGATTACAGGTGTCAGCCACCTCACCGGGCCCTGGCCACTTCATGTGTGTGTGTGTGTGTGTGTGTGTGCGTGCTTGAGACAAGGTCTCAATCTGTTGCCCAGGCTGGAGTGCAGTGGCAGGGATCTTGGGTCACTTCGATCTCCGCCTCCTGGGTGCAAGTGATCCTCCCACCTCAGCCTCCAGAGTAGCTGGGACTACAGGTGTATACTACTGCACCCAGCTAATTTGTGAATTTTTTAAAAAATTCAACATGGTTTCACCATGTTGCCCAGGCTGTTCTCAAACTCCTGGGCTCAAGCGATCTGACTGCCTCAGCCTCCCAAAGTGCTGGGATTGCAGGCATGAGCCACCGCTCCCAGCCCCTGACCACTTTTCACTGACTCCTTTGCAATGCCCACCGTGCAGCCTCTCTCACTCTGGCCCTTTCCTGCTCTAGCCTCATATCCAGCTGCCTGGGGACCCTCCCTAGGATGTCCCAAAACTTGCCACAAAAACCCCACTGACTCCCAGCATTCCAGGTCTGACTGTTATATTCCAGGTCTAATTGAGATAAAAAATCTCAATCTCATAGGATCTGTGACATTTCTCCTACTGTCCCCTCCCCTCCATCCTCTCTCACTGTGTCACCCCCTGGCCTGGTGTCATTTCTCACAGGGACCTCCCTGACTCCAGCTTCACACTCTAGGCTCATTTTCCAGTTGCAGCCAGGACAATTCTTTCTAAAGTGCAGTTCAGGTCCGGAACCCTCCATGGCTCCCTACTACCTCTGGGACAAAGTCCACACTCCTTAGCTTGGCTTCCAAGCCCCTCCGCCTCCTCATGACTGGGCCACCACTTGCTTCTCCCAGCTCCTTGTCTCCTTTTTTTGAGATGGGGTCTCACTCTTGTCACCCAAGTTGGAGAGCAGTGGTACAGTGCTACGGCCTTGGCTCACTGCAGCCTGCACCTCCCAGGCTTGAGTGATCCTCCCACCTTAGCCTCTCGAGTAGTTGGGACTACAGGCATGTGACACCATGCCCGGCTGTTTTTTTGTATTTTTGGTAGAGATGGGGTTTCACTATGTTGGCCAGGCTGGTCTCAAACTCCTGAGCTCAGGTGATCCACCTGCCTCGGCCTCCCAAAATGCTGGAATTATAGGCGTGAGTCACTGTGCCTGGCCTCCCTGTCTCTATACACCTCACCTTGAAGCCACACAGCCCACCTTTTTTTTTTTTCTTTTTTTTTTAAGATGAAGTCTCACTCTGTCACCCAGGCTGGAGTGCAGTGGCCTGATCTCGGCTCACCGCAACCTTTGCCTTCTGGGTTCAAGCAATTCTCCTGCCTCAGCCTGCCTAGTAGCTGGGATTACAGGTGTGCACCACCACGCCCCACTAATTTTTGTATTTTTAGTAGAGACGGGGTTTCTCCATGTTGGCAAGGCTGGTCTCGAACTCCTGATCTCAAGTGATCCGCTTGCCTCGGCCTCCTAAAGTGCTGGGATTACAGGCGTGAGCCACCACATCCGGCCCTTCTGGTCTTATTCTATCAGGAAAGCCCCTCTTACCTTCCCTCCTCTGCCCACAGTTCAGGATAGCACCTCCTCCAGGAAGCCTTCCTGCCTCCCAAAGCCCACAGTGCTGCTCACCTCCCCTCCACCCTGGCCTGTCAGGTCTTTACATGCTCGCCTTGCCACAGGGAGTGAAAGCAGCTCCTGCCTTTGGCACAGAGCTTGACACACAGCTGGTCTACTTAGAGGCAACCTGAGACTTTTCCTGGCTGCTCTGACAAAGAGAACAACTGCTGACCCTTCCTGCCCTAGCCAACTTCCTCTGGGACAAACGAGGACACAGAGGAAGGGGGACCACTGGAACATGAAATTTACTAGGGCTTTTTAGCATCATTTACAAAGTTCTGTCCTAAAGAACATTCTCCAAAATCTGCTGGGCACAGTGGCTCACGCCTGTAATCCCAGCACTTTGGGAGGCTAAGGCGGGCGTATTACTTGAATCCAGGAATTCAAGACCAGCCTAGGCAACATAGTGAGATCCCATCTCTACTAAAAATACAGAAATTAGCCAGGCGTGGTGGTGCATGTCTGTAATCCCAGCTACTTGGGAGGCTGAGGCATGAGAATTGCTTGAACCCGGGAGGCAGAGGTTGCAGTGAGCTGAGATCGCACCACTGCACCCCAGCCTGGGTGACAGACCGAGACTGTCTCAAAAAAAAAAAAAAAAAGCATTCTCCAAAATGGACACTGATAGGATTGAAGGAGGGGTTTTGTCCTGGTTTCTGGGCCCAGATTAGACAGAAAACAAAGGGCTGGGTCCTTGGGTGCGTAGACTCCCAGGGGGCTAGATAAGGAAGGCGGGTCTCAAAGTGTGTCTGCCCCTCACTTTCCAGATGAGGAAATGAACACCAGCAAAGATGAAGTTTGTCCTGGTGCGGTGTGGTGGCTCACGCCTGTAGCCCCAACATTTTGGGAGGCTGAACTGAGAGGATTGCTTGAGGCCAGGAGTTTGAGACCAGCCTGAGCAACCTAGTGAGACCCTGCCCCTACAAAAAATAAAAAATAAAAAATAGCTGGGTGTGGGGGCGCATGCCTGTAATCCCAGCTACTAGGGAGGCCGAGGTGGGGGAATTGCTTGAGCCCAGGAATTGGAGGCCGCAGTGAGCTATGTTGGCTCCACTGCACCCCAGCCTGGGTGACGAAACGAGACCCTGTCTCAAAAAATAAAATAAAATAAAGTTTGTTAGGCCGGGCGCGGTGGCTCACGCCTGTAATCCCAGCACTTTGGGAGGCTGAGGTGGTCGATCACCTGAGGTCGGGAGTTCGAGATCAGCCTGACAACATGGAGAAACCCTGTCTCTACTGAAAATACAAAAAATTAGCCGGGCGTGGTGGTGTGTACCTGTAGTCCCAGCTACTCAGGAGGGTGAGGCAGGAGAATCGCTTGAACCCCGGAGGAGGAGGCTGCAGTGAGGCAAGATCGCACCATTGCACTCCAGCCTGAGCAACAGAGTGAGACCCCATCTCAAAAAAAAAAAAAAAAGTTTGTCCAGGGCTCTCAGAGAGTCAGGGCCAAGTGATTCCCCCCTCCCCAGCCCAGAGATCCCATGCTCTGGACTGTTTCTCATGGAAAGGCTGTAACCATGTGGCTTCCTGGGGGCTGGGGCAGGCTTTGTTTAACACTGATAAGTTTATCCCTTCATTCAGCCGCCTAACCCTTTGCACCTATGCTGGGACAGGTACTGGGACAGGACACATGGATGAATCAGGCAGGGTGCCCACAGCTTAGCAGAAGAGATAAGGAACGTAAACAAACAACATGAGACAATGCAAAGTCCTTCTTGCCCCAGGAGCAGTGCAAAGTGCCGGGGAGCTCCCAGGAAACCAAGACGATTTCAGAGTGTGGGAGTATGACTGTTGGATCAGGAAAGGAAGGATCTTAGAGGCTAGGAGCCTGCAGGGGGTGGCAGAGCCCTTCTTGCTTGAGCCCTAAGGCAAGACGTTAGGGGCGTCAAGCCCAGTAGCCCTTCTCCTCCCCGCTCCCGTGAAGCCCACCTTCAAAACTTCGGCGTTTAGGGAGGAGGAGTGGTCTTGACATTTGTTGTATGTGTGTCACGTGCTTCTATGACTATGACAGTGAGATACGAATGATCTCACTGAAAACTCAGTGAACCTCAGAAATAGGACCTATTGGCCAGGCGCAGTGGCTCGTGCCTGCAATCCCAGCACTTTGGGAGGCCGAGGCGGGCAGATCACTTGTGGCCAGGAGTTCAAGACCAGCCTGGGCAACATGGTGAAACCCCGTCTCTACTAAAAATACAAAAATTAGCCAGGCATGGTGGCAGGTGCCTGTAGCCCCAGTTACTTGAGAGGCCGAGGCACAATAATTGCTTGAACTGGGAGGTGAAGGTTGCAGTGAGCCGAGATCATGCCATTGCACTCCAGCATGGGTGACAGAGCAAGACTGTTTCAAAAAAAGAAAACCAAGAAAAAACAAATAGGACCTGTCATTCCCATTTTTTACAAATAGCAAGCTTCGACTCCGGGAGGCTAGAGACTTTCCCAAGCCCACACAGTTAGGGCATGCTAGGGCTTGACTGAAACCTCACTCTGTCTGATTCTGAACCTGGGGTCCTTCCAGCAACTTGTGCAATAGTGTCTGGGTGAGGACCCCAGGTGACATCATGCCTCAGCTGTCATCAGAAATTTCTTCTCCAGGCTGGGTGTGGTGGCTCACGCCTATAATCCCAGCTCTTTGGGATGCTGAGGCGGGCAGATCGTCTGAGGTCAGGAGTTCGAGACCAGCCTGGATAACATGGTGAAACCCTGTCTCCACTAAAAATACAAAATTTGGCTGGCGCCTGTAATCCCAGCTACTTGGTGCCCACAGTTTAGCGGGAGAGATAAGGGAAGTAAACAACCAACACGAGACAACACAAAGTGGAAAGTCCTTCTTGCCCCAGGAGAGGTGCAGGAGGCTGAGGCAGGAGAATCTCTTAAACCAGGGAGACGGAAGTTGCAGTGAGCCAAGATCATGCCACTGCACTCCAGCATGGGCGACATGAACAAGATTTCGTATTAAAAAACAAAACAGGCCGGGCGCAGTGGCTCACGCTTGTAATCCCAGCACTTTGGGAGGCCGAGGCGGGCGGATCACGAGGTCAGGAGATCGAGACCACGGTGAAATCCCGTCTCTACTAAAAATACAAAGAAAAATTAGCCGGGCGTGGTGGCGGGCGCCTGTAGTCCCAGCTACTTGGAGAGGCTGAGGCAGGAGAATGGCGTGAACCAGGGAGGCGGAGCGTGCAGTGAGCCGAGCTCGCGCCACTGCACTCCAGCCTGGGCGACAGAGCGAGACTCCATCTCGAAAAAAAAAAAAAAAAAAGAACAAAACCAAACCAAACAATAAAACCCCCCACAATTTGGAGTCAGGCAACTGTGGACTTCCAGCCAGCCCCAGCTCTGCTTCTTTTACGCTCTGTGAACCTGAATACGTCACTTACCTTCTGAGCCTCAGTTGCTCATCCATAACATGGCGGTAATAAAACCTATCTCCCAGGGTTGCTAGGAAGCCTTAAATAAGGTGATTTACGAAAGTGCCTGGCATGTAGATAAATGGAAACCAGAAAACACACCCTCTCCCTGCTTAGATGAAATCCAGTGGGGCGAGGACAGAGAATACTGCGTGTGGTCTCTCCTGGGCTTTGCATTCCCAGCTCAGTGCAGCCTTTGATCCTGCAGCAGAACCTGAGCTGGATGAGGTCCCAACACAGGGCTGACAGATCCAAGTCCTCTCTGCCTCTGCTGCCCTGCCATGGGGAGTGGGGTGTTCCCAAATGAATGTGACCTCCTTAAGGGTACATCATGTATTGGACACCAACTTAGTGGCAACACCCTTGAATAACTGTTATCTCCATACCAACCATGAAAGGTGGGACTATTGGCCTCGTTTTTTGTTTTGCCTTTTTTTTTTTTTTTTGAGATGGAGTCTCGCCCTGTTGCCCAGGCTGGAGTGCAGTGGCTCGATCTCAGCTCACTGCAAGCTCCGCCTCCTGGGTTCACGCCATTCTCCTGCCTCAGCCTCCCAAGTAGCTGGGACTACAGGCACTAGCCACCACGCCCAGCTAATTTTTTGTATTTTTAGTAGACACAGGGTTTCACTGCATTAGCCAGGATGGTCTTGATCTGCTGACCTCGTGATCTGCCCGCCTTGGCCTCCCAAAGTGCTGGGATTACAGGCGTGAGCCACTGTGGCCTCGTTTTTATAGATAAGGAAGCAAGTTCAGAGAGGCTAGGCAACTAGCCTGAAGTCACACAGCCAGCAAGGGGCAGAGATGGGGTGGAGGAACTAGCTCTGGGCAACTCTAAGTCCAGAGTTCCTTCCACTAGATGGCATGGCCTCTCTGGATCCCCTCTGCCCAATTCTCCGTGGTGGGCACCTACTGGATATTCAGGAAGGACTTCAATGAAAGGCTGGTGGAGACCCATGCAGGATCCTCAGTTTCTCCATTTACAAAGTGATGCAGTTGGCCCCACTAGTGTCTAATGGCCCTTTTTACCCTGGCATTCAAGGCACCCAACTATGCTAATGGATGCAAAATGGGCTTTGAACTGTCCTCAAATCTCAGCCTACCCTAGTGCTACTGAGGGGTGACCTCTGCTGTGCCCAGCTTCACAGTGGAAAGCACCCTTTGGGACATATTCCCCGAGACCCCCTGGAGGTCAGGAGCTATTCAGGAGTCCTGGTGCTGGGGGCCTGGTCTCCCCCTAAAAGGCTATCAGGGTCGGGCGTGGTGGCTCATGCCTGTAATCCCAGCACTTTGGGAGGCCAAGGTGGGCAGATCACTTGAGGTCAGGAGTTCGAGACCAGCCTGGCCAATATGGTGAAACTGTCTCTACTAAAAATATAAAAATTATCTGGGCATGGTGGTGGGTGCCTGCAGTCCCAGCTACTTGGAAGGCTGAGGCAGGAGAATGGCTTGAAGTTGCAGTGAGCCGAGATGGCACCACTGCACTCCACCTTGGGCAACAGAGCAAGACTATGTCTCAAAAAAAAAAAAAAAGGTTGACAGAACTCTGCTAGTGCTGGCCTTGAGGGCCCTGGGGGTTTTCCTGGGCAGCCACCATGTAGAACCCTCTGGCAGGAGGGTTGGAGGGGGTGGTCCCTCCTGGCTTGGGAGGCTGGTGGTACCCACTCACACTGGATATACCAGGCCCTCCAGATGGCGTTGTTCAGGCGGATCTTGTCTCTGCAGAGTAGCTTGAGGCCTTTGAAATTCTTCCACTTGGGAGACACCAGCTTGCCACTGTCAAAGAGGAGAGGAGTAGGGTTAGGGAGACCCAGTGCTGCCACAGAGGCTGGTCCCCATATTCCCCATGCACTAGGCATCCATCTATGGTTGGCATTTGAGGGGCCCCTCCAAATCTGGCCCCCCAACCCAACCTGCCTGAAATTCCTACCCAAAGAGTCAGATCTTCAAAATCCCCTTCCAGACTCCCACCAGCGGCCCCTGTGTTTCCTGGGGAGACCTGTTTGTCAGTCTACTACAGAACAAAAGCCATGCTGAAACCTGTGGATCAGCTCAGCCCTAGAAACAACAATGTCCAGTGGCCTCACAGGTGTGTCTTGGAGGCTGGCTGGGGACAGTGCTCAGGCCCATTTCTTACTTAAGAGAATAAGAAATGACCTTCCTGGGCTGGGTGCAGTGGCTCACGCCTGTCATCCCAGAACTTTGGGAGGCCAAGGCGGGTGGATCGCCTGAGGTCAGGAGTTTGAGACCAGCCTAGTCCAACATAGTGAAGCCCTGTCTCTACTAAAAACACAAAATTAGCTGGGTGTGGTGGCGCACACCTGTAATCTCTGCTACTCAGGAGGCTGAAGCGGGAGAATCGCTTGAGCCTGGGAGGCGGAGGTTGCACTGAGCTAAGATCACGCCGTTGTACTCCAGCCTGGGCAACAAGAGTGAACCTCCGTCTCAAAAAAAAAAAAAAAGAAAAAAAGAAAGACCTTCCTGAGAGTCAGGGAGGAAAGGGGCAGGTCCGAGGTCACTCAGGCCTCCTTAGGCCCAGGAAAGGCAAACGGAATGGCCATGGTTTGCCTGGTAGAGAGGGAGCCTCTGTGTTTTGTTTTGGTTTGGTTTGTTTTGGTTTCGTTTTGTTTTTGAGACAGAGTCTCAGTCTGTCATCCAGGCTGGAGTGCAGTGGTGGGATCTCAGCTCACTGCAACCTCCATCTCTCAGATTCAAACAATTCTCATGCCTCAGCCTCCCGAGTAGCTGGGATTACAGTTGTGTGCCACCACGTTCAGCTATTTTTTTTTAGTATTTTTAGTAAAGACGGGGTTTCACTATGTTGGCCAGGCTGGTCTCAAACTCCTGACCTCAAGTGATCTGCCCACCTCGGCCTCCCAAAGTGCTCGGATTACATATGTGAGCCACCATGCCTGGCCAAGGGTGCCTCTTTATAGAGAGTGGCAGTCACTGCCTTCATCGTACAGTCCTTTTGGTGTCTGCCATGCCCAGAATCCCAGGATGGCAACCTGGACTCAGCGAGAAGGTGTGCTCTTCTCAGGGCTGTGCAGAAGACAATGAACCAACAGATCCCAAAGGAAGGCAGCTAGGATGAGCAAATGGTATTCATGGAGACAGAACACCCTCACTCTAACCCTAGCTGTCCATCAAATCCACAGGATGGGCTGGGCGCGGTAGCTCATGGCTATAATCCCAACACTTTGGGAGGCCAAGGCGGGAGGATCGCTTGAGCCCAGGAGTTTGAGACTAGCCTGGGCAACATAGCAAGACCCTGTCTCTACAAAATAATTTTAAAATTAGCCAGGTGTGGTGGCATGCGCCTATAGTCCTAGCTACTAGGGAGGCAGAGGTCAGAGGATCTCTTCAGCCCAGGAGTTTGAGGCTACAGTGAGCTATGATCACGCCATTGCACTCCAGCCTGGGCAACAGAGCAAGATCCTGTCTTGAAGGAAAAAAAATTCACTGGATGGAAGAGCTTACACTGGTGAGGGTCCTGCTAGGCACAGGCCAAGTCTGCTGCCTCCAGGAAGCTGACCCAGGAGGCCAAGACTTTCAGGGTCTTAGACCCCCTGCTAGTCTCTCCCTCCCTCTCTCCTCTCCATCCACAAGCCAGGGTTGTGTACCAGTCCCCTCTAGCCCACCTTTTGCATCCCTTGCTCAGATCTCAGATGGGAAGGCTAAGGCCCCAAGTCTTAGCCATTTTTTTTTTTTGAGATGGAGTCTCATTCTGCCACCCAGGTTGGAGTGCAGTGGCATGATCTTGGCTCACTGCAACTTCCGTCTCCCAGGTTCAAGCGATTCTCATGCCTCAGCCACCCAAGTAGCTGGGATTACAGGCATATGCCACAACACCCGGCTCACTTTTGTATTTTTAGTAGAGACGGGGCTTCCTCGTGTTGGCCAGGCTGGTCTCGAACTCCTGACCTCAAGTATCCACCCACCTTGGCCTCCCAAAGTGCTGGGATGACAGGCATGAGCCACCGTACCTGGCCACCAATGCTTAGTCTTTCAGAAAACCATGCCTGCTTCCTCCAGGGGTCTTTCCTGCATTCTGGCGGTGGAAACGTGGGTGGGTGCCAGTCTGACTCCGCAGCCTCTCCCCACTTGAGTGCATTGGTCATTGGGCCCTCTCTCCTCCCTGGTCTCCAAGTTCCTGTGTTTGCTTTGGGGTGGTGGTGGGGGACTGCCCCCTCCCCACCAGGGACAACAGGCCTCATTAGCCAAATAAGATACACAGCCCAGCTCTCTGGGCCACTGGCTGGGCCCCTCCCTCCGAGAATTAGATAAACACCATCTGTTTGGCAGAGAGACATGGAGGTGGGGTGGCGGGAGACTCTGCTACCTCCTGGGCCAGCTTCTTCTGTGGCACCTGGTGGGGGACTCCTGAGTCTGTTGTCCCTGTCTGTATCCCAGCAACCTCCCAGCCCATTCTGATCACCCCGTGTCGCACCCTCGACCTGCCTGCCTTCTCTCCCACTTCCATGCTAAGGTTATGATGTTCATGGCCCAGGCAGGGTTAGAGGAGATGTGACAGTGACAATATACAAGCCCAGGAGGAAGAAAAGGATTTGGGGCTGTGAGACAAGAGACAGCCTGGAGCAAGGGCGTAACGCGACCCTGTTTCGACAGTTAAAAAGTTAGCTGGGGCCGGGCACAGTGGCTCACACCTGTAATCCCAGCACTTTGGGAGGCCGAGGCGGGTGGATCACCTGAAGTCAGGAGTTCGAGATCAGCCTGACTAACAACGTGAAACCCCGTCTCTACTAAAAATACAAAAATTAGCTGGACGTGGTGGCGGGCATCTGTAGTCCCAGCTACTTGGGAGGCTGAGGCAGGAGAATGGCGTTAACCCGGGAGGCGGAGTTTTCAGTGAGCCGAGATTGTGCCACTGCACTCCAGCCTGGGCGACAGAGCAAGACTCCGTCTCAAAAAAAGAAAAAAAAAAATGTTAGCTGGGCATGGTGGTGCAATCTTTAGTCCCAGCTACTCAGGAGGCTGCAGTGGGAAGATCGCTTGAGCCCAGGAGTTCAAGGCTGAAGTGAGCTGTGATCACGCCACTGCACTCCAGCCTGGGCAACAGTGTGAGAAGCCAACTCATAAAAAACAAACAACTTCTGGTCGGGTGCAGTGGCTCAAGCCTGTAATCTCAGCACTTTGGGAGGCCGAGGTGGGCAGATCACGAGGTCAGGAGATCGAGACCATCCTGGCTAACACGGTGAAACCCCGTCTCTACTAAAAATACAAAAAATTGGCCAGGCATGGTGGCAGGTGCCTGTGGTCCCAGCTACTCGGGAGGCTGAGGCAGGAGAATGGTGTGAATCCAGGAGGCAGAGCTTGCAGTGAGCCAAGATCGCACCGCTGCACTCCAGCCTGGGTGACAGAGCGAGACTCCGTCTCAAAAAACAAACAAACAAACAAACAAACAAAACAAAACAAAACAAAAAAATTTCTTATGACCAATAGAAAAGTCTGATGGGGAGCAGTGGCAGGCCTGTAATCTAAGTACTTTGGGAGGCTGAGGGGAGAGGATTGCTTGAACCCAGGAGTTCAAGACCAGCTGGGCAACACAGTGAGACCTTATCTCTATTTAAAACTATTAATAGGGCCGGGTGCGGTGGCTCACGTCTATAATCTCAGCACTTTGGGAGGCCAAGACAGGCGAATCACCTGAGGTCAGGAGTTCAAGACCAGCCTGGCTAACATGGAGAAACCCTGTCTCTACTAAAAATACAAAAATTAGCTGGGCATGGTGGTGCGTGCCTGTAATCCCAACTACTCGGGAGGCTGAGGCAGGAGAATTGCTTGAACCAGGGAGGCGGATGTTGCAGTGAGCTGAGATCATGCCATTGTACTCCAGCCTGAGTGTCACAGCGAGACTCTGTCTCAACAACAAACAAACAACAACAACAACAACAACAAAAACTATTAAAAGGAGAAAAGGGCTGGGCCCAGTGGCTCACGCCTGTAATCCCAGCATTTTGGGAGGCCGAGATGGGTGGATCACAAAGTCAGGAGTTCAAGACCAGCCTCGCCAACATGGTGAAACCCCATCTCTACTGAAAAAAAAAAAAAAAAATTTAGCCGGACGTGGTGGCGGGCGCCTGTAATCCCAGCTACTCAGGAGGCTGAGGCAGAGAATTGCTTGAACCCCTTGGGTGGAGGTTGCAGTGAGCTGAGATCGCGCCACTACACTCCAGCCTGGGCAACAGAGTGAGACTCCGTCTCAGAAAAAAAAAAAAAAAAAGAAAAAGAAAAGAAAGAAAAAGGCAGGACGCGATGGCTCATACCTGTAATCCCAGCACTTTGGGAGGCTGAGGTGGGCAGATCACTTGAGGTCAGGGGTTCGAGACCAGCCTGGCCAACATGGTGAAACCTCGTCTCTACTGAAAATTAAAAATTAGCTGGGGATGGTGGCACATGCCTGTTATCTCAGCTACTCTGGAGGCTGAGACATGAGAATTGCTTGAACTCAGGAGACGGAGATTACAGTGAGCTGAGATTATGCCACTGCACTCCAGCCTGGGCAATAGAGTGAGACTCCGTCTCCAAAAATAAATAAATAAATAAATAAATAGAAGGAGAAGAAAACTCTGAGACTCAGAGAGGGGGTAGAGAAAACCCCAAATTCAGCTGCCCACCTCCCACCTTTCAGGAATTCCTTTTAGATTGCCCCCTAACCAGGTCCTGTTTGCTCCCCTGCACCCTCGAGGCCACTCTTTCTAAAGCTAGCCAGCTCTGACCATGAACAAGAGCTTCCTTGAATCTTCCAGAAACTACCTCCCTGAGGCTTCCACCCACGGAGCCACGGAACACGGCCTCCTCAATCCTCCCTCTGCCCACGCTAACCTGCAGAGGGTGAAACCCTGCCAGGCCTCTGCAGGCTGGTCTCTGGGTCAGGCTGGTCCCTGATTCAGGAAGGTCCCTCAAGCTGACTGTTCTTCCCACCACCTTCTGAACACTCTGCCTTACTGTCTTTTCCCATACAGTCACTCCCCTGGGACACTCAGCCCCTGTAATCTGCTCCCCTCCAGGGGACCCCTGGAACTGGGGGTCTTTGAGGATGAAAAGACTGTCCCAGTTCAAGCCTCAGGGCTTTTCCTCTACCAAATGGGAAAATCTAGAAGCTCTTCTGGTACCGAGCCAACCCTCCATCTCCCTCCATCTCCCTCCCTCCCTCCATCTCCCTCCCTCCCTCCCTTCCTCTCTCTCTCCATCTCCCTCCATCTCCCTCCCTCCTCCATCTCCCTCCCTCCCTCCATCTCCCTCCCTCCCTCCATCTCCCTCCCTCCATCTCCCTCTATCTCCCTCCTTCCTTCCATCTCCCTCCCTCCCTTCCTTCCTTCCTCCCCCCATCTCCCTTCCTTCCTTCCTTCCTTCTTTCCTCCCTCCCTCCCTCCCTCCCTCCTTCCCTCCCTCCCTCCCTTCCTCCCTCCCTCCCTCCCTTCCTTCCGACAAGGTCTCACTCTATCACCCAGGGTGGAGTGCAGTGGCACAATCATGTCTCACTGGAGCCTCAACCTCCTGGGCTGAAGTGATCCTCCCACCTTAGACTCCCCAGTAGCTGGTACTAGGAATGCGCCATCACACCTGGCTGATTAAAAAAAATTTTTTTTGACCAGGCGTGGTGGCTCACGCCTGTAATCCCAGCACTTTGGGAGGCCGAGGCGGGTGGATCACCTGAGGTCAGCAGTTTGAGACCAGCCTGGCCAACATGGTGAAATCCCATCTCTACTAAAAATACAAAAAATTAGCTGGAGGTGGTGGGCGCCTGTAATCCCAGCTACTCAAGAGGCTGAGGCAGGAGATTCTCTTGAACCCGGAAGGCAGAGGTTGCAGTGAGCTGAGATGGCACCACTGCACTCCAGCCTGGGCAACAAGAGCGAAACCCTGTCTCAAAAAAAAAAAAAAAAAAAAATTTTTTTTTTTTTTTTGGTAAAGACAGGTTCTCAGTATGTTGCCCAGGCTGGTCTCCAACTCCTGGGCTCAAGCAATCCTTGGATGAGAACCTTGGCCTCCTAAAGTGCTGGGCTTACAGGCAGGAGCCACTGTGCCCAGCCAGAGAGATTTACTATTAATATTTGGGTATTTGGGAAGAAAACACAGTCCTCTCTACCCCAGCTATCTCTGACTGGGGTTACATCAGCCTTGAGTCAGCCTCTTGCGGGGGGCAATTTTTGGGGTGCGCTCTGTCCCTTACCTTGCCAGCTCCCCAGAACCTCTCCTCTTTGGTCACCCATGGTCAGGGTTGGAAGTGAGGCCCCCTCCCAAATAGAGTGATGTGTAGTATATAATGAGCAGCCAAATTTGGGGGTGGGTAGGAAATGGGAGACCCTTAGGAGGAGGAGTGCCGGCATCCGGTGTACCAGGACCTTAGATGCCCTGTCCCAGGCAGTCGCGTGACATTTGGGGAGGGAGGGAGAAGGGACGGGAATTTGAACTTTCCACACGGGTCCGGCGCCCTGGCCGATCAGGTTGCAACATGACCTGGGCCCGGGGCCAGAGCTTGTGGGCCAAGGTTACTCCGCCTCCAGCCAATGGGGTCGCAGCTGGGCGGCCGCGGTTGGGGGCAGGCAACACTCCCCTCACAGTCCCCACCCCAGCTCCCGCTCCCCCGCAGGGAGGCAGGTGCCGATCTGTAGCCAGCGGTTCTCAGAAGGGGAGGAGGCGCCGCGGAGGAAGAGGAATATTTGCACAGAGAAAAGATCAAGGCCAGCCGATCCCCCTTTTTCCCCTACGGGTTTTCGGTTGATAATTTATACTGGCCCCTCAACTCCGGGGAACTTTGCTCCAGGGCACTGGGCCAGGCCTCGGGTTCGCGCCCTCCTCTGGGACGCGGGGCGTGGAGCGGAAGAAGGGCGCGGCCTGTGCGCTCTCGGAGGCGCTAAGCGGGGGTCCCAGGCAGCGACCGGCGCTCAGCCTAGTGTGGCGACGCGGGTAGGCGAACCCAGGCCTCCCGGGCACCGGCGTAACCTCTGCGAGCTGCGCCTCTTGGACATTTCTGGGACATCCTCCTCCCGCCACCCTTAACGTAGCAGATCAAGAAGAGGTGTCTCAGCAATTGCGGGGAGGTGGACGTGAGAGTGGGCCAGTTCCAGTCCATTTTGGTTATGAACTGGGACAATCAGGGGCGCTGGGAGTATCTCAGGGTCCAGGAATAGGGCGGGCCTGGGCCGGGGCTGCTGGGGAGAAGGCCGAGGCCTGCAGGGGGTCGGGTGGAGTGGCTCCGGAGTGGAGAGTGGGGATGGGCGCGGGTGGCCTAGGGACCTGGGACGCCTGGCATTTTTGGAGGGACGGAGGGGCTGGGACAAGAGAGAGGGGACCAGAGGTCCAGGTAGAGGCGGGGCGCAGGCGGTCTGCGCCTCGGGGAAGAGGGAATGGGGGAGGAATGGGAATCAGAAATGCGTGGGTCCGTCAGGGGCCAGCGGGCTGGGCCGCGGTAGGAGGACCTCGGGGCTGGGAGAAAGAGGGTGTCCAGGGCGTGATCGGAGCCTCCGGGAGCCGCAGGACCGGGCTCGGGTGGGGTGTTGAGGGCCTCAGCGCGCAGTCCTGCCCCAGACCCCCCCATCCCCACCTGGAGGCCAAGGCCGTCGGGGCCCGGAGCCGCCCTCACCTGTAGGCCAGGCTCAAGCACTCGAAGAGGCGTGTGAGTGTGGGGTCGATACTGCGCGGCCCGAAGTCGGAGGGCCCCACGGACCCTTCCTGGTCGCGCCGCCGGGGCAGCGAGTCACTGTGCGGCGACGACACCATGAAGTGACCGCTGTGGATGACCTGCGAGCGGAGCAAGCCGCCTGCGCTGCGCCGGAGACTCGGGTCCTCCGAGTCGGTGTCCGAGTCCGAGTCTGGGCTGGGCGCGACCCGCGGGACCTGCAAGCCCGCGGCCAGACCTGCCAGCGCCCCGGCCATGGCTGTCGCCGCCGCCACCGCCTGGTCCAGGCTCCGCGCAGCGCGGGGAGCAGCTCTTGGCCAACCGGGCCTCATTAACATAGCCCCGCCCCCACGCCATAGGCCGATCGGGTGGGCGGGGCCTGGGACGGGGCGGGGCTTGTATTAGCATAATCCTTACGCCAGGTGAGAACCCGGTGCTCTGGAGCTCCGGCGAGTCGGCCCCATCTCCCTTCCCGTCTTTCCTTGGAGTCCTGATAAAGCCGCCCCTACTTTGCTCCGAAGGGATATTAAGAAGGGTCAGGCCGGACGCCAGGGGCTCTTGCCTGTAATCCTAGCACTTTAGGAGGCCAAGGCGGGAGGATGGCTTGAGGTCAGGAGTTCGAGACCAGACTGAGCAATATGGCAAGACCCCCATCTCTACCAAAAAAATGCAAAAATTAGCCGGTCATAGTGGAGAAAGCCTGTAATACCAGCTACTGGGGAGGCTGAGGTGGGAGGATCCCTTGAGCCCAGGAGTTCGACAATATGGCAAAACCCTGTCTCTACAAAACATACAAAAATTATCCAGGCATGGTAGCGTGTGCATGTAGTCCTAGCTACTCGGAAGGCTGAAGTGGGAGAATCACTTGAGACGAAGAGGTTGAGGCTGCAGTGAGCGGAGATCGCGCCACTGCACTCCAGCCTGGATGACAGAGTGAGACCCTGTCTCCACAATAAAAGGGTTCCCTATCACACCTGAGCCTGAAAGCGCCTCAGGACCTGGGGTTTGTGCTTTCAGGGGCACCCTCTTGTGAGGCCAGAGATCACCATCTCCCCTCACCTAACTCCTGCCCTCCACCTCCACCCCCCGCCCCCCATATTAGCTCCTCTGGGTCCTCCACACAGCTGGAAGCCCCCACCTCTCAGAAGCCTGATGTGGTAAGCCCAAGGCAACGCCCCTGAAGGGCCTGGCCCACAGGAGGTTGTTCATACCTCTAGTTAACATGGTGGCCGACATGGTGGCCGGGCACGATGGCTCTCGCCTTCAATCCTAGCACTTTGGGAGGCCATGGTGGGTGGATCACTTGAGGCCAGGAGTTCGAAACCAGCCTGGCTAACATGGCTAAACCTCTTCTCTACTAAAAATACAAAAATTAGCCGGATGTGATGGTGCGTGCTTGGCTTGTAATCCCAGCTACTCGGGAGGCTGAGGTGGAAGAATCACATGAGCCCAAGAGGTGGAGGTTGCAGTGAGCCGAGATCGCGCCCTACTGCACTCCAGCCTGGGCAACAGAGTGAAATCCTGTTTCAAAAAATAAAATAAAATACTTAAGAAAAAATATATATTAAAAAAATTGTGATCATTACTTTACCTGCACAGAGAGGCCCAAGGGGAGCCTCGAGGGACTGTTACTGGTAGGGATGGGTGGCTCACTGGAAGGTGGACATCCCCCAGGCAGGCATCTACCCAGGAGCTCTGAGCCCCTTCTCTCACTGACACTGAGGTCCAGCTTCTGTTCCTGCTTCTTTGTATTTTTATTTATCTATATATTTTTATTTATTGTTTTGAGACGGATGCTCACTCTGTCGCCCAGGCTGGAGTGCAATGGCACGATCTCGGCTCACTGCAACCTCTGCCTCCCAGGTTTAAGCGATTCTCCTGCCTTAGCCTCCTGAGTAGCTGGGATTACAAGTGCGCACCACCATGCCCAGCTAATTTTTGTATTTTTAGTAGAGACGAAGTTTCGCCATGCCGGCCAGGCTGGTCTCAAACTCCTGACCTTAAAGTGATTTGCCCACCTCAGCCTCTCAAAGTGCTGGTATAGGCATGCGCCACCATGCCCAGCCTATTTGTATATTTTTAGAGACAGGGCCCTGCTCTGTCACCCAGGCTGGAGTGCAGAGGCACAGTCATAGCTCACTGCAGCCTCAAACTCCTGGGCCAAAGCGATCCTCCCACCTCAGCCTCCCTAGAAGCTGGGACTACAGGTTCATGCCACCACACCTGGCTAACTTTTTTTTTTTGTAGAGATGAAATCTGCTTCAGCCTCCCAAAGTTTTGGGATTACAAGTGTGAGCCACCGTGCATGGTCTTTCTGCTTCTGAAGCCTCTTTTCTCACCTTGAGGACAGAAACCAGACTGAGGCATTCACACCTGACACCTCACTGAAGCCTTTAACTAACAGCCTCAAAGATGGGTTCAGAGGCACAGGAGAGCAAAAACACACCCAAGCATCTCTGAGGGGCAGCGGCAAAGCCTGGTCTCATAGATTTCCAGATTTCCCCCCAAGGATGTCACTAGTGGGTGGGGACAGGAAAGAGTTGCAGGCACATGCTAAGCTCCGCTGGCTTTCTGACAGGTATCCTATGTGTGGTCATGTTAGGGAAAGCGGAGGAGGTGGTTTCCCATGTGTTGCAGCCTTGGAAAAGGTTGACACACAGCACTTTCTTCCAGCCCACAGGAGGATCACACAGCACCTAGGATCACCATGGCAGTACCCTGAGGGCCCCAGCCACTGGCTGTGGGAGGAAAGTGATTATCCGAGGCTGCTCACAGGCCAGCCCTTCCACCCACCTCCCTTGGCCGGGTATCTTCTGTCTCTGCCAAATGGTCACATCACATTCCCAGGAGCCCCAGCTGTTCTGCTCCATCCTCCCTGCTGCCTTCTGTAGGATGTGCATTCTCTCTGCCCATCCCTGCCAGGTTAGGAAAGGGGGTTCTGATGCTCACCCCACTCTCCCTCCTTTGGAGGGGCTCTGCCCTGCTTCAGAGAGCCATCCCCAAGTGGCCCTCTTTTTTTTTTTTTTGAACCAGTCTCACCCTGTCACCTAGACTGGAGTGCAGTGGCACGATCTCGGCTCACTGCAACCTCCACCTCCTGGGTTCAAGCGATTCTCCTGCCTCAGCCTCCAAAGTAGCCGGGATTACAGGCGTGTGCCACTATGCCCGACTAATTTTTGTATTTTTAGTAGAGATGGGGTTTCACCATGTTGGCCAGGCTGGTCTCGAACTCCTGACCACAAGTGATCCACCTGCCTCAGCCTCCGAAAGTGTTGGTATTACAGGCGTGAGCCACCGCAGCCAGCTGTTAGGTGGCAGTTAACCGTCTTTTGAGGCCCTTGGTACAGAGGCTGACAGGATCATTTCTTATCCCTATATGCCTGTCTGGCTTCTCCCCCTACTCCCCCATAGGCCAGTGAGGCAAGACTGTATCCCAGCATCCCTGAACCCCCACACTGGGTACCTGGACACTTGGGGGATGCTTGAAGAAAGGGGCATGAGACTAAGAGGAGCAGGTGGGGTGCTGTGGGGGAGGTTGGATAGGAAGTGTCAGCTCCGCCCTCACCTCTCGCTTGGGACCTCCTGGCTCCAGGGACCTTGGCTAAGGTGAAGACCGGAATTGATCCTTGCTCTGCTGCTAATTCCATGAATAACACTGGGCAAATCTCTGTCTCTCTGTCTTACTGGTGATCTGTCTCACTACCTGTAAAATTGGGAGGCCAAACTCAGTGTTTTCTTTCTTTCTTCTTCTTTTTGCTGTTGTAAAGATGAGGTCTCACTATATTGCCCAGGCTGGTCTCCAGCACCTGGGCTCAAACGATCCTTCCGCCGCGGCCTCCCAAAGTGCTGAGACTACAGGCTTGAGCCACCGCGCCCGGCCTGAATTCAGTGATTTATTGGGGATCCTGCAATCTTGGCTCCAAGTCTCTGCTGGCCGTGTCTCCAGATCACCCCACCGTGCTCTCCCCATGCTCTAAAAACATCAGAGTTGTCTCCTGCGGTTTCGGGGACTTTCCTCTGAGCTGGATCTGAACGGGTGGGAGGATTATGAGTGAATTCTCTCCTTCACCCAACATCCCTCCTTCCCCAGCCATGAATTGCCCCTCAACAGGCATCTGCATCTCATTTCTGCCCTCCTCCAGGGCTTAATAACACCTCTAGAAGCCTAACCGCTGAAAAGACAAACCCTGACTGCACAATGCAAAACATCCAAACACTAGAGTGTCCAATAAATGCAAAGACGTCCACAGATTCTGATTTCTCCTGTGTTTAGAGACAGGGTCTCGCTTTGTCACCCAGCCTGGAGTGCGGTGGCGCAGTCATAGCTCATTGCAGCCTCAAACTTCTGGGCCAAAGTGATCCTCCCACTTCAGCCTCCCAAAGTGTTGGGATTAGAAGTGTGAGCCACTTGTAATGGGACCACAGGCGCGCACCCCCTGTTCAGGGCACCATTGCCCAGATAATAGCACAGCTATGTACATGTAAGCTGGCTCACCCTCTTGCTGCTTCTCTAGCCTCTGTTACTATAACTAGCAGTTTACAGCCTCTGTACAAACAAGTCTTGTTCATGGTCCATGGAGATGCAGGACAAGATCCTAACTGTGGTGTGAATACCTGGCTGTCCCCAGCCATCCCACCTGACATCACGTCCTCTCTGCCTTCCAGTCTTGGTCCTCAGGACTCTTCACCCAGCCTGCTCTTCCTTGTTGGGAAAGCCCACCTGTCCTTGAAGTCCCACCACCTATGACATCTTCCCCAAGTTCTCCAGGGTATTTCTGAGTTCCCACCACCCTTGTTTTTTTCTTTGCTTTTCTTTTCTTTTTTTGAGACCAAGTCTTGCTCTGTCGCCCAGGCTGGAGTGCAGTGGTGTGATCTCGGCTCACTGCAACCTCCACCTCCGGGATTCAAGCGATTCTCCTGCCTCAGCCTCCTGAGTAGCTGGGATGAGAAGCGTGAGCCACAATTTTTGTATTTTTGTAGAGACGGGGTTTCACCATGTTGGTCAGGTTGATCTCGAACTCCTAACCTCGTGATCCACCCGCTTTGGCCTCCCAAAGTGCTGGAATTACAGGAGTGAGGCACCGTGCCCGGCCGCACCACCCTTGTTCTAATACAAGTCTAATTTCATTCGGCTTTGCATTCACAGTGAGTGACGCACGTGCTTTTCCTCCCCACTAGATGGCAAATTCCTCGAGAGCAAGGATCACTGCTAGGCATGGTGGCTCATGCCAGTAATCCCAGCACTTTGAGAGGCCAAGGGGAGAATTGCTTTAGCCCAGGGGTTCGAGACCAGACTGGGCAGCATAGCAAGACTCTGTCTGTACAAAAAATTTAAAAATTAGCTGTTTGTGGGCTTGTAGTTCCAGCTACTTGAGAGGCTGAGGTGAGAGGATCACTTGAGCCCAAGAGTTGGAGGCTGCAGTGAGCTATAAACATGCCACTATACTCCAGCCTGGGTGACAGAGTGAGAATCTGTCTCTTAAAAAAATTAAAAGGCACTTTTATAAATTATTCCATTTACTAGTGAGCCTCTCAACTGTGTATATGTGGGTGTGTTAGAATTTTAATTGTCATTTTACAGATGGGTAGACTGAGGCTCTGAGAGGTGAAGTGATCTGGCAGGTTGTGGTGAGAATTAGCTACAAAAAGCTAACGTTTATGGAGCACTTACCACCTAGCAGATCTGCAGGATCTTCACAACAGCCCCTTGGTTTGTCTTTTATTATTATTATCTTTATTATAATTTATTTATTTATTTTTGAGACAGTCTTGCACTGTTTCCCAGGCTGGAGTGCAGTGGCATGATCTCGGCTCACTGCAAGCTCCGCCTCCCGGGTTCACACCATTCTCCTGCCTCAGCCTCCCAAGTAGCTGGGACTACAGGCGCCCGCCACCATGCCCGGCTAATTTTTTGTACTTTTAGTAGAGATGGGGTTTCACCATGTTAGCCAGGATGGTCTCGATCTCTTGACCTCGTGATCTGCCTGCCTCGGCCTCCCAAAGTGCTGGGATTACAGGCTTGAGCCACCACGCCCAGCCTGTCTTTTTTTTTTTTGAGACGGAGTCTCACTCACTTTGTCACCCAGGCTAGAATGCAGTGGCGCAATCTCAGGTCACTGCAACCTCTGCTTCCTGGGCTCAAGTGATCCTCCCACCTAAACCTCCCGAGTAGTTGCGATGACAGGCGTGTGCCACTATGCCCACCTAATTTTTGTGTTTTTCGTAGAGATGGGATTTTACCATGTTGCCCAGGCTGATCTTGAACTCCTGAGCTCAAGCAATCCTCCTGCCTTGGTCTCCCAAAGTGCTGGGATTACAGGCGTGAGCCACTGCGCCCGGCCTACCCTTTGATTTTCAACCCGTTTTGCAGACAAGAAAACAACCTTTGCTGAAGGTCACATGATAAGAAGAGAACTGGGATTCAAACGCAGGCAATTGAATGCCAGCCTGTTCCACAAGTACCTATGTTCTCAAACTCAAAGGGCTGGCCATTGTGCAGGAGGATGTGGTACGAGCAGACACTCATCTACTGATCCTGCCAGTGGAGGCAAAATCACTTTGGAAAAGTATTTGGCAGTGTCTACTAGCATTGAGCATCTCCCACCTTAGAACCCAGCAATGTGCACATATGTGCACCAAAACACATGACTATTCATGGCAGCACTGATCTTGTTAGCCCAACACTGGAGATGCCCCGGATGTCTATCAACAGGTGAATGGATAAATACATTGCAGAACAGTCACACTAGGGAATACTTTTTTTTTTTTTTTGAGACGGAGTCTTGCTGTGTCACCCAGGCTGGAGTGCAGTGGCACGATCTCGGCTCACTGCAAGCTCCATCTCCTGGGTTCACGCCATTCTCCTGCCTCAGCCTCCCGAGTAGCTGGGACTACAAGCGCCCGCCACCACGCCCAGCTAATTTTTTTGTATTTTTAGTAAAGACCGGGTTTCACTGTGTTAGCCAGGATGGTCTTGATCTCCTGACCTTGTGATCTGCCCGCCTCGGCCTCCCAAAGTGCTGGGATTACAGGTGTGAGCCACAGCACCCGGCCCACGCTAGGGAATATTAATGCAGCAATGAGAATGAACGCTCTACAGCTAAGTGCAGCCCTGTGGGTGAATCTCACTGATAATGTATTAAACAAAAGAAGCCTGACATGGAAGTGTATATGTTGTAAGATTTCACTCATATAAAGCTCCAAAACAGGCTCACCTATGGTGTTAGGAGTTAGGGTTGCGTTTAGCCTCAGGGTGACTAGAAGAGCTCAAGAAGAGAGCTATGAAGGATGTTGATACTTTTTTTTTTTTTTTTTTTTTTAAGGTAGAGATGGGATCTGCTATGCTGCCTAGGCTGGTGTCAAACTCCCAACCTCAAGTGATCCTCCCACCTCAGCCACTCAAAGTACTGGGATTACAGGCACGAGTCACTGTGCCTGGCCAAATTTTCTTCCTTTCCTTCTTCCTTCCCTTCCTTCCTCTCTCCCCTTCTCCCTCTCTCCCTCTCTCTCTCTTCTCCCCTCCCCTCCCCTCCCCTCTCCTCTCTTCTCTCCAGTCTTGTCTTGTCTTTTTTCTTTTCTTTCCTTTTCCCTTCCCTTCCCTCCCCTCCCCTCCACTCCCATCTCCTGTCTTTTCTTTTCTTTCCCCTCCCTCCCCTCCCCTCCTCTTTTCTTTTCTTTTTTCTTTTCTTTTCTCCTCTCCTCTCCTCTTCTTTTCTTTTCTTTCCAGACAGCGTATCCTTCGGTCATCTAGGTTGCTGGAGTGCAGTGGTAGAATCATGGCTTACTCCAGCCTCAAATTCCTGGGCTCAAGCCATCCACCTGCCTCAGCCTCCTAAGTAGCTGGGACCACCACACTCAGCTAATTTTTTTTTATTATTTATTTATTTGTTTGTTTATTTATTTGTAGAGGTGGAGTCTCATTATGCTGTCCAGGCTGGTCTTGAACTCCTGGGCTCAAGTGATCCTCCTGCCTCAGTTTCCCAAAGCACTGAGATTATAGGCATGAGCCACTGTGCCTGGCCACATTTTGTTTCCTTATCTGGATTCTGGTTATATGGGGATGTTCTCTGTGAAAATTCATGGAGTTAGATATTTATGACATGTGCACCATTTACATGTATGTTAGACTTAGTGGTTTTATTTGAAAAAGAAACTGACTTTGCACCCATGTACATATATGAAATCAGCCATTCTACATCCTGATTCGCCCTTACAAGGTAGTTTGAGAGGTGTTCCATGGGTTATTTCCCTTGGCCACAACCATCTTCACAGATGGTGCAGATCCAGGGCCCAGCCCTGTTCCCCTCCTCACCTGCCCTGTGTTCCTGTGTGTGCCTCAGTGTGACAGTCTGGAGCTTTCTTTCTCTCTTCCTTTCCCTTTCCTTCCTTCCTTCCTTCTTTCTTTCCTTCCTTCCTTCCTTCCTTCCTTCCTTCCTTCCTTCCTTCCTTCCATCCTTCCTTCCGATGGAGTCTTGCTCTGTTGCCCAGGCTGGAGTGCAGTGGCGCGATCTCAGCTCACTGCAACCTCCGCCTCCTAGCTTCAAGCGATTCTCCTGCCTCAGCCTTGCAAGTAGCTGGGATTACAGGTGCCCACCACCACACATGGCTAATTTTTTGTATTTTTAGTAGAGATGGGGTTTCCCTATGTTAGCCAGGCTGTTCTTGAACTCCTGACCTCAGGTGATCTGCCTGCTTCGGCCTCCCAAAGTGCTGGGATTACAGGAGTGAGCCACCCCATCCTGCCTTTTTTTTTTTTTTTTGAGACGGAGTCTCGCTCTGTCGCCCAGGCTGGAGTGCAGTGGCTCGATCTCGGCTCACTGCAAGCTCCACCTCCCGGGTTCACACTATTCTCCTGCCTCAGCCTCCCGAGTAGCTGGGACTACAGGCACCCGCCACCATGCCTGGCTAATTTTTTTTTTCTGTTTTTAGTAGAGACGGGGTTTCACCATGTTAGCCAGGATGGTCTCAATCTCCTGACCTTGTGATCCGCCCGCCTCGGCCTCCCAAAGTGTTTTGTTTGTTTGTTTTGTTTTTTTTAAGATAAAGTCTCACTCTGTCACCCAGGCTGGGGTACAGTGGCCAGATCACATCTCACTGCAGCCTTGACCTCCTTGGGCTCAAGCAGTCCTCCCGCCATGGTGTGTGCCAACGTGCCTGGCTAATTTTTGAATTTTTTTGTGGAGACAGGGTTTCGTCATGTTGCCCAGGTTGGTTTTGACCTGGGCTCCAGCCACCCTCTTGCCTTGACCTCGAGAAGTACTGGGATTACGGGTGGGAGCCACCATGCCAGGCTAATTTTTATTTATTTTTTGTAGAGATGGGATCTTGCTATATTGCCCAAACTGGTTCCGAACTCCTGGGCTCCAGCAATCCTCCTGCCTCAGCCTCCCAAAGTTGCTGGGATTCCAGGCGTGAGCCATGGTGTCTGGCTGATAGTCTGGGATTTCATGGTGCCCTAAACAGCCTGAGCACCTCAAAGTGAGAAACATGCCTCTGCCTCTTTCCACTGACCCCTCAGCTCCTCTTACCAGGTTACATACTCAGGAAGCCACTGTCATGGCTAGGGGTGGATTGGCATCTAGGTGCCGGGATGAGGGAGATGATGTATCAGGCCTATGAGAGGACTTGGCAAAGTTAGCTTGGCAAGATTAACTTGGCAGTTAGCTTCTCACAAAGCTAACTGAGTGAGAAGAGGATGGAGAAGCGGACAAGAGTGAGAGGAGTCTCGAATTGTGTCTCTAACTGGCGGCAAGTTGAGAAGTCACTTCCCCGGTCTGGATCTCAGTTTCTGTATCTGTAAAATGGGTGAACAAACCATGAACGAAAATTGGACAAATATGACTACATCGAAGTGAAGAAGTTGGACCAGACTTGTTTTCATATCAGAAGTACCCCAATTGTTCTACCAAAAATTATGAGATTACCGGGAGCAGTGGCTCACACCTATAATCCAAAACACTTTGAGAGGCTGAGGTGGGAGGATTGCTTGAGGCCAGGATTTCAAGACCAGCCTGGGTGACAGAGCAAGACCTCATCTCAAAAATAAATAAATAATTATTTACTTTAAAAGAAATTTTTTTTTGAGACAGAGTCTTGCTCTGTTGCCCAGGCTGGAGTGCAGTGGCTCGATCTCGGCTCACTGCAACTGCCACCTTCCAGGTTCAAGCAATTCTCCTGTCTCAGACTCCCAAGTAGCTCAGACTACAGGTGTGCACCACCATGCCTGGCTAGTTTATGTGTTTTTTGTAGAGACGGAGTTTCACCATGTTGGCCAGGCTGGTCTTGAACTCCTGACCTCAAGTGATCTGCCTGCTGCCTCAGCCTCCCAAAGTGCTGGGATTACAAGCGTGAGCCACTGTGCCTGGCCAATAATTTTAACTTAATTTTTTAAAATTATGAATTCAACATATTAGGAATGAAAAACCCACTTTTCTTTGCAAGAAGTACACTTCTATTGGCTTTCTGCTTCTATATTTATTTATTATTGTTATTTTTTTTGGAGACGGAGTCTCATTCTGTTGCCCAGGCTGGAGTGCAGTGGTGCTATCTTGGCTCACTGCAACCTCCACCTCCCAGGTTCAAACGACTCTCCTGCCTCAGCCTCCTGAGTAGCTGGGACCACAGGCATGCACCACCATGCCCAGCTATTTTTTTTGTATTTCTAGTAGAGATTGGGTTTCGCCATGTTGGCTAGGCTAGTCTCAAACTCCTGACCTCAAGTGATCCGCCCTCCTCGGCTTCCCGAAGTGCCAGGATTACAGGCGTAAGCCACCGTGCCTGGCCTATATTTATGTTTAATGATACTATAAATATCAGTCATATTGCTCATACATTTGTAAATTATACAAATACCAAGTCCTGGGTAGGACAAAAAGTCCTGTGTAGATTACCTCTGGTCTCAACTGAAAATCATTGATCTTTGTGCTCTGAGGCTGTGAGAGTGGAGGAGGAGGTAGAGAAAGAGGAGAAGAAGGGGGGAAGGACAGCAGGGTAGAGATCAAGTATCTAGTCATCTGTCCAGCCATCCATTCATCTGTCCATCTAGTTATTTACCTATTAATTCATCTATACTCTAATAGTCAATCTACCCACCCATCTGTCTGTTCATCTACCTGTCTACCCATTTACAATCTGTCCATTCACCTTACTATCCACCCATCTCTTCTTTCATCCACCCATCTCTTCTTCCATCTATCCATCCATCCATCCATTCATCCATCCACCCATCTCTTCTTCCATCAGTCCATCTCTTCTATCTATCCATCCACCCATCTCTCTCCATCCACCCATCTATTTTTCCATCAATCCATCTCTTCTTCAATCTATCCATCCATCCATCATCCATCCATCTATCTCTTTATCCACCCACCCATCCATCCCCCTCTCTATCTATCCATTTCTTCTTCCATCAATCCATTCATCTACCAATCTGTCTATCTGTCCATCCATCATTCCGTGTATACACCTACCTAACTTTCTATTCATCCAACCATCCACTCAAATACCCACTCATCTGCTCACCCAGTACACATATTAACTGCCTGCTGATGTCATGCCGTCTGTTCAGGCAGAGGTGGGGGAATGCTCAGATGCTTGCAACATGGCTCCTGCCTTTGCGCAGCTCAGCATGCAGAGTGAGGCATGCCCTCCAGCAACTAGAGGGGGCCAGTCCCAGTTCCTGGGACCATGGAAGTTCAGTTAAGGGCGGCCGGACTTGCAGCCCGGGGAGTTAGGGAAGGCTCTCTAGAAGAAACTGTGCTTGAGGGGGATCTCAAAAGACAAAGTGGAGGCTGGGCACTGTGGCTTACGCCTGCAATCCCAACACTTTGGGAGGCCAAAGTGGGAGGATCACTTGAGGCCAGGAGTTCAAGACTAGCCTGGCCAATATGAAGAAACCCCATCTCTACTAAAAACACAAAAATTAGCCGGGTCTGGTGGTGCATGCCTGTAGTCGCAGCTACTCGGGAGGCTGAGGCACAAGAATTGCTTGAACCTGGGGGGCGGAGGTTGTGGTGAGCCGAGATTGAGCCACTGCACTCCAGCCTGAGCGACAGAGTGAGACTCTGTCTCAAAAAAAAAAAAAAAAAAGACGAAGTGAGAATTAGTCACACAGACAGGGCAGAAGGTATTCTGGGAGGGAAGAGCTGGAGAAACAAAGGCGGGGGCTGGGGAACCAGAGTAATGAGTCATTCAACTGGCTGGGGTGCCAGCAGGGTGCCAGCAGCCTACATAGCTGCCATGTCCCCAGCTCTCTTGGAGCACAGGCAGCCACCCTGTGACTCCATGCTAGGCTTGGCTCCAGTGGGCGCCGAGGTATCTGTACTTCTCAGAGAGTAGCCCATGGACAACTGCCAGGCTGGGGATTCTGTTGAGTTTGCAACAAGATAAACACAAAAATTCAGAGTGTCTAGAAGCACTTACATCAATTAAAAAAAAAAAAAATCTAGGCTGGGCGCGGTGGCTCACACCCGTAATCCCAGCACTTTGGGAGGCCGAGGTGGGTGGATCACCAGGTCAGGAGTTCGAGCCCAGCCTGGCCAAGATGGTGAAACCCCGTCTCTACTAAAAATACAAAAGTTAGCTGGGTGTGGTGGCGGACACCTGTAATCCCAGCTACTCGGGAGGCTGAGGCAGGAGAATGGCATGAACCCGGGAGGCGGAGCTTGCAGTGAGCTGAGATGGTGCCATTGCACTCCAGCCTGGGCGACAGAGCAAGACTCCGTCTCAAAAAAAAAAAAAAAAAAGAATAACAAACTGGGCTTATAATTTACATATTTCCTTCACTTCAATTTTTCTAGTAATTCATTTTCTGTTGTATTTTGCATACCCATAAGTCCATGTAGATTGAAAATAAAAAAGCAAAAAGGGGCCTTGTGCAGCGGCTCACGCCTGTAATCCCAGCACTTGGCAGGCCGAGGCAAGAGGATCACTTGAGGTCAGGAGTTCCAGTCCAGCCTGGCCAACATGGCGAAACCCCGTCTCTACTAAACACAAAAATTAGCAGGCATGATGGCACACGCTCGTAATCCCAGCTACTCGGGAGGCTGAGGCAAGAGAATTGTTTGAACTTGGAAGGTGGAGGTTGCAGTGAGCTGAGATCACACCACTGCACTCCAGCCTGAGTGATAGAGCGAGACTCCGTCTGGAAAAAAAAAAAAGCAAAAAAGGGGCCTTTCAGTCAGTTTGAGAGGCACTGATACGCAAGACAGCTTACACTCATATGTCCTTCGCCAGTGTGGCTTCATGATCATTATCTCTTTATGAGCCAGACAGAGCAAGGACCACGGTCCCCATTGCCCCACTCTATAGGATACCTGGCCCAAGGTTCTTACTGATGGTAGATGGCAGGGCTGAAATTTGAACCCACAGCTATTCCCCATCAGACAGCATCTCCCTGTGAGCTCATGTTCCAGGCTAGGCTGAGCTGGGGCGTGGTGCAGGGAGGACACAGGAGAGGAAGAGAGAAGTAGTTGGAAAAAGAACACCAAGCAGGGTGAGAGGTCGGGTCCGGGGCCTGCCCTTTATGCTAAGGCACTGATGGAGGTCAGTGTGGGCTTCCCAAGATGGCCCTAGAAGGACCATGCAAGTCCCCTGGGCTCTCTGTTGGGGAACACGCAGTGGCACCACTGCCAGGCTCAGCCTGTCTCAATCCTTCTCTATGTTCTTCCTACCTCTTTTCCTTCAGCCTCCCCTATTAACCAAGCCCTGAGCTCCCCATGGCCAGGGTCTTGTCTTGTCCCAACCATCTGTACACCCAAAGCTGGCCCAAAGTTCAGCCAACAGAACCACCAGTCTCTGCCTGGCCCTTGGCAGAAACCATAGCACCCTCGGACACCATTTTCTCCTCCTGTCCCTGGGGGAGACTAGATGAACAGGGATTTTGATCACTCCATGCCACTGATGAGGGAACAGGTGCTCAGAGAAATTAAGTCACTCGCTTGAGGTACAAGAACAGGTCATCTAACACTTTATATTTATTTTATTTTTTGGGGATGGAATCTCATTCTGTCACCCAGGCTGGAATGCAGTGGCACAATCTCAGCTCACTGCAACCTCCACCTCCTGGGTTCAAGAGATTTTCCTGCTTCAGCCTCCCGAGAGGCTGGGACTACAGGCATGTGCCAACACGCCTGGCTAATTTTTGTATTTTTAGTGGAGACAAGGTTTCGCCATGTTGGCCAGGCTGGTCTCAAACTCCTGACCTCAGGTGATCTGCCCACCTCGGCCTCCCAAAGTGCTGGGATTACAGGTGTGAGCCACCACACCTGGCCTCAACTAAGGCTTTAATTCCCAACCCAGTACTTTTGTTTGTTTTTCCGAGACAGGGTCTCACTCTGTCGCCCAGGTTGGAGTGTAGTGGTGCAATCTCAGCTCACTGAAACCTCTGCTTCCAGGGTTCAAGCGATTCTCCTGCCTCAGCCTCCCTAGTAGCTGGGATTACCGGCACTTGTCACGATGCCCAGCTAATTTTTGTATTTTTAATAGAGACAGGGTTTCACCATGTTGTCCATGCTGGTCTCGAACTGCTGATCTCAGGTGATCTGCCCACCTTGGCCTCCTAAAGTGCTGGGATTTCGGGCGTGAGCCACCACACTGGGGCTCATTTAAGGCTTTCATTCCCGACCCAGTACTTTTTGACTAGAGGTTAAATTAAGTAGAGAAGAGAAAAAAAAATAGTAGAGAGGAGAGGGAAGCCTTTCCCTTAAGTGTTCTGGGCTGCAGCCTGTGGTGAGTCTGAGGATAAATGGATGGTGGGGAGGAAGAACTTGGTGGCACAATGTTATTTGCCCAGAAACTTCCCCTTCTATACCACTTTGGCTGCTTCCGGGGGAGGCTTAAAACCCCACTCCGGGCCAGGAAGAAACAGGAATGCCAGGGGGCGCCAAAAGGCCATTTCCCTAATCTGTCGTTGATAAGTAACATGGGACTGTATTTTGGAAAAATCTATTAAACAAAAAATGTTGGTACTCTTTGACGCATCAAATTCACTTCTAGGAATTTGTGCTATAAAATATTTCCAGGAGTGTGCAAAGATGAACAAAGATATTCCTCACAGCACTGTTTATAATAGTGAAAAGCAGCATGGTTGGATGAATTTTGTTAAATCCCTACAGGGAAATACTATGCAGGTGTTAACAGAACCTCATCTGTGAAATGGAGATAGCCAGATGTGGTGGCTTGAACCAGTAATCCCAGCTACTCAGTAGGCTGAGAAGGGAGGATAGTCTGAGCTCAGGAGTTCAAAACCAGCCTGGGCAACATAATGAGATCCTATCTCAAAAAAAAAAATGGAGATAATAATCTCATAGTTTTTATGAAGATGAAGTGAATTAATACCTGCAAAGTGCTTAGATAGTAAATGCTAGCCCTCATTATTATTATAGGTGTAGAAATAGGAAAAGATAACTAAGATGCAATGCTAATTTAAAAAGAAAGTTATGGGCCGGGCGCGATGGCTCACGCCTGTAGTCCCAGCACTTTGAGAGGCTGAGGCAGGTGGATCACGAGGTCAGGAGATCGAGACCATCCTGGCTAACACGGTGAAACCCCATCTCTACTAAAAATACAAAAACACAAAATTAGCCGGGCGAGGTGGCAGGCGAGTGTAGTCCCAGTTACTCGGGAGGCTGGGGCAGGAGAATGGCGTGAACCTGGGAGGCAGAGCTTGCAGTGAGCCAAGATCGCGTCACTCCACTCCAGCCTGGGCAACAGAGCGAGACTCCATCTCAAAATAAATAAATAAATAAATAAAGTAAAATAAAATAAAAAGAAAGCTATGGGCTGGGCACGGTGACTAATGCCTGTAATCCCAGCACATTGGGAGGTGGAGGCAGAGTGATCACTTGAGCTCAAGAGTTCAAGACCAGCCTGGGCAACATAGTGAAATCCTGTCTCTTAAAAAAATAGCAAAATTAGCCGGGTGTGGTAGCACGCACCTGTAGTCCCAGCTACTTGAGGTGCTGAGGTAGGAAAATCACGTGAACCCAGGAGGTGGAGTCTACAGTGAGCCAAATTTGCATCACTGCACTTCAGCCTGGATGACAGAGCAAGACCCTGTCTCAAAAAAAAAAAAAAAAAGTTATGGGCAATATATGAAGTGTGATGCCTTTTATGTAAAAATTCATAATAAGGCCGGGCGTGGTGGCTCACGCTTGTAATCCCAGCACTTTGGGAGGCCGAGGCGGGCAGATCACGAGGTCAGGAGATCGAGACCACGGTGAAACGCTGTCTCTACAAAAAAAAAAAAAAAAACAAAAAAAATTCATAATAATAAATATTCATATATGAACAGAGAAGAAAAGTCTGGACCTATATGTACCAAACTATGACTCTGCTGTTCTTTTTTTTTGAGACAGAGTCTCGCTCTGTCGCCAGGCTGGAGTGCAACGGCGCGATCTCGGCTCACCGCAAACTCCGCCTCCCGGGTTCAAGCGATTCTCCTGCCTCAGTCACCTGACTAGCTGGGATTACAGGTGCGTGCCACCACACCCAGCTAATTTTTGTATTTTTAATAGAGACAGGGTTTCAGCATGTTGGCCAGGATGGTCTCAATCTCTTGACCTCCTGATCCGCCTGCCTTGGCCTCCCAAAGTGCTGGGATTACAGGCGTGAGCCACCACGTCTGGCCCTGCTGTTCTTTGTGGTTGGGGAGGCAGTGGAATAACAGAGACATTCACTTTTTAAATTTCTATAAATTTCAAGGTTATATAATACCTATTTATTACTTTTGAAATGGCAACAGAGCGAGACTCCATCTCAAAAAAAAAAAAAAAAAAAAAAGAAGAAGAAATGGCAGAGAACCCCCCAAAAAGTAAAGAAAATCAGAAGAGGCAGTAGAATAGATGATGGCGGCTGGGCGCGGTGGCTCACGCTTTGTAATCCCAGCACTTTGGGAGGCCGAGGCGTGTGGATCTCTTGAGGTCAGGAATTCGAGGCCAGTCTGGCCAACATGATGAAACCCTGTCTCTATTAAAAATACAAAAATTAGCTGGGCATGGTGGTGCACACCTGTAATCCCAGCTACTCAGGAGGCTGAGGCAGGAGAATCGCTTGAACCCGGAAGGCGGAGATTGCAGTGAGCCAAGATTGCACCACTGTACTCCAGCCTGGGCAACAGAGTGAGACTCCATCTCAAAAAAAAAAAAAAAAAAAGAATAGATGATGACATGGGACCCCTCCCCCTCTTCTTGAGGACCCCAAAGTCCAGAGATTAATATTCTCCAAACGACAGGAAAAGGCTCCCTTTTTGATTGACCAAACCAGAGTCTGTCCCTGAGCAGACACTGGAAAGACAGAGGCACAGCTTCCCACCCCAGCTTGTCTGCCACTCATAATCTTATTCTGAGGGGCCTAAAGATCTGTAAGGGGCCAGGCACAGTGACTCACGTCTGTAATCCCAGCACTTTGGGAGACCGAGGCAGGAGTTGGAGACCAGCCTGGGCAACATGGCAAAATCCTACCTCTACCAAAAATTACCAGTGTTGTGAGTGCCTGTAGTCCCAGCTACCAGGAAGACAAAGGCAGGAGGATTACTTGAGCTGGGGAGGGTGAGGCTGCAGTGAACCTTGATTAAAAAAAAAGACCCTATAAGGGATTTTCTTCTTTCCCCAGGACGTTGGCTCACTGGGGACCCATGGATCACCTCAGGCAAGACATTTGTCCTCCCTGGGCCTCAGTTGCCCTCCCTGTAACATGGGAGGAAGGCACCCAGCCTCTTGGGTATGTTGTGAAGAGCCAGGGGAGGACCATATGCTACCAGCATCATAGCAGTGCAGGGCACAAAGATGAACCTGGAGGTGGTGTTTCACCAAGATGAGCCACTGTGCCAATGGTCTGTTAGTCTGTAAAAATTCCGATAGCCACTGTATACCAGCAAATGGTGTTTACTCACACTTATGACACCATTTCTCCAGTTCTCTGATACCAGCTGAGTGTCCTGCAATTCAATTCTGACACTTTTTTTTTTTTGAGACAGAGTCTCACCTTGTCACCCAGGCTGGAGTGCAGTGGCGCAGTCTCAGCTCACTGCAACCTCCACCTCCTGTGTTCAAGGGATTCTCCTGCCTCAGCCTCCTGAGTAGCTGGGATTACAGGCATATGCCATGAAGCCTGGCTAATTTTTGTATTTTTAATAGAGACAGGGTTTCCCCATGTTGGTCAGGCTGGTCTTGAACTCCTGACCTCATGATCCACCCACCTTGGCCTCCCAAAGTGCTGGGATTACAGATGTAAGCCACTGTGCCCGGACAATTCTGACACTATTTACCTGGAGTTAGCATCTGATTTCACAAGTTATGGGCTTATTCCCAGAAGCCTGCCTCTACTTCAGATAGCAGTCACAAGACCTAGGTTGCCACTTGAACTTCTGATTAACCAGCTATAAATCAGGGGTTCCCATGACTTTCTCCTCAGTGTCAATAATTTGGTAGAATGGCTCACAGCACTCAGTAAATTTTACTTACATTTATCAGTTAGTTATCAATAATACAACTCAGGAACAGCCAGATGGAAGAGATGCATGGGCTAGAGTATGGGCGTGGTGCACGGAGCTTCCATGTCCTCTCTGGGAGCATCACCCTCCTAGCACCTTGATGTGTTCACAAACTCAGAAGCTCCATGAAGCCCAACATTTAGGGGTTTTTATGGAGGTTTCTATTTATTTATTTATTTATTTTTGTGTGTGATAGAGTCTCACTCTGTCACCCAGGCTGGAGGGCAGTGGTGCGACCTCAGCTCACTGTAACCTGCATCTCCCGGGTTCAAGAGATTCTCCTGCCTCAGCCTCCAGAGTAGCTGGGACTACAGGTGGGCACCACCACCCCTGGCTAATTTATTTTTGTATTTTTAGTAGAGACAGGGTTTAGCCACCTTGGCCAGGCTGGTCTTGAACTCCTGATCTCAGATGATCCACCCGCCTCAGCTTCCCAAAGTGCTGGGATTACAGGCGTGAGCCACCGTGCCTGGCCCTTTTATTTATTTATTTATTTATTTTATAAGACAGGGTCTTGCCATGTTGCCCAGTCTGGTCTTGAACTTCTGGGTTGAAGCACTGCTCCCACCTTGGCCTCCCAAAGTCCTGGGATTACGGATGTGAGCCACCTTGCCTGGCCACTGGAAGTTTCATTACGTAGACACGATTGATTATGGTGACTGAACACATCCTCCAACCCTCTCTTCTCCCCAGAGTTTTGGGGGGGCAGGGAACTGAAAGCTCCAATCCTCTAATCATGCCTTGGTCTTTCTAGTGAACATCCCCCACCCTGAAACTCTCTAGGGGCCTCCAGCCACCAGTCCTCTTACTAGTTTTCAAAAGACACTCTTAGCATTCTGGAGATTCCAAGGGTTGTAGGAGCTGTGTGCCAGGAGCCACAGTCAAAGGCCACAAATATATTTCCCCTTGCACCACAACCAGGGATGCCAGTGGGCTGCCTGGCCCTGTGTATTTGCTATTGAGTCTCATCCCTCAATCTGCTCAACCAGCCCGTTGCTCAGGGCTGAGGGTCCCTATTGTGCACATCACATCAAGGCTCAGAGACGTGTTTATTTGATTCTCTCATCTAGTGAAATATGTTAGAAAGATTAGGACATTGGGAGGCCAAGGCGGGCGGATCACGAGGTCAGGAGTTGAGACCAGCCTGACTAACACAGTGAAACTCTGTCTCCACTAAAAATATAAAAAATTATCTGGGCGTGGTGGCGGGCACCTGTAGTCCCAGCTACTTGGGAGGCTGAGGCAGGAGAATGGCGTGAACCCGGGAGGCGGAGCTTGCAGTGAGCTGAGATTGCGGCACTGCACTCCAGCGTGGGTGACAGAGCAAGACTGTCTCAAAAAAAAAAAAAAAAAGAAAGAAAGATTAGTACAGTCATCCAGGTTACACAGTTCATGGGTAGTGCACCCCAAATTTGAACCCAGTTGTGTCTGATGGCAGAGCTCAAGTATGTCCTTCTGCTGGGCTGCTTGCCACCAAGCAAGGTGAACTGAAGGATGACCTGTCCCTTAGGCCTCCTTGCAAACATCATGTGTCAGGAGAATCCACCCAAGACTGAGCTAATCAGCAGGTACTAGGACAGAGGGGACAGCTGGCACTTAGTAGACACTTTATTTTTTGGAGGCAAGGTGTTGCTCTTTTGCTCATACTTTAGTGCAGTGGCACCAACATGAGTCACTGCAACTTCGAACTCCTGGCTCAAGTGATCCTCCCGCCTCAGCCTCTCAAGTAGCTGGGACTACAGGTGTGCATCGCCACCCCTGGCTAATTTTTAAAAATTTTTGTAGAGATGGGGGGTCTCACTGTGTTGCCCAGGCTGGTCTCAAAGTCCTGGGCTCAAGCAATCCTTCTGCCTCAGCCTCCTGAGTGGCTGGGACTATAAGCTTGTGCCACCATGCTTGGCTAATTTTTTGTAGAGACGGGATCTCACTAGGCTGCCCAGACTGGTCCCAAACTCCTGGCCTCAAGCAATCCTCCTGCCTTGGCCTCCCAAAGCTCTGATATTACAGGTGTGAGCCACTGCACCTGGCTGAGGACTGGTTTTGTCTTTTTTTTGAGAGTGAGTTTAGCTCTTTCTCCCAGGCTGGAGTGAAGAGGCTTGATCTCGCCTCACTGCAACCTCCACCCCTGGGCTTCAAGTGATTCGGCTGCCTTAGGACCTCCCAAGTAGCTGGGATTACAGGCACCCACCACCACGCCCGCTAATTTTTGTATTTTTAGTAGAGACAGGGTTTTGCCATGTTGGCCAGGCTGGTCTTGAACTCCTGACATCAGACGATCCACCCATCTCAGCCTTCCAAAGTGTTAAAATTGCAGACATGAGCCACTGTACCTGGCCGGTTTTCTCATCTTTAAAATGGCTATGATTATGTGATGTTATTATGCAGTTGTTGCAAAGATGAAATGAAATATGTAAGTGAGAGCCAGTGGTACCTGGTAAATGTGGGTTTTCTTCTTCTGTCTCTCTTTTCCTCCCCCCAGCCCGCCCTTTCTTCTTTCCTTCCTTCCTGGCCGACACCTCTGATTACAATGTCAGAGAACCAGGAGCTGTAGGACAAAGAAGATAGGGCGACAACCTCTTCCAGGGGACTCAGGGATGGAAAAAGCTTCTCAGACCGTTGCAGCAGGTGACAGTCACCTTCTGCTTTGCCCAGAATCTCCTGGCCTCTCCCCTGCCGGATAACTGGCCCCCTGCCACCCGCATCAGGGCATCAGGCCCCTGGACTGAGATAGAAAGTGGATCCCAGGAAGCATATCTCTCACGCAGAGTCACGCTGCTGATGGGGCTGAATATGAGACAAGAAATTTTGTGACTACCAGAGCCAGCTAGCAGGGGACGGCTTGGGATTCTGGGTAAAGCATTTTTTTTTTTTTTTTTAAGAGAGGGGTTCTTGGTCTGTTGCCCAGGCTGGAGTGCAGTGGTGCCATCATAGCTCACTGCAGCCTCAAACTCCTAGGCTCAAGTGATCGTCCTGTGTCAGCCTCCTGAGTAGCTATGACTATATGCCTGTGCCACCACACCTGGCAAATTTTTTAATTTGTTGCAAAGACACGGATCTTTCTATGCTGCCCAGGTTGGTCTTGAACTTCTGGCCTCAAGCAATCCTCCCACTTCGGCCTCCCAAAGTGTTGAGATTACAGGCGTGAGCCACTGCCTCTGGCCCTAGGGCAGTAGCTGTCTGTCTCCTACTTATCAGTGCCAGGACCTACCCTGGGAATATTCTGTTCACTGTTCCCTTGTTGGGGGCCCCCTTCTCCAAGGTCAGCTTAGCTAACTTCAAAGAGGAGAGACAGAGCCACCTTGTGCCTAGGTTTCAGGAGTGGGAAAGTTGGGTGGGGGGGGGTTGAGGTGGGTGAGGTGGGTGCAGGACACATGGACACCACCCATGAGCTGACCTGGGAGGTTGGGGGTCAGCCAATGTAATTCCCTCTTGTGTGTTTCTCCCTGAACGCACCACCCATGTTGCTTCCAGACCTCCTCCCAGCTCTGCCCAACAGTCCAGGCAAGCCCATTTAACCCCAGGTTACAGGTGTGCAGAGTGAAGCCCAGAGGAGGACAGGGCTTGCCAAGGTCACTGACAGTAGTGGGAACAGAAACCAGGGCTTTGGAGCCAAGATGCTAGGGTTTGAATATCAGCCTTGCCACTCCCAGGCTGTGTGACCTTGAGCCAGAGCCTTGACCTCTCTGAGCCTGTTTCCTCATCTGTAAAATGGAGATCTTTTCCTTCTCTGGTTATCAGGAAGAAGGAAACAGTGCCAGAAAAGCTTGTGCAGTGCCTGGCTTGCAGTAAATGCATAGCAAACGCCAGTTCCTCTTCCTCTTCTCCTGTCTGAACAGCAATCCTAAGCCTGCACGACCCCTCTCTCTTCCCTCCTCTGCCTCACATCTGTAGCCAAAACTTTTTCTTTGGCCCTAACCAGGGAGTGGACTGCACTAATGATGGCCTCTCCCAGCCCCTGACAAACCCAACACATGTCTAAGCTTGCATTTACCCACCACAGGGCTGGCAGCAGGGCCAAAGACAGCCCCGGGGAGGGGACCCGGGGAGGGCGATTGCCTGAAGGCACTAGAGACTCTGGGCAGGTGTGGCTGCAGGAGCCTCGGAGACATGACCTCTCCCACTTCCACGCTTTCAGTCCACTCTTCCATCCCACTCTACAGCCTGCAGAAGCTCGTATGCCAGCCCTCCACTTCAGCTGACAAACATCATCTCCACCAGTGCCACCCCCATATCGGCCAGATGATTTCAATCACAGGATTCCAAGACCCCAGGCAGATGGTTCCTGGACCCTGGCTCTGAGCTGCCCTCCCATGTGGTCCCCAGGCTGAGTCCCAACCCCAGCCTGAGCCCCGACCCTGATTCTAAACTGAGCCCTGGCCTGGCTCAGCCAGTAGACTGTGTCCTTAGCGGGGAATTAGGGAGAAGTGAGATGGGTCATCTTCTCAAGATGGGGAAACTCCTGGCTACTACAGCTCAGACCTCTTCTGGTATTACAGAATCTTCCTCCTCTCCCAGAAGCTACCCTAGGCTGAGGAGCTGAGCTTCCCTGGGGTGGTCTGAGATTCCCAGACCTGTATTCTGAGCCTTCTCCTGCATCTGAGGGCCTGGGCAGGACATGGGGCAGGGGAGTTGCTGAGTATAAGAGAAGTTCTTGGGCAAAGTGGGGACCAGCTCAGCTCTCATAGATCCCTGGTCCCCCTCACTTCCTGATTCAGCTGACCCTGTAACACCATCCCCCTTGTGAAGGACCAGAGGGACTTGGTTGGAGTGGGCCACCCTGTCCCCCAAAGCAACCTGGTGTCCCATTTTATTCTGTCCCCATCTCCACATGAGTGGCCCAGGAACAGTAAACCTTCCCTTGTCACGGAGGGAGAGCCAGGCCCAGAGACGGAAAGTCCTGCGCCCAAGGTCACACAGCCAGACGCAGACAAGAACCCAAAGCTCCCAAACCCAGCCCAGAGGTGGGGGCAGGGTGGCTGGGAGGAAGCCCTGGCTTTTCCCCACACGGGGCAGAGCAGTGGGAGTGCCGGCCACCACTTCTGTGGCCCCTACCTGTTGGCTAGAAGCCTAGGGGCCAGAATCCACATACCCCACCCTGACATCTGGCTTCTTTCTGTCCCAGCCAGGGGCAGTTTTGGTCCTCCTCATCCCAGGGACCACCTGGACAGGGTTTCTCCACTGGCATGTCACCTGCCCAGGGCAGGGAGAGCCAGAGGGAGGAAGGCCCTCCCTCCTGACTCCCTGGGCCCCCTCTCAGCTCGTGGGAGAACCTCGCAGACCACGATGGAAGCCCAGCCCAGCCTAGCCAGTGGGAGACAGGGGGACAGGGGGCTTCCAGGACCCGTGTGCACTTCACCCTCTAGCAGGATGAATTCTTGGATTCCTGATCCGGAGTCCTCCCTGGGGTAAGAGTTTGCCTCCTTCCTCCTGGCAGCTGAGGCTGAGCGAGGAGGCCACGTAAGCCTATGAACCCCTTCAGCCCAGCTGAGCCAGAGACGCGCGCCTGTGGGCAGAGGGGAAACTGAGGCCCAGCACAGGGGCGGATCCAATTCCCCTTGGGTGAGGTCCCTGCACCCACCTGATGACGCGGGGGCTCCACGCCCTCACCTGGAATCCGCTCTACCTGCAGAGGGGCGCGGCGCAGCCAGGGCCGGGGGTCCCGCTGGCGGCGGGCGGGGAGTGGCAGGCGGCGGGGGCGCTGCGGGGATGCTCGGGACCGCCTGACCGCGCTCGGCGCCTTCTCCGGGCGAGCGGCAGAGGGCTCCGTGCGCTGCGCCGCGGGCCCGGCTTTTAGCAGCGGGTGTGGACGCGGGCACCCCCGCCCCGCTCCGAGGTGTCCTTTGCCCCTTGATCCGGTGCCTCCTTCTCTCCTTAGCACGTGGGCGGCAGCCGCTCAGCGGCTCAGAGGCCTGTGGGGCAGCCATGGCCCGGGCCTTGCGCTCGGGCGCCTGCCAATCCCCATCTGCCGCCGGCTCGTGCCCGCTCACCTTTAACCCCCTCTATTCTCCCCGGGGGCTCTGTGCCCGGCCCCCAACCGCGGGCTGGGCTCGGGGAGGGAGAAGCCGCAGGTGTGAGGCCACGCCAGGTGGGCAGAGAAAGACGCTGGGACTGCCTTGGGCGCCTCCCTGAGCCCCAGCCCGGCTTTGAACCTCCTCCTGGTCCCCGAGTCCCCCCAGCACTCTCTCTCACTCTCATCTCTCACTCTTACTCTCTTCTCTCCCCCCTTTCTCTCTCTCCCCCTCCCTTTCCTCTCCCTCTCTCCTCTCTCTGCCAGGCTCCTCTCTCCCTCTCCCCTCACTTTCTCTCTACCCCCTCCTCTCTCTCCCCCCATCTCTCCTCTCTCTCATTCTCCCCCTTCCTCTTTCCCTCTCTCTCTCCTCCCTCTCTGTCTCTCTCTTCTATCTCTCTCACTTTCTCTTTCTCTCTCTATTCCCCTCCTTTTTCACCCTCCCCCATTCTCCCCCCCCTTTTTTCTTTCTCTCTTTCTCTCTCTCACTGTCTCTCTCTCCCGTGTCTCTCCCCACCCTGTCTCTCTCCCTCTGTCTTCTCTCTTTCCCTCTCCCCCCTCTCCCCTCTCCCTCTCTCCTCTCTCTCTCCCACCCTCCTCTCTCTCCTTTACTTTCTCTCTACCCCTTCCTCTCTCTCTCCCTTCTCTCTCTCTTTCTCTGTTCCTCTCTCTCCTCTCTCTCTCTCATTCTCCTCCCTCTCTTTCCATCTCTCTCCTCTCTCTGGTTCTCGCTCTGTCTCTCTCCCTCTCTCTCCTCTCTCTCTCTCACTTTCTGACTTTCTCTCTCTACCCCCTCCTCTTTCTCCCCCCTCTCTCTTTCTCTCTCATTCTCCTCCCTCTCTTTCCCTCTCTCCTCTCTCTCTCACTCTATCTCCCTCTCTCTTTCCTCTCTCTCACTTTCTCTCTTTCTGTCTCTACCCCCTCCTCTTTCTCTCCCTCTCTCTCTTTCTGTCTCATTCTCCCCCCTTGTCTTTCTCTCTCTCCCTCTCTCACTCTCCCCCTTCTCTCTCCCTTTCTCTTTTCTCTCTTTCCTTCTCTCTGTCTCTCCCCCTCCTTTCCCCCCTCCTTCTCCCTCTGCCTCTCCTCTTTCCCTCTCTGTCTCTCCCTCTGTCTCGGTCTCGCTCTCACTGTCTATCTCCTGTCTCTCTCTCATCTGGCTCACTGAGCCCCATTCATTCCCTCTTTGACCAGCTTCATCCCATGCTCCCTCTGTGTCCCCCCTCAAGCCCCCGCCCTCCCTGCCCTTGACATCACATCCCCTCCCTAAACCCCATTCCCCTCCCTGAGCCCCTATTCCTCACCCCTCCCTGAGGCCCTTCCTGCCTTCCAGAGCCCACTGACTTCCCCTCTCTTGCTCTTAGCGCTGTGTCCTCTCAACTCTTTTTTTTTTTTTTTTTTTTTAAAGCAATGGCTTCTGACTATGTTGCCCAGGTTGGTCTCTATCTCCTGGTCTTAAGCGATCCTCCCACCTCGACCTGCCAAAGTGCTGGGATTGCAGGTGCAGGCCCCTGGGCCTGGCCCCGACCCTTACGTTTACTCTCAAACATCCTTAAACACCCTTGGCACAGCAGCCCAGCGAGAGGGCGGGATAGGCCAGCGGTGGTATCAGATTCAAAGTCCAGGACGGAGGTCTCCAAGTCCTCAGAGGTCCTGTGGAGTAGGCACCATCTGGGAAGGGGGCATTCAGGACCTCAGCTTGCCTGCCAGCTTCAAGGGGCCGTGTGGGGTGGAAGGAAGGATCCCCCTGGCCACCGCTTGGCCAGCAGCGGGCAGTGTGGGATGGAAAGAAGAAAGGGCTTTCACAGCCACGCTACCCAGCAAAGAGGCAGCTTCCTCCCGGGCCCACGGGCTTCCTTCCTTCTGCGGCTAGTGGGGGGCAGCAGAGGCAGAAGGGATCCTGCCAATAATGTCCCCCACAGTCCCCTGGTGATGGCAGGAGGTGGAGGGCAGGGCGAAGCCCGGTGGCATGCCAGAGGATGAGGCTGAGCCCAGAAGAGACCCTGAGTTGATCGGATTCTGCCCACACACCATTTATTTGTTTGTTTTGAGACAAGGTCTAGCTCTGTCACCCACGCTGGAGTGCAATGGTGCAATCTTGGCTCACTGCAACCTCCACCTCCTGGGTTCAAGCAATTCTCCTGCCTCAGCCTCCCAAGTAGTTGGGACTACAGGTGCGTGCCACCACATCTGGCCAATTTTTTTGTACTTTTAGTAAAGACGGGGTTTTGCCATGTTGGCCAGGCTGGTCTCAAACTCCTGGCCTCAAGTGATCTGCCTGCCTCGGCCTCCCAAAGTGCTGGGATTACAGGTGTGAGCCACTGCACCTGGCCCCACACCCCATTTGGAATTCACTCTGCCTGGGGGTGGGTGGTGGTGGTAGAGGGGTGCATCTTGAGAAGGAAGCAGATGAAGACACCTCCTGCTTCTTCCACCCACCTCACATGTCCTGGTGGGTCAGCTTGGCCTTCTCTGCCCACTGTTTCCTGTCTTGCATGAGTTTCATGTCACGTGGCCTCCTACTAGTAGGCTTCAGTCTGCTACCTTGGACCGACACCTGTTCACGGCCAGCGCCAGGACCCAGAGTCAGCAGCGTGTGTGTGTGTGTGTGTGTGTGTGTGTAAGGGAAGTGGGGCTTGAGCCACCACCACACTGACTGGCTCTGCAACTGGGCATGATACTGATAGTCCATCTCCCAGGTCCTCAGTTTCCCCATACATAGGGTTGATGGATTTAGCAAATACAAATCCAGGATGCCCCATTAAATTTGAATTTCAGATACACAATGGCTTTTTTTAGTGTAAGTATGTCTCATGCCATATTTGTGGCATACTTATACTAAGAGATTATTCATAATGCTTATCTAAAACTCAAATTTAACTGGGCATCCTGGGTTGACCCTACCCATATGTAAAACAAGAGAGGCAGGGAGGTATAAATAAGATGTTCTCCAGCTGGGCACGATGGTTCATGCCTCTAACCCCAGCGCTTTGGGATACTGAGGTGGGAGGATCGCTTGAGGCCAGGAGTTTGAGACCAGCCTAGGCAGCAATATAGTGAGACCCTGTCTCTAAAAAATAAAAATAAAAAAGATGCTCTCTCTCATGAATGCTCTTAGCTCCAGCTACACCCTGTGAAAAACCTCAGGTCTACCTGAAAGTGGTCCAGAGGTGTTTGACTGTATCCCTTGCAGAGGAAGAGGAGAGCAGGGGGAAGATAGGAAGTAGGGTGCAGGACTCAGCTGTGGTCACAGGGCATCAAAGAGAAGAGGCAGAAGGAAGAAGTTCCCAGAGGCAGTGCAATTCTGGAGGGCTTTCTGAAGGAGGAAGATTTTTGTGGTTACTTTGATGCTGGAAAGGAAGGGAGGTGGATTAGGGGGCCTCTGGTGGAGTGCTCCCCTCCCCTTACTGGAGGTGGAGAGGCATGGAGGGTCTCCTCTTTTTTTTTTTCTTGAGAGAGAGAGTTTCACTTCTTAGCCTGGGCTGGAGCACAGTGGGTCCACCATGGCTCACTGCAACCTTGAACTCCTGGGCTAAAGTGATCGTTCTGCTTTAGCCTCTTGAGTAGCTAGGATCACTAGCAGGCTCCAACACGCCCAGCTAATTTTTGTTTGTTTTTGTAGAGACAGGGTCTCACCATGTTGCCCAGGCTGGCCTTGAACTCCTGGGTTCAAGCAATCCTCCTGCCGTGGCCTCCCAAAGTGCTGGGATTACAGGTGTGAGCCACCGTGCCTGGCTGTGAAGATCAATATAAAGTATCTTCCCCTTCATATGAAGAGTTTCTATACCTAGGGCAGAGTCTCTCTTCAACCCAACAAGTTACTATCACTTTTTTTTTTTTTTTGAGACAGAATTTTGCTCTTGTCACCCAGGCTGGAGTGTAGTGATCTTGGCTCACTGCAACCTCCACCTATCGGGTTTAAGAGATTCTCCTGCCTCAGCCTCCGAAGTAGCTGGGATTACAGGCGCCCACCACCACGTCTGGCTAATTTTTGTATTTTTAGTAGAGACAGGGTTTCTCCATGTTGGCCAGGCTGGTCTTGAACTCCTGACATTGGCCTCCCAAAGTGTTGGGATTACAGGCATGAGCCACCATGCCTGACCCTAGTATCGCTTCTTTTTTTTTTTTTTTTTTTTTTGAGACGGAGTCTCACTGTGTCACCCAGGCTGGAGTGCAGGGGTGCAATCTCGGCTCACTGCAAGCTCCACCTCCCGGGTTCACGCCATTCTCCTGACTCAGCCTCCCGAGTAGCTGGGACTACAGGCGCCCGCCACCACGCCTGGCTAATTTTTTGTATTTTTAGTAGAGACGGGGTTTCACCGTGTTAGCCAGGATGGTCTCAATCTCCTGACCTCGTGAGCCGCCCGCCTCGGCCTCTCAAAGTGCTGGGATTACAGGAGTGAGCAACCGTGCCCGGCCCCCCAGTATCACTTCTAACTAACGTTTACCACTTACTACTTGCCAGGGTCCCACCCACACCTGTTAAGCTGTTTATGTGGGTTAATCATTTAATCCCTTCCACAACCAGATGAAGTGAGTGTGTTTCCCCCATTTTACAGATGAAGAGACTGAGGCACAGAGAGGTTGGGTCATTTGTCTGAGGTTCATACCGGCCATAAGTGGCGGAGCTGGAATTTGAGCCCCGGTGTCCTGGCTCTCCGTACCTGCAGTGTGACAGATCCTGAGCTGGAAGCTGGAACTGGGGAAATGACATAAATGCCGTCCCTGCCCTCAGAGGACCTCTGGTCTAACAGTGGGGACAGGTTAGTCTCTAAGAACTCCAGTACAGGGAAGGCTGGCATCAGAGCTGTGAGGGAGCGTGCCAGGAAAGAAGGACTGATTCGGTCTGTGCATGAGGGGAAGTGGAGGCTAGGATGAGAAGGATGAGTCAGTTCTTCAACAACCTTCAGCTTAGGATCAGAGATTGGGATAAATACATTCCTTTCTCTCTCTCTTTTTTTTTTTTAGATGGAGTCTTGCTCTGTCACCCAGGCTGGAGTACAGTGGCGCAATCTCAGCTCACTGCAGTCTCCACCTCCCAGGTTCAAGCGATTATCCTGCCCCAGCCTCTCGAGTGGCTGGGATTACAGGTGTGTACCACCACCCGGCTAATTTTAGTATTTTTAATAGAGACAGAGTTTCACCACGTTGGCCAGGCTGGTCTCAAACTCCTGGTTCTCTCCTGCCCAGCCAGGAGGAAGAGCATTCTAGGTGAAACCATGTCTTGAGCTAAGGCAGAAGAGATGGGAAATGCAGCATATGACTGGGGAATGGGCCAGCCACAGTGGCTCAAGCCTGTAATCCCAGCACTTTGGGAGGCTGACATGGGAGGACAGCTTGAGCCCAGGAGTTCAAGACCAGCCTGGGCAATGTAGTGGGATTAGACCTCTATGAAAAATAGAAATAAATAAATCAGCCAGGCATGGTAGTGCATGGCAGTAGTCCCAGCTACTTGAGAGGCTTAGGCGGGAGGATTGCTTGAGCCCAGGAGGTGGAGGCTGCCGTGAGTCGTGATTCTGCCACTGCATTCCTGCCTTGGTGACAGAGTGAGACCCTGTCTTGAAATAATAATAATAATAATTCTGAGTAAAAAACCTCCCCCAGAAAGTATATACTATATGATTCATTTACATAAAATTCAAGAAAATGTAGGGTAACCTGTAGTGACGCAAAGCAGGTTAGAAGTTATTGTAATTGGCCGGTGCAGTGGCTCATGCCTGTAATCCCAGCAGTTTGGGAGGCCGAGGCAGGCAGATCACCTGAAGTCAGGAGTTCGAGATCAGCCTGGGCAACACGGTGAAACCCTGCATCTACTAAAAATACAAAATTAGCCAGGTGTGGTGACACATGCCTGTAATCCCAGCTACTCAGGAGGCTGAGGCAGGAGAATCGCTTAAACCTGAGTGGAGGATGTGGTGAGCCGAGGTCGTGCCATTGCACTCCAGCCTGGGCAACAAGAGTAAATCTCTGTCTCACCAAAAAAAAAAAAAAAAAAAAAGAAATTATTGTAATCCCAGCACTTTGGGAGGCCAAGGCAGACCTCCCTCACTTGAAGTCAGGAATTTGAGAGCAGCCTGGGCAACATAAAAAGACCCCATCTCTACTAAAAGTACAAAAAAATCAGCCAGGCATGGTGGCGCACACCTGTGGTTTCAGCTACTTGGGAGGCTAAGGCATGAGGATCACTTGAACCCTGGAGGAGGAGGTTGTAGTGAGTCAAGATCTCATCACTCCAGCCTGGGTGACAGAGCGAGACTCTGTCTCAAAAAAAAAAAACAAAGTAAATCTTTGTGGGCCAGGTGCAGTGGTTTACACCTGTAATCCCAGTATTTTGGGAGGCTGAGGTGGGTGGATCACCTGAGATCAGGAGTTGGAGACCAGCCTGGCCCCGTCTCTATTAAAAATACAAAAATTAGGCATGGTGGCAGGCGCCTGTAATCCTAGCTACTCAGGAGGCTGAAGCAGGAGAATCACTCGAACCCGGGAGGTGGAGGGTGCAGGGAGCCATGATCACACCACTACACTCCAGCCTTGGCAATACAGCAAGACTCTGCCTCAAAAAAAAAAAAAATAAAAAAAAAAATAAAATAAAATAAAATAAATAAATAAATCTTTGTGACCTTGATTTAGAAAACTGTTCTTTAGATAGGACACTAAAGCACAAACAAGAGAAGAAAAAATAGATAAAACGGACTTCACCAAAATAGAATAAAAAACGTTTGTGCTTCAAAAGACATCATCAAGAGAATAAAGATAACCTACAGAGGGGAACAAAATTGCAAATCATATATCTGATAAAGGACTAGTTTCCCAGAAATATAAAGAACTCTTACAATATAAAGATAGCCCAATCAAAACATGGGCAAATTGTCTGATCATTGCAATGCTATTCACAATAACAAAAACATGTAATCAAACCAGGTGCCCATCAACAGTGGTTTGGATAAAGAAAATGTGGTATGGATACACCATGGAATACTACACAGCCACAAAAAGGAAGAAAAATCATGTCCTTTGCAGCAACATGAATGCAGTTGGAGGCCACTATCCTAAGCAAACTAGCACAGAAATAGAAAATAAAATACTGCATGTTCTCACTTATAAGTGGGAGCTAAACATTGGGTATATATGAACACAAAGAGGGTGTATTAGTCCATTTTTACACTGCTGATAAAGACATACCCAAGACTGGGTAATTTATACAGGAAAAAGGGTTTAATGGACTTATAGTTCCACATAGCTAGGGAGACCTCACAATCATGGTAGAAGGCAAGGAGGAGCAAGTCACATCTTACATGGATGGCAGCAGGCAAAGAGAGCTTTTCAGGGAAACTGCTAATTTTAAAACCATTGGATCTCCTGGGACTTATTCACTATCACAAGAACAGCAGGAGAAAGACCTGCCCCCATGATTCAATTACCTCCCACCAGGTCTCTCCCACAACAGGTGGGAATTCAAGATGAGATTTGGGTGGGGACACAGCCAAAACATATCAGATGGTAACAATTGACACTGGGGACTATAGAGAGGAGAGAGAGGGAGACAAGGGCAGAAAAACTACCTATTGGGCACTATGCTTGGTACCTGAGTTCAGTCATACTTCAAACCTCAGCACCATGCAATATACCTCATAAAAAATCTGCACATGTACCTTCTGATTCTAAAACAAAAGTTGAGGCTGGGCACGGTAGCTCATGCCTGTAATCCTAGCACTTTTGGGTGGGTGGATCACTTGAGGTCAGGAGTTCAAGATCAACATGGTGAAACCCCGTCTCTACTAAAAATAAAAAATAATAATAAAAAAATTAGCTGGCGTGGCAGCGTGCGCCTGTAGTCCCAGTTACTCGGGAGGCTGAGGCAGGAGAATTGCTTAAACCAGGGAAGCGGAGGTTGCAGTGAGCTGAGATCGTGCCACTGCACTCCAGCCTGGTGACAGACAGAGCAAAACTCCATCTTCATAAAAGAAAAAAGAAAAGTTGAAGCTGGGCGCAGTGGCTCATGCCTGTAATCCCAGCACTTTGGGAGGCCGAGGTGGGTGGATTATTTGGTCAGGAGTTCGAGACCAGCCTGACCAACAGGGCAAAAACCCCGTCTCTAGTAAAAATACAAAAATTAACTGGGTGTGGTGGCGGGCGCCTGTAATCCCAGCTACTCGGGAGGCTGAGGCAGGAGAATTGCTTGAACCTGGGAGGCAGAGGTTGCAGTGAGCCAAGATGGTGCCACTGCACTCCAGCCTGGGTAACAGAGCCAGACTCCATCTCAAAAAAAAAAAAAAAAAAAAAGTTGAAAAAGGAAAAATAAAAACAGAGGCAAAGGGTCTTAATACACATTTTTACAGAGAAGATCTACAAATGGCCAATAAGTACCATACACAAAAAGATGTTTGACACCATTAGTCATCAGAGAAACACAAATCAAATTATGAGATGCCACTTCACACCCACTAGGGTGGCTATAATTAAAAGAGACAGGAAGCTACTATTGGCAAAGAAATTGGAACCCTTGGCTGGGCTTGGTGGCTCAACCTGTAATCCTAGCCCTTTGGGAGGCTGATGTGGGAGGATCACTTGAGGCCAGGAATTTGAGACTAGCCTGGGCAACATAGTGAGACCCCATTTCTAAAAAAAAAAAATGTAAAAAATTAGTCAGGCATGGTGGTGCGCACCTGTAGTCCCAGCTACTCAGAAGGCTGAGGCGGGAGGATCACTTGAGCCCAGAAGGTTGAGGCTGCAGTGAGCCACGAACACACCACTACACTCCAGCCTGGGGGACAGAGAGAGACCCTGTCTCAAAAATATAAAATAAAATGAAATAAAATAAAATAAAATGAAATAAAATAAAATAAAGAAATTGGAACCGTTGTGCTTTGCTCTTGTAAATGTAAAGTGGTACAGCTGCTCTGGAAAGCAGTCTGGCCTTTTCTCAAAAAGCTAAACATAGAGTTATCATATATTCACTCCTCAGTATATACCCAAGAGAAACGAAAACATATGTCACACAAAGATTTATATGCGAATGTTCATAGCATTATGCATAATAGCCCCAAAGTGGAAAAACCCCAATGTTCACCAACTGATGAGTGGGTAAACAACTTATGGTACATTCATTATAATAGAATATTATTCAGCCATAAAAAGCACAACATACATACACAAAATATTATTCAGCCTTAAAAAGGAATGAAGTTGGCCAGGTGCAATGGTTCAGGCCTGTAATCCCAGCACTTTGGGAGGCTGAGGCGGGAGGATCACTTGAGGTCAGGAGTTCGAGACCAGCCTGACCAACATCTTGAAACCCCACCTCTACTAAAAATACAAAAATTAGCTGGGCATGGTGGTGCATGACTGTAATCCCAGCTACTCGGGAGGCTGAGGCAGGAGAATCGCTTGAACCTGGGAGGAGGAGGTTGCAGTGAGCCGAGATCATGCCACTGAACTCCAGCCTGGGTGACAAAACGATACTCTGTCTCAAAATAAATAAATAAATAAAATAAAACAAAATAAAAAATTAGCCAGGGACCCGGCATGATGGTTCATGCCTGTAATCCCAGCACTTTGAGAGGCCGAGGTGGGTGGATCACTTGAGGTCAGGAGTTCAAGACCAGCCTGGCCAACTGGTGAAACCCTGTTTCTACTAAAATTACAAAAAAAAAAAAAAACTTGGCCAGGTGTGGTGGCACGTGGCTGTAATCCCAGCTACTTGGAAGGCAGAGGCAGGAGAATCACTTGAACCCGGGAGGAAGAGGTTGCAGTGAGCCAAGATCACACTACTGCATTCCAGCCTGGGCAACAGGGCAAGACTCCATCTTAAAAAAAAAAAAAAAAAATTAGCCAGGCATGGTAGCATGTCTGTAGTCCCAGTGACTTGGGAAGCTGAGGCAGGCGGATTGCTTGAGCCCAGGAGTTTGAAGCTGCAGTGAGCTGTGATCGTGCCACTGGACTCCAGTCTGGACGACAGAGTGAGACTCTGTCTCAAAAAAAAAAAAAAAAAAGAAAACATTATACGGAATGAAATAATCCAGTCACAGTCACAAAAGAAAAAACACTATATGAGTCCATTTATATATACGGTATCTGGAGTAATCAAATTCATAGAGACAGAAAGTAGAATGGTGCGTGCCAGGGGCTGTGGGGAAGAGGAATGAGGAGTGTTTCTTGGGGATGGAGTTTCAGTTTGGGAAGGTGAGGAAAATTCTGGAAGTGGATGATGGTGACGGTTGCACAACAATGTGAATATATTTAATGCTACTGAGCTGTTCATTTAAGTGGTTTAAAGGATAAATTTTATGTTACATATATTTTACCACAATAAAAATATCAAAAGGAATTAGGTACTGATAAATGCTGCACTGTGAATGAATCTTGAAAACATTATGCTGAATAAAAGCAGCCAGTCACTGGCCGGGTGCAGTGGCTCACGCCTATAATCCCAGCACCTTGGGGGGCCGAGGCGGGAGGATCACGGGGTCAGGAGTTCAAGACCAGCCTGGCCAACATGGCGAAACCCTGTCTCTACTAAAAATACAAAAAGCAGCCAAGTGTAGTGGCGGGCGCCTGTAATCCCTGCTACTTGGGAGGCTGAGGCAGGAGAATTGTTTGAACCCGGAAGGTGGAAGTTGCAGTGAGCTGAGATCATGCCATTGCACTCCAGCCTGGGCGACAAGAGCCAGACTGTCTCAAAAAAAAAAAAAGCCAGCCACGAAAGACCATATATTATGTGATTCTATTTATAGGAAATGTGCAGGATAGGCCAATCTATAGAGAAAGAAAGTAGATTTGTGGTTGCCAGGGCTGGGTGGGCAGGCTTGGGGGCAAATGCAGAGTCACTGTTGAGATCTCTGCTCACTGCAACTTCTGCCTCCCCTCCTGAGTTCAAGCGATTCTCCTGCCTCAGCATCCCGAGTAGCTGGGATTACAGGCACCCACCACCATGCCCAGCTAATTTTTTTTTTTTTTTTTTGAGACGGAGTCTTGCTCTGTCACCCAGGCTGGAGTGCAGCGGCGCAATCTCGGCTCATTGCAAGCTCTGCCTCCCGGGTTTACGCCATTCTCCTGCCTCAGCCTTCTCAGCAGCTGGGACTAAAGGCTCACGCTGCCACGCCTGGCTAATTTTTTTTTTTTGTATTTTTAGTAGAGAGGGGGTTTCACCGTGTTAGCCAGGATGGTCTTGATCTCCTGACCTCGTGATCCGCCCGCCTCGGCCTCCCAAAGTGCTGGGATTACAGGCGTCAGCCACCGCGCCTGGCCAATGCCGGCTAATTTTTGTATTTTTAGTAGAGATGAGGTTTTATCATGTTGGCCAGGCTGGTCTCGAACTCCTGACCTCAGGTGATCCGTTCGTCTTGGCCTCCCAAAGCGCTGAGATTACAGGCGTGAGCCGCCAGGGTACAAGGTTTCTTTTGGGGGAGATGAAAATGTTCTATGATTGATTGTGCCAACAGGGCACTGTGTCTCATGCCTGTAATCCTAGCACTTTGGGAGGCTGAGAGGGGAGGATCACTTGAGCCCAGGAGTTCGAGATCAGCCTGGCCAACATAGTGAGACCCTATCTCTAAGAAGAAGAAATCAAACCATCAATGCCATTAAAGTTCCCAGAGTCTCCCTGCCAACTCCAAAGCCCTTCTGTCAGACAGCTACACTTCTGAATTTTATGTTTATTGTTTCCAAACTTTCACTCTGTATGCATCCCCAAGCAATATAAAATATAGTTTTGCCTGCTTCTTTTCTTTTCTTTTTTTTGACAGGGTCTCGCTCTGTCACCCAGGCTGGAGTGTAGTGGCAGGATCACAGCTCACTGCAGCCTCGACGTCTTTGGCTCAAGCAATCCTCCTGCCTCAGCCTCCCAAGCGTTGAGATTACAGGTGTGAGCCACTAGACCGGGCAGTTTGGCTGGCTTTCTCCTTCCTTCCTTCCTTCCTTGCTTCCTTCCTTCCTTGCTTGTTTGCTTCCTTCCTTCCTTGCTTGCTTGCTTCCTTCCTTCTTTCCTTCCCTCCTTCCCTCCTTGCCTCCCTCCTTCCTTCCTTTCCTTTCTTTCTCTCTCTCTCTCCACCCCTCCCCTCCCTCCGTCCCTTCCTCCCTCCCTCTCTCTCTCTCTCTTTCTTTCTTAGATGGAGTCTCACATTCTGTCACCCAGGCTGGAGTGCAGTGGCACAATCTCGGCTCACTGCAACCTCCGCATACCGGGTTCAAGCGATTCTCCTGCCTCAGCCTCCCGAGTAGGGACTACAGGCACGTGCCACCACGCCTGGCTAATGTTTTGTATTTTTAGTAGAAACGGGGTTTCACCTTGTTGGTCAGGCTGGTCTAGAACTCTTGACCTCGTGATCTGCCCGCCTTGGCCTCCCAAAGTATTGCAATTACAGGCGTGAGCCACCGCGCCTGGCCAATCTTTCCTGTTTCTAAGCTTTATATAAACAGTAGTATACTGAATATATTTTTCTACCGCTTCCCTTTTTCACTCAGTGTTGTTTGAGATTCATTCAAATTCACATGCGTGGCTGTAGTTTTCTCATTTTTGTTGCTGTATATATGAAGTACTTCATTGTATGCAGACACGCTGGTGTCTTTGCCATTCTCCTGTGGTAGGACATTTGGATTGTTTCCAGGTTTTTTTGTTACTACAAATAATACAGGCAGGGCGCGGTGGCTCATGCCTATAATCCCAGCACTTTGGGAGGCTGAGGTGAGCAGATCACCTGAGGTCAGGAGTTGGAGACCAGCCTGACCAACATGGGGAAACCCCGTCTCTACTAAAAATACAAAAATTAGCTAGGCGTAGTGGCACACGCCTGTAATCCCAGCTACTCAGAAGGCTGAGGCACGAGAATCGCTTGAACCTGGGAGACGGAGGTTGCAGTGAGCCAAGATCGTGCCACAACACACTCAGCCTGGGCGACAGAGCAAAACTCTGTCTCAAAAATAAAAAATAAAATAATAATAATAATAATAATTCCTGTCCCTGCCTCCTAGTCCAAGAGGGAAAAATTTTATAGAAGTTTGTATTAATTTCCTATAGCCGGCCGGGCGCGGTGGCTCACGCTTGTAATCCCAGCACTTTGGGAGGCTGAGGCGGGCGGATCACGAGGTCAGGAGATCGAGACCATCCTGGCTAACACGGTGAAACCCCGTCTCTACTAAAAATACAAAAAAATTAGCCGGGTGTGGTGGCGGGCGCCTGTAGTCCCAGCTACTCGGAGAGGCTGAGGCAGGAGAATGGCGTGAACCCGGGAGGCGGAGCTTGCAGTGAGCCGAGATTGCGCCACTGCACTCCAGCCTGGGAGACAGAGCAAGACTCTGTCTCAAAAAAAAAAAAAAAAAAAGGCCGGGCGCGGTGGCTCACGCTTGTAATCCCAGCACTCTGGGAGGCCGAGGCGGGCGGATCACGAGGTCAGCAGATCGAGACCACGGTGAAACCCTGTCTCTACTAAAAATACAAAAAAAATTAGCCGGGCGTGGTGGCGGGCGCCTGTAGTCCCAGCTACTTGGAGAGGCTGAGGCAGGAGAATGGCGTGAACCCGGGAGGTGGAGCTTGCAGTGAGCCGAGATCGCGCCACTGCACTCCAGCCTGGGTGACAGAGCGAGACTGCGTCTCAAAAAAAAAAAAAAAAAAAAATTTTCCTATAGCCACTGTAACAAACTAACACAAAATCAGTGGCTTTGGACAACTCAAATGTATTATCTTACAGTTCTGGATGTCAGGATCCCAAAATGGTTCTCTGTATGGTTGTTTTGAGACAGAGTCTCACTCTGTCACCCAGGCTGGAGTGCAGTGGCGCAATCTCAGCTCACTGCAATCTCCACCTCCCGGGTTCGAGCGATTCTTGTGCCTCAGCCTTTCGAGTAGCTGGGATTATGGGCGGGTGCCATCACACACAGCTAATTTTTGTATTTTTAGTAGAGATGGGGTCTCACCATGTTGGCCAGGCTGGTCTCAAACTCCTAAGCTCAAGTGATCTGCCCGCCTCCACCTCCCAAAGTGCTGGGATTACAAATGTGAACCACCGTGCCCTGCCCCAAATGAGCTTTATTGGGCTGAAATCAAGGTGTCCTCCTGGAGTCCCCAGGAGCCGAGTCCATTCCCTTGCCTTTTTCTGCTTCCAGAAGTTGCCTACATCCCTTGGCTTATGGCCTCTGCCTTCATCTTCAAAGCCACAAGTTTCTCTCTGACTCTGACCCTCTGCTTCCACTATCGTATTTCCTTCTCGGATTCTGACCCTCCTTCCTCCCTCTTTTAAGAACCCTTGTGATTACGTTGGGTCCAACTTGGTGATCTAGGATGCTCACTACATCTCAGTAGTCTTTTTTTTTTTTTTTTTTTGAGTCAGGGTCTTGCTTTGTTGCCCAGGCTGGAGTGCAGTGGCACTATCATAGCTCACTGCAGCATCTACCTCCTGAAATCAAGTGATCCTTTCTGCCTCAGCCTCCTGAGTAGCTGGGACTACAGGCATGCACCGCCATACCTGGCTAATTAAAAAAAATTTTTTTTTTTTTGTAGAGATGGGGGTCTCACTATACTGTGCAGGCTGGTCTTGTACTCTTGGGCTCAAGTGATCCTTCTGCCTCAGCCTCCCAAAATGCTGGGATTACAGGCATGAGCCACCAAGCCTGGCCCATCTCAAGATTCTTCTTTTTTTGTTGTTGTTTTTGAGACACAGTCTCACTCTGTCTCCCAGGCTGGAGTGCAGTGGCGTGATCTCGGCTCACTGCAAGCTCCGCCTCCTGGGTTTATGCCATTCTCCCACCTCAGCCTCCTGAGTAGCTGGGACTACAGGCGCCTACCACCACACCCAGCTAATTTTTTGTATTTTTAGTAGAGACAGGGTTTCATTGTGTTAGCCAGGATGGTCTTGATCTCCTGACCTCGTGATCCACCCGCCTTGGCCTCCCAAAGTGCTGGGATTACAGGCATGAGCCACCGCGCCCAGCATTTTTTTTTTTTTTTTTAAGAGATGGAGTCATACTCTGTTGCCCAGGCTGGAGTGCAGTGGCGCCATCTCGGCTCATTGAAGCTCTGCCTCCCAGGTTCAAGCAATTCTCCTGCCTCAGCCTCCCACCTATCTCAAAATTCTTTTGTTCTTTTCTTCTCTCTCTCTCTCTTTTTTTTTTTTTTTTTTGAGATGGAGTTTCGCTTTTGTTGCCCAGGCTGGAGTGCAATGGCATGATCTTGGCTCACTGCAACCTCCGCCTCCCGGGTTCAAGCGATTCTCCTGTCTCAGCCTCCCAAGTAGCATGCGCCACCACGCCCAGGTAATTTTGTATTTTCAGTAGAGACGGGGTTTCTCCATGTTGGTCACGCTGGTCTCAAACTCCCAACCTCAGGTGATCCACTCGCCTCGGCCTCCCAAAGTGCTGGGATTATAGGTGTGAGTCACCATGCCTGGCCAAGATTCTTAACTCTACTGCATTTGTAGAGTCCCTGTTGCCATGTAAGATAACATATTTACAGGTTCCAGGGTTAGCATGGGGATGTCTTTTGGGACTCGGGGGAATTATTGGATCTACCACAGAGGGAAACAACTGAGTAGGTGTGACACGAGCATCTTTGAATTACCCAGTTGGTTAAAGTGTTCTTCAAAGTGAACTGATTCTGTCTTCCACTAACATTGCATAAGAGTTCCTGGTGTTTCCCTTCCTCACCAACACTTGATGTTATTGGACTTTTTAATTTGTGCCAACCTGACAGCTATGAAATGTCTGAGCTCTGATTTCTACGTGATCAAGATGAGAAGGGTGGCCCATGGTATTGAATATGAAAAAGCAGGGCCCTAGCAGTAAGAAGCTGGTTGGTAACCTTGACTAGAGGGATGCACTTGAAATGGTAGGAGGGAGTGAAATTAGACTGAGTCACAGAACAAGGGGGAGTGGTAAGAAAATGGACAGAGGAAGTGCAGGGTGTAGAGGGTACTTTCAAAATATTGGATGGGGAGAGAAAGGGAAGTCTAAAGGCAGAAATTACAGGTGAAAGAGAAAGAGAGACAGACAGACAGACAGACATTGATTACTACTGTAGTGGAACAAGGCTTTTTTTTTTTTTTTTTTTAAGATGGACTCTTGGTCTGTCTCCCAGGCTGAAGTGCGGTGGCACAATCTTGGCTCACTGCAACCTCCACCTGCTGAGTTCAAGCAATTCTCCTGCCTCAGCCTCTTGAGTAGCTGGGACTACAGGCGTAAGCCACCACGCCCAGCTAATTTTTGTAGTTTTAGTAGAGACAGGGTTTTACCATGTTGGCCAAGCTGGTCTTGAACTCCTGACCTCAGGTGATTCGCCCCCCTTCGGCCTCCCAAAGTGCTGAAATTACGGGCGTGAGCCACAGTGCCCCTCCCAGGCATCTTAAAGCAGTAAAGGAGACAGGTGAAAGTGAGACCCACAGCAAAGGTACCTGGGTTGGCTTTGGAATGAAGAGAGGTTGCCCTTCCTGGAGGCAGTAGGGAAGGAAGGGCTCTGGACACAGGCAAAGAACATGCAGCCAGGCGCGGTGGCTCACGCCTGTAATCCCAACACTTTGGGAGGCCATGGTGCGAGGATCACTTGAGTCCAGGAGTTCAAGACCAGCCTAGACAATATAGCAAGTCCGTATTGCTACAAAAAAATATAAAAAATTAGCTGGGCACAGTGGCACAGGCCTGTAGTCCCAGCTACTGGGGAAGCTGAGGTGGGAGGATCCTCTGAGCCCAGGAGTTCGAGGCTACAGTGAGCTATGAACGAGCCACTGCATTTTTGCCTGGACAACACAATGAGACTCTGTCTCAAAAAAAATTAAAAAAAAAAAAGCAAAGATGTGGAGACAGGAACTGGCAGGAGAGTTATCTGCTGAGGGACAGGAGTGGGCTTGGTTGTCTGCAGACTATGGGAAAGGTTTACAGGGGGCATTGTTGTGGGGTATTGAGGCTGAACAAAGGGGGATCAGCAAGAAAGAGGGGGCAAACTGAGGTAGGAACCTCCCATTGGAGCTGACCACTGCCTTTTAGGTTGAAGAAGGCTTGTAACAAAGTGGGAGGGGCCGAGGGAGGGCTGGACAGAGGGAGTATCTAGGAGACCCCTGAACACTTAGTGAACACAATGGGCCCTGAGGAGGCAGAGCAAACCGGGGAGCTCAGAAAGGCTTACCAGAGGAGGTGACATTTGAGCTGGGCTTCAGAGGTGCAATAGTAGTTCTGAAATTGAAGGAGAAAATAACGGAACTAAAGAGAAGTCCACAGGCAAGGTAAGGGCTAAAAGAAATGGTGAAGGGGGCCAGGCATGGTGGCTCACACCTGTAATCCCAACACTTTGGGACACTGAGGCAGGTGGATCACTTGAGGTCAGGAGTTCGAGACCAACCTGGCCATCATGGTGAAAACCCCATCTCTACTAAAAACACACAAAAAAAGGCCACATGCGGTGGCTCATGCTGGTAATCCCAGCACTTTGGGAGGCCGAGGTGGGTGGATCACGAGATCAGGAGGTCGACATCATCCTGGCTAACATGGTGAAACCCTGTCTCTACTAAAAATACAAAAAATTAGCGGGGCTTGGGGGCGGGCGCCTGTAGTCCCAGCTACTCGGGAGGCTGAGGCAGGAGAATGGCGTGAACCCGGGAGGCAGAGCTTGTAGTGAGCCGAGATCACGTCACTGCACTCTGGCCTGGGTGACAGAGTGAGACTCTGTCTCAAAAAAAAAATTACCCAGGCGTGGTGGTGCATGCCTGTGATCCCAGCTACTCCAGAGGCTTAGGCAGGAGAATTGTTTGAACCTGGGCGGCAGAGATTGCAGTGACCTGAGATCACACCACTGACTCCAGCCTGGGCAACAGAGGGAGACTCTGTCTAACAGGAAAGTGAAGGGACTGTGTGAGTCCAGAGGAAAAGGGAATAACCCCCTAGCCTGGGAAGGTGGAGAGGGCTTCCTGGAGATGGTGATATTCCAGATGAGTCTTGAAGGGGAAAGCCAATTTTAGCTGTCGTAAAAATGTAGAAGTGTTTTAACAAAAAGTAGAAGTGTTACTTTTATGGTCTGTCAACAAGCCTGTCCTGCTGCTTCTCCCAGACATTGGCACCATGCCTGCCCACCGTGCTATGGCTGGATGGGGAGAGTCCTTGCTCAGCTCTTCCCGCCCCTATGCCTTGGCTTTTGGATTTCTGTTTGCTTTAATTATTTTCTTTTTTTTGAGACGGAGTCTCGCTGTGTCGCCCAGGCTGGAGTGCAGTGGCGCCATCTCGGCTCACTGCAAACTCTGCCTCCCAGGTTCACGCCCATTCTCCTGCCTCAGCCTCCCGAGTAGCTGGGACTACCAGTGCCTGCCACCACACCCGGCTATTTTTTTGTATTTTTAGTACAGACAGGGTTTCACCATGTTATCCAGGATGGTCTCGATCTCCTGACCTCGTGATCTGCCCGCCTCGGCCTCCCAAAGTGCTGGGATTACAGGCGTGAGCCACCACGCCCGGCTGCTTTCATTATTTTCTCCTTCAACTTCAGAACTCCTATTCAACCTCTGAAACCCAGCTCAAATGCCACCTCCTCTTGTAAGCCTTCCTGATTGCCCTTCGTACTTTTGTAGCAGTGTATTAAGGTGGAACAAGCTCAGTTGTTGTTTTCGTTTTTTGAGATGGGGTCTTGCTCTGTTTCCCAGGCTGGAGTATAGTGGCAAAATCATAGGTCACTGCAGCCTCAACCTCCTGGGCTCAAGTGATCCTCCCACCTCAGCCTCCTGAGGAGCTGGGGCTACAGGCATGAGTCACCACGGCCGGCTACTTTATTTTTTATGTTTTGGCAGAGATGGGGGTCTCACTATGTTGCCCAGGCTGGGTTACTCATTGTCTGACTTAATTTCTGAGTGTCTATTTCCTGAGATGGGGGACAATGGCTAACCCTATTTGTAAAGACGAGGTACAGGACATATCGGGGATCACATGGGAATCACAAAGCCATCATGGGGTGACACCTGCCATTTCTTTTATAATAGAGTTAGTTGAGTGGGAATGGGACTCTGCCTTAATCTATGAACTCCCTGAAGGCAGGGACAGTGTCCCCACAGGGCCTAGCCCAGTGGTCAGCGCAGAGCGGCATCGTATGCTCTGTGGACACTGTACAAATGAGAAGAAACGGGACTGTAACATTTACCTGTAATGTGACTTTGGGGAGGCGACATCATCTCTTTTTTTTCTTTGTTTGAGACGGAGCACGGAGTCTCACTCTGTCGCCCAGGCTGAAGTGGAGTGGTGTTATCTCGGCTCACTACAACCTCCGCCTCCCAGGTTCAAGCGATTCTCCTGCCTCAGCCACCCGAGTAGCTGGAATTACAGGCGCCCACCACCACATCCGGCTAATTTCTGTTGGTCAGGCTAGTCTCAAACTTCTGCACTCAAATGATCCACCCACCATGGACTCCCAAAGTGCTGGGATTACAGGTATGGGCTACCGTGCCCGGCCTCTGTGATGTTTCTGCATCTCTAAAATAACAAGTGGGTATTGACCTACTACGTGTATTCATTATAACATTGCTAGCCATATCAATATCCCTCAGTATTTTAATTTTATTTTTACAGAGATGGGGTCTTGCTGTGTTGCCCAGGCTGGTCTCAAAACTGAGCTCAAGCAATCTCCCACCTCTGCCTCCCGAGTAGCTAGGACTACAGAGTCATGCCACCATGTCCGGATACTTTTTAAAAACATTTAAATACTTTTAAAAATTGTTCTTTTCACTCTTTTGACGATTTTTAAATTTTTTTTAATAGAGACGGGGGTCCTGTTATGTTGCCCAGGCTGGTCTCAAACTCCTGGCCTCAAGCGATCCTCTGTTCTCGGTCTCCCAAATCGCTGGAATTACAGGAGAGAGCCACTGCGCCCGACCAGCAAGTCAGTGCTCACCATCTCCAACCCCATTTTACAGAAGAGAAAACTGAGGCTTAGGGAGGGCTGCAAGGCAGGAGATCCCGGCGCCCGGCCAAAGTCAGAAAATTGTTGTTGCCATCCGAGGGGAAAATGTGCACGGGCTCTGCAAATTGTAACCGCCCGGGGTGGGAGAGTCCGTGCCTGGGGGCGTGGTGAGCCAGGGCTGGTGCTGGGGCGCAGAGCACGGCGGCTCAGATTCCGGGAGGGGCGGGGATATCAGGCTGCTGGGCGATCCTGGGGTGCGGGAGGCGCGGCGCGGCGCGGCCGGGGCGGGGAGGGGTGCGGCCCGCCCCCTCCCTGCCCCACCCCCAGCCCCGGCGCCGCGGCTCCTTTAAGAGCGGGCGGGGCGCCCCCTGGCGGCGGAGCGGCGCGTGCGGCCGGAGCCGGAGCGGATCCCGGAGCCGGAGCGGAGCGGAGCGGAGCCGGGGCGGAGCGGGCCGAGCGGGCCGAGCCAGCAGCCGAGCTGGGGGCGCGGGCGGGCGGCATGTACCGGGCCCGGGCGGCGCGGGCGGGGCCGGAGCCCGGCAGCCCGGGGCGCTTTGGGATCCTCAGCACCGGGCAGCTCCGGGACCTGCTTCAGGATGAGCCCAAGCTGGACCGGATCGTGCGGCTCAGCAGGAAGGTAGCGCGGGGGGCGCGGGCTGGGGGCGCGGGGGACGGGCAGCGGCCTGCGGGACCTGCCGCCCTAGCGAAGGGCCGCGCGGGCCGGGCCGCGGGGCCGCCCGTGGGCGCGAAGCCTGGCACGTACGAGTGGGCCCCGCGGAGCCACCCCCGGGGGAGGGGGCGCTTGGAGCTGGCCTGGGGCGGGTGGGGCGCCGGGGACCCGAGGGGGGCGCCTGTGCACCCCGGGATGGCCGCGAGGCGTGTCCTACAGCGGATGCTCCGGGGAGGTGTGTTCCGGGGGTCTGTGTTTTGGGGGGCCCTGGCTCGCACACCCACGTTCTGTAAGGGCCAGAAAGAGGAGGCGCCTTCCACTGGGAGAACTAGGGGCCTGTTTGACACCTGGAGGGGCCGTTGGGGGTTCACGCATTCTGGGGGCGCAAGAGGGGGCTTTGTGCCTGGCGTTGGGGAGGGGTGCTGGAAGCTGCCGTGTGTATTGCATAGGCCACCGTAAGAGAAAGTTGTATATTTCACGGGAGATAGGCCCGGGCTGGTTGTCTGTGGGGGGCAGAAAGGGAAAGTGTGTGTTGAAAGCAGGCAGGCGAGGAGGGGCTTGTGCATCCCACAAGGGACAGATGGAGGGGAGTGCGTTCTCCAGGGGCAGGAAGGGGAGGCTGGGCCCTGCTAGAGACAAGGAAAAAGCCTTCTCCAAGGCCAGGGGCTGCTGTAAGCCTGGAGCAGGGAGGAAAAGGGGGTGTGTATTCCTTGGGGTGTGAGGATTCCACTGGAGGCAGAGAAGGGGGTGGGAAGGGAAGAGAGGGTGACCCGAGGGGGTGCTGTGAGGGGACGGGGCGCATCCTCTGGAGAGGATGAGCAGGGGCTGGGAGTGTTTTCGGTGCAAACACCTGAGGAGGAAACAGACAAAGGCCTGGAGTGAGAGGAAAAGGAAGCTGTCCATGCATGGAAAATGGGGCAGAGGAGGGAGGGGCACTCCTCCGGGACCTGAGCAGACATATTAATTGAAAAATTAAAAATTAACTAACATTTGTAGAGGCCTTTATAGTTTTCCTCACTTAAGTCTCACAACAACCCCGTAAGGTGGATGTTTTTAACTCGATTTGTAAAAGAGGAAACTGAGGCCAGAGAGGGAGCTCAGGGCAGAGCCAGGTCTGGTCCCGGCCTGTTGTTGTCCCTTCACCTGTTGGGTTTGCCACCCTGAAGGCTGGTGCCTGACAGGTGCCTTTGGCCTGGCCCGCAGGCACGGTCGCCCAGTAGGGTGGACGGGGCAGTAGGGTGGACAGGGCAGATCCCCTGAGCTGGCCTCTTAGCTCCTCTCTGCCCGCAGTTCCAGGGCCTGCAGCTGGAGCGTGAGGCCTGCCTGGCCTCCAACTACGCGCTGGCCAAGGAGAACCTGGCCCTGCGGCCCCGCCTGGAGATGGGCCGCGCTGCCCTGGCCATCAAATACCAGGAGCTTCGTGAGGTGGCCGAGAACTGCGCAGACAAGCTGCAGCGACTGGGTGAGGGCATGTCTGGGAGAACCGCCTGGGGCTGGTGGGGGCAGTTGGCCATTCGGTGGGTTGGCCTTGGGAAGTGTCAGGCTCTGATGGATGGGAGTTGGGCGGACCTGCTCCTGGCATGCTGGGCAGTAGAGTTGAGGAAGTGAGAGGAAGTGGGGAGGGTTGGGTGGGAGAAAGGGGACCCAATACCCAGGGTGCCCCTGAGGTGCTGTGGGGACAAAGCCTCCCCTGTCTCTTTTGTACTAGGACGAGGGGCAGAAACTTGGTAGGGGCCGGATCCACAAAGTGGTCACATGGGCACGGTACAGATGAGGAAACTGAGGCTCTAGACCAGGGGAAAGGGAAATATAGAATCACATGGGGTCAGCGGGAGAGTGCAAGCCCGGGGCCCTGGCCTATCTGTCACTCTGTCCCTCTGTGGCCCTCAGAGGAGAGCATGCATCGCTGGAGTCCCCACTGTGCGCTGGGCTGGCTGCAGGCTGAGCTAGAAGAGGCGGAGCAGGAGGCAGAGGTGAGGGGAGGGGTGACTGGGGCTGGGGGCCAGGAGGGAGATCCATTCTCCGCCACCCCCTGGCTCATTCTTACACCTCAGGCTGGGGAGCCCCTCCTCTGGGAAGTCCACCCTGAATGCCTGGCCCATGGGAGAGCCTAGTATTGCTGTCCACCAGCACTGGACAGCCAGCAGGGCTCACTTTCCTACCTGTGAATTTTTTTCCGGCTCCCCTGTGACTGGGCCAGGGTAGCATGGATCTGGGGCTGCAGAGGAGCTGGGGCAGACTTTGTATTGGGTTGGGAGTGCAGCGCTCAGTGAGCTGAAGGTGGTGGGCCCCCAAAGGACATGTTAAGTCTATGCTTCACATGTGTCCCTGCCTCTGCTCCTGCCTCATCTCTGATCCAGCAGGTCTGGTGATGGCATCCTTATTTTAGAAGTTAGGGCTGGGCATGGTGGCTCACGCCTGTAATCCCAGCACTTTGGGAGACCGAGGCGGGCAGATCACCTGAGGTCAGGAGTTCGAGACCAGCCTGACCAACATGGTGAAACCCCATCTCTGCTAAAAATACAAAAAAAAATTAGCCTGGCATGGTGGTGCATGCCTGTCATCTCAGCTATTTGGGACGCTGAGGCAGAAGAATCGCTTGAACCCGGAAGGTGGAGGTTGCAGTGAGCCGAGATCTCGCCACTGCACTCCAGCCTGGGCCACAGTGAGACTGTCTCAGAAAAAAAAAAAAAAAAAAAGTGGGAGGACATTTGTCTGCAGTTCACTCAGCAGGTACTCAGAGGCAGGCCCAGGCTGGAATGCAGGTCCCCTGTCCCCCAGCTGAGGGGCGATCACCATGCGGAGGGCCTCAGGGTGGGAAGGAGGACTAGTCCTCAGTCTGTGGTCATGCCCCTCCCAAGCCTTCCCTTCCCTCCTGGCCCAGGAGCAGATGGAGCAGCTGCTGCTGGGGGAGCAAAGCCTGGAGGCCTTCCTGCCTGCCTTCCAGCGTGGCCGCGCCCTGGCCCACCTGAGGCGGACGCAGGCGGAGAAGCTGCAGGAGCTGCTGCGGCGTCGGGAGCGCTCTGCCCAGCCGGCGCCCACCTCGGCCGCTGATCCCCCCAAATCCTTCCCAGCTGCAGCTGTCCTGCCTACTGGGGCCGCCCGGGGGCCACCAGCAGTGCCCCGGAGCCTGCCCCCCTTGGACTCCCGCCCAGTGCCCCCACTGAAGGGCTCCCCCGGGTGCCCCCTCGGCCCGGCCCCTCTGCTGAGCCCTCGGCCCTCGCAGCCAGAGCCCCCCCACCGGTAGGATCCAGGGTGCGGCCCCCCAGTTGGGGGGCCTAGACAAACTTGATACGTGGCTCCTCCTCCTCCCCCACTGCCTGGGTGGGGGGAGGGGCAGGCCCCTCCCCCTGGCCTCAGGCAGGCCCTGGCCCTGGAGGCTGAGCTGGGGAGGAGGGTCCCCTGGAAGAGGCCCGAGAGGGGGCTGGGGGTGGGTGGGCAGGGCTTTATGCCTGTGGCGCTGAAGACACCCTGCCTTTTTTGTTTCCGTGCCCTGGGGCCTCTAGGGTGATGGACCAGCCCCATTAAAGAACTTGACTCACCTACAGGGGCCTGGGAAGATGCCTGGGTCCCCCAGGGGCCTTGCCAAGGGGACCTGTCGCACCCCACCACTCCACTGGGCTCACACAACGCCAAGGCTGCCAGGAGTGTTTTACATCATGTCCTGAGCCTACCTTTCCCCCGAATTCTGGGGCCCACAGCCTAGGAGCCAGGTGGTCAGGCCTCGGCTGTGGGGCCAGGGACACCGTGGCCCTGGGGCTACTACGTGTCCACACATGCTCCAGACCCTGGGGCAAGGTAGGCCAGGGGCTTCTGACCTGCGCAGGTGAGAGTGGGCCATCCCCAGGAAAGACCATTCTGTATTTTTCTGTCCCTGTCTCCTTAGAATGGAAGCTTTTTGAGGGCAGGTCCTTGTCTTTGTACGTTCTGTCCCCAGCCCCGCCTCTTAGGGGCTGTCAATAAATGTGATGATGAGGATGATGCTGCTGCCCGACTCCTCTCTGCTGTTGCAGCCTCCACAGCTCACCTCCGGCGCTTCCACATCCTACTTTTGAGATGCTCTCCCCTCCTTTCTGCCCATGCAAAGCCCAGCTGTCCGGGTCCAACACCGCCGCTGCCTCTTCCATGAAGCCTTCTCTGATTACCAACCCGTGAGAGCCTTTCCTCAATCTTAACTTCCCAGCACTTCCGGTCAGAAGCACTCACTGCTCCATCTTGGTTCTCCAATTGCCTCACCTGTACGCACCTTCTTTTCCTGGGTTGCCTGTAAGCCCAATCGGGATGGTACCTGGTCTTCTCTGGCCTGCCAAATGACGGTCCCCAGAGTGATGGAGGGCATTTTGCAGGACTGATAGCATCTGTCCTCAGCCAGGGGGAACGCTAGGTGCCAGTTTGGCTGATGATTGTGGGACAAGGAGGTGGGATATACCCTGGGTCAGCTTAGGTCAAGTCCAATGAGATGCAGTTTGGCAGGGAGGCGTGGAAGTTCTTGCAAACAGAAGGGGACAGTCACAGTGTTGTGGAAGCCTACAAAGCTAATATGGTCTTGGTCCATGTTAATAAGGACATAACCATCTGGAAAGAGGGAGGTGTTGGGGTAGCTTTACTTTTCACTTAAGTTTTTTACTGGAAGAGGGACCCCTCCCCTCCCCCACCCCAAATGGCACCTTTGGAGAAATAAGGATGAGAAAGAACAGTCAGTGAGGAACAGTTGAGGGATCTGTTTGAAACGTGTTTGTGTGTGATGTTGAGCCTTTGAATCTCTAAAGGGTTGGGTCACCTAGAACCAGGGGTTAAAGCCAAGACCAGTGGGTGGGAACCACAGGTCAAAGCTAAGACCAATTGGTGGAAACCATAAGTGGCCGGATTTTGGCTCCGTTTGAGGCTCTTAAATTAGGGATGAGGCCAGGCGCGGTGGCTCATGCCTGTAATCCCAGCACTTTGGGAGGCCCAGGTGGGTGGGTCACCTGAGGTCAGTAGTTCAAGACCAGCCTGGCCAACATGGCGAAAACTCATCTCTACTAAAAATACAAAAATTAGCCAGGCATGGTGGCAGCTACTCAGGAGGCTGAGGCAAGAGAATTGCTTGAACCCGGGAGACAGAGGTTGCAGTGGGCCGAGATCATGCCACTGCACTACAGCCTCGGCGACAAAAGTGAAACTCTGTCCCCCCACCCAAAAAAAAAGTTAGGGGTGCTCTGTGAGGTGGATGGTCCCCATCCCTGATGATGTAGGGGGCAGCAACTGCTTGATGGGCTTTTTAGAGATGTCGGCTGTAGCTAGAGGGATTGGGCTGTGGGAGCTTTACAGCCTCAGGCCTAGACAGTCAGAGTGCCCCCCTAGTACAGGCATAGTTTAAGCACTGAGAGTGCCCACTTCAGAACCTCCATCCCACCTTGGTCTTGGTTCTACTCTCTTCACTGCTGGCACTTCAGCTGCTGGAGGCCAAGGGACACCAGAACCGCTGAGTTTCTGCTGAGATGACCGAAGACTGAGCAGTCTTGGAAGACCTTTCCCCCGTGCTCTCCTTCTCAGCACAGTCTGGGGCAGGCCGGGCCCCTCCTGTCCTGGCTTCCCGTTCCTGGTCCAAGCTTCCAGGGTGCAAAGCAGTCCATTCCCACAAAAAAGTACCTTCGTCCCATTTTTCTGAAAATGCATGGTTCCCTGCTTTTTTTTCTGTTTTGTTGTTTTTTGCTTTTTGGTTTTTTGGTTTTTTTTGAGATGAAGTTTTGCTCTTGTTGCCCAGGCTGAAGTGCAATGGAGCAATCTCAGCTCACTGGAACCTCTGCCTCCCAGGTTCAAGCCATTCTCCTGCTCAGACTCCCGAGTAGCTGGGATTACAGGCATGTGTCACCAAGCCCGGCTAATTTTGTATTTTTAGTAGAGATGGGGTTTCTCCATGTTGGTCAGGCTGGTCTCAAACTCCTGACCTCAGGTGATCCGCCCGCCTTGGCCTCCCAAAGTGCTGGGATTACAGGCGTGAGCCACCGCACCCGGCCTTTTTTTTTTTTTTTTTTTTTTTTTTTTTTTTTGAGACGGAGCCTCGCTCTGTCGCCCAGGCTGGAGTGCAGTGGCGCGATCTCGGCTCACTGCAGGCTCCACTCCCAGGTCCACGCCATTCTCCTGCCTCAGCCTCCTGAGTAGCTGGGACTACAGGCGCCTGCCACTATGCCTGGCTAAATTTTTTTTGTATTTTTAGTAGAGATGGGGTTTCACCATGTTAGCCAGGATGGTCTCGATGTCCTGACCTCGTGATCCACCCGCCTCGGCCTCCCAAAGTGCTGGGATCACAGGTGTAAGCCACCGCGCCCGGGCCCCACTTTTTTTTTTTTTTTTTTTGGCTCTCCTTCATGATGGACATGGTGTAGAGTTTGCAACCGAAAGGGAAAAAGGGGCAAAGGTTGGGCAGGTCTGAACCTTTCTCCACTATCATGAATTGGGGAGCAGCCTTTAGAAGGCAGCAGCTACCAGGTTGAGCCTCTCCTCCTCAGGGCAGGTAAGAAGCAGAGAAAGTTGAGACATGGACAAGAGAGGGACTAGGAAGAAGTGTTACCATGGGAACCAGATGGGGTCCTTCAGAAGGCCTCCCACACACCTTGTCTTGCACAGAGCTGATTCTGCTTTAGAGGGGCAGGGAGCGAGACCCCTCTGTGTTCAGTTCCAGCCTGAAAATGATTGGAGGCAGGTGAGGATGGACACCACCAGAGTGGAGTGGGCCCAGTTCTGGGTGGGCCATAGAAAGGCTTACAGTTGGATGGTTTGAAAAATCATTAACCCCTTTTGCTTGAAGGTACATGGAATGTTCTGGAAGGTTCTGGAAGATGCAGCACTCTGGGCCCTTCCTTTTGTCTAAAACCTTCTTGAACTTGCTGCTTCCAGATTCGGGGGGCCCCAGGAATGTTCCTGGCTGTGATCTGAGAGAGAGAACAAACTTGAGGGTCTGCATCGGGAGCTCATGAGAAAGGTCCTACCTATTAGATACCATTTTGCTTTTACAAAACAAAACCAAAGAAGCCTCCAAATAAAACTCACCCCTTTTAATAAAAACAGAGCTCCCTCTTCCTCAAGAAAGTCTATTATGTATATACCTCCATGTTTGGGAATCACTAGCTTCTGCATTTTTCTAACCTTCCCCCTCTTGGTTTCGAAATATGAAACATAGTAACATTAAATGTGCTTTTTCTTTTTCCTAACCAATCAAGGCTCACTGAGCTAAGCAGGCTCCAACCAGTGTGGGCTCAAACCTTCACCACTGAATCGTGTAGTCCCTGCAAAGCCATGGCTAAGAGCTTGCCCCTGACCTCCAAGGCTAGAGAATCGAATGGTTTCTAAGAGACTCAGTTGGACTTGCTGCAGGTTTATCCCAGTGTATACGAGGATTTTACACAAAAGACGGAGTGAAGGAACTGGTGTTACTGTACCAAAGGGCCTCTGGTTGTGTCTAAGCTTGTCATTGCTGTAGACCTCTCGAGAGATTCCCCTTGTCCCACAATGAAAATAAGATTTCACTCAACCTCCCTGCATAAAGTGCAGGCTCTTGCAGCAACATACAATATAGGAATTTTGCAAACTCAAATGCCTACAGGGGCCAGGAAGGTGACACAGAGGTGCAAAGCACCCCCTTTCCAGGAAGAAATTCTCCTGCCCGTTTTTCTGAAAATGCATGGTACCTTTTTACTTTTTTGCTTTCCCTCTTGATGGATGTGGGGTACAGAAATGTTTTTCTGCTATGGGAAAAACGGTGCAAGTGCGTAGATAAAAGGCCTTTTACACTTCACCCCTGTTGGTGGAAGTGCAGCAAACTGGGGAGCGGTGTCTCATCTAAATGGACGAAAATTTTTTTTGTTGTCTTTTTTTTTTTTGAGACAGGGTCTTGGTCTGTCACCTAGGCTGGAGTGCAGTAATGTGATCATAGCTTACTTGAAATCTCAACCTCCCAGGCTCAAGCCATCCTCCCACCTCAGCTTCCCAAGTAGCTGGGACTACAGGTGCGCGCCACCATGCCTGGCTAATTTTTGTATTTTTTGTAGAGATGGGGTTTTGCCATGCTGCCCAGGCTGGTCCTGAACTCCTGGGCTCAAGAGATCCGCCTACCTTGGCCTCCCAAAGTGCTGGGATTACAGTCGTGCACTACTGCGCCTGGCCTCAAAGGGGAAATGCTACTGAGCTGCTCTCACACACTAATGCAGGTATGTGAACTGAATGGTGGCAGATTTTCTTTTTTTTTTTTTTGAGACGGAATTTCACTTTTGTTGCCCAGGCTGGAGTGCAATGGCACTATCTCAGCTCACTGCAACCTCTCCCTCCCGGGTTCAAGTGATTCTCCTGCCTCAGCCTCCTGAGTAGCTGGGATTACAGGAATGCACCACCACATCCGGCTGATTTTTTTGTATTTTTAGCAGAGACGGGGTTTCTCCACGTTGGTCAGGCTAGCCTTGAACTCCCGATCTCAGGTGATCCACCTGCCTCGGTCTCCCAAAGTGCTGGGATTACAGGCGTGAGCCACTGCGCCCAGCAGATTTTCTCATTTTTTGAGATTAGAAATCTGTTTTTATGGGGGCGGTGGCTCATGCCTATAATCTCAGCAGTTTTGGAGGCCGAGGAGGGTGGATCACTTGAGGTCAGGAGTTTGAGAACAGCCTGGCCAACACGGCGAAACCGTCTCTACTAAAAATTCAAAAATTAACCAGGCGTAGTGGCATGTGCCTGTAATCTCAGCTACTTGGGAGGCTAAGGCAGGAGAATCACTTGAACCTAGGAGGTGGAGGTTGCAGTGAGCTGAGATTGTGCCACTGCACTCCAGCCTGGGGGGACAGAGCGAGACTCCACCTCAGAAAAAAAAAAAAAAAGAAATCGGTTCTTATGCCCAAATTTTGAATGTTGGATAAAGTTGTTTTAGGACACTGTGCCAGCCAAGACTGTGGCCTGTGAACCCCAAATCCCAGTCTGCTCTTCGTACTCCTCAAACAGGCCTTCCCCGCCATTTTTTTTTCTGAGATGGAGTCTCACTCTGTCACCCAGGCTGGAGTGCAGTGTCATGATCTTGGCTCACTGCAACCTCGGCCTCCTGGGTTCAAGCTATCCTCCCACCTTGGCCTCCTGAGTAGCTAGGATTATAGGTGTGCGCCACCACGCCTGGCTATTTTTTTTTTTTTGAGATGGAGTCTCGCTCTGTCGCCAGACTGGAGTGCGGTGGCGCAATCTCGGCTCACTGCAACCTCCGTCTCCCGTGTTCAAACGATTCTCCTGCCTCAGCCTCCTGAGTAGCTGGGACTACAGGCGCGTGCCACCACGCCCAGCTAATTTTTTGTATTTTTAGTAGAGATGGGGTTTCACCATGTTGGCCAGGATGGTCTTGATCTCTTGACCTCGCGATCTGCCCACCTCGGCCTCCCAAAGTGCTGGGATTACAGGCGTGAGCCACTGCGCCCAGCCAATGTTTTTTTGTTTTGTTTTTTGAGATGGGAGTCTTGCTCTGTCGCCCAGGCTGGAGTGCAGTGGCGCAATCTTGGCTCACTACAACCTCCGCCTCCCAGGTTCAAGCGATTCTCCTGCCTCAGCTCCTGAGTAGCTAGGATTATAGGCACCCACCATCATGCCCGGCTAATTTTTATATTTTTGTAGAGACAGGGTTTCACCATGTTGGCCAGACTGGTCTTGAACTCCTGACCTCAAGTGATCTGCCCACCTCGGCCTCCCAAAGTGCTGAGATTGCAGGCGTGAGCCAGCCATTTTTTGAGTGTTTATAGTAGAGACAGGGTTTCACCACGTTAGCCAAGCTGGTCTTGAACTCCTGACCTCAAGTGATCTGCCCGCCTCGGCCTCCTAAAGTGCTGGGATTATAGGCAAGAGCCACTGTGCCAGGCCCTGAAACATGCCTTCTTTTGTCTAAAGTGGCTGTTCCCTCTCAGGGCTGAGGATGTGAATGTTAAAGGGACAAGGGCAGGATGGGAGAGCCAACCCACCACAAGACTAGTGACAGGACCCTAGCCTTAAGAGACACTGGTGAGGTGGCTAGATCCATAGCAACGCTGTGACTTCAGGACAGATAGTGAGAGACGAGCTCTCTGCATGCATTGAGCATGTTTGGCCTACACAAGGTCTTGAGATCCAGGCTCAGCTCTCACCATGGTTTGCACACATTAACAGAGGGACACTCAGCTGCTTTGCACAAAACCAGGATGGCTGCAAGCTGGACCTCAGAGCTGAGCTGCTGAGGGCAGGCAAGGTAGGTCTTCTCCCATGATGTTGTTTTTCTTTTTTTTTTTGAGACGGAGTTTCGCTCTTGTTGCCCAGGCTGGAGTGCAATGGCGCAATCCCGGCTCGCCACAGTCTCTGCTTCTCAGGTTCAAGCGATTCTCCTGCCTCAGCCTCCTGAGTAGCTGGGATTACAGGCATGCGCCACCATGCCCAGGTAATTTTGTTGTTTTTAAAAGTAGAGACGGGGTTTCTCCATGTTCATCAGGCTGGTCTTGAACTCCTGACCTCAGGTGATCTGCCCGCCTTGGCCTCCCAAAGTGCTGGGATTACAGAGGTGCGCCACCACGCCCGGCCTGTTTTTCTTTTTAGAGACGAGGTCTTGCTGTGTTGCCCAGGCTACAGTGCAGTAGCTATTCATAGGCGAGATCTTTGTACACTAGTCTTGGACTCCTGGGCTCAAGCAATCCTCCTGCCTCAGCCTCCCAAGTAACTGAGACCACAGGTGCACGCCATTGTGCCGGGCCTTCCCTCATGATCTTCCCCATGGGCAGGTGGCAGCGTGTGACTTCATCATGGCACTGAGGAACTGAGAAGAGGCAAAGGCCAGGACAGGGCCCGCTTTTCTAGTGCACTGAATTCCGGAGTGTGGACTGAGGTAGCACCACCGCTTATCAGCCGTCCCTCTCTCAGCCCGTTTGCACGGGGTCTGGCGACCTTCCAAGAAGCCCAACAGTTTAAAACACAGACCTCTTCCATTTCCAGAAAAGGGAGTGTTGGTGGCCACTCCAAGTCAATTGTGACCCAGTAGGACAGCTCTGTGGCCCTAAGGTAAGCTATTCCTAATCAATTTGGCTCATACAGAGGTGCACTCAATGAATGAAATGCCGGAACCTCAGAAGGAAGAGGGAGAAAGCCTACTTCCTCAACGCTGGGTTCTGTAAAGGGTCATCTCACCCAGCAATAAATAAAGGGCAACAGAAGGGAAAAAGCAGTTTGGCTCAGGAGAAATAAAGTCCCATTCAAGCCCAAAGACACCACCACAATTACCTAGACCTGTGAGCCTTTGGTTCCTGTCTTGAGGCCTCTGTCTCCCCATTTAGGAACCACGCCTGCTGCTCACTCGGCCTCATGCTATATACCCCCCTCCCCACCCCACTGAGCACAGCCTGGGCCAGGCTGGGCCTCTTTACCCTACTCTCCCATCCTAGGTCCAAACTTCTAGGGAGTTTTGTTTCAGTTTGTGAAAAAGAGAAAGGATTAAGGCTGGGCATGTCTGAGCCATCCTCCACAACCAGGAATTATGGAATAGCCCTTAGAAGGCAGGGGCTAAGGTCATGGCCGAGTTCAGCTTCCACTTGCCAGGTAGCAGCAGAGAAAGAAAAGACTCAAGCCCAGTGGGTAGGGGAAAAATGTGACCATGGGAACCTTTTGGGGGTCCTTCAAAAAGTCTCCCATTTTCCTTTCCATGAAGAGCACAGGCTCAGTTTCAGGGCAGGGAGGGAGTGGGGCCCCTCAGAGGTTAGCTCTGGCCTACAAAACCCTGAGGCATAAAGGGATGACACTACGGAGTAGGCCTTGTGCTGGGCCAGGGGAGAGGCTTAGGATTGGATGATGGTTAGTAAACCTTATAGAATACTTTGCTTAGAGTTTCATGGAATGTCCCAGAAGTTTACCTTAGTCTGGACCCACCCCCAGTCTGAACCTTCTGGAACTTTCTATGTACCCCAGGTTTGGGGGCTCACAGGGAACGTTCCTGGCTGGGATCTTGACTGAGAAAACAAACTTCAGAGGTCTATCTCAAGGAGCCCATGCTATTAGACCACTAGTGCTTTACAAACCCACACCGAAAGGCGGCCACCTGTTTCGCTAGAACAAAAAGCCCTTGCCTCACTGTTTCTGTCGTGCCTGCTTTATTGGTTGAGAAGTACTAGTTTCAGAACATTTTGCTAAACTTCACTTCGTGCAGTTTGTTTTTCCAGAAAAAAGAAACTCCACTTCCTGCAGTTTTGTTTTTCCAGAAAAAAGTCTCTGTCTTGTTTTCTAAATATGAAACATAGTAACAATAAATGTTCTTTTAAAAAGTACATATCCCCTCCCCCCAAGTCCAGGCTCACTGAGCCAAACAGGTCTGAACCAGATTGGGCTCAAACCTTTTTTTTTTTTTTTTTTTGAGATAGAGTCTAGCTTTGTAGCCCAGGCTGGAATGCAGTGGCAGGATCGCAGCTCACTGCAACCACGACCTCTCAGGCTCAAGCGATTCTCCCACCTTAGCCTCCTGAGTAGCTGGGACTACAGGCACTTGCTACACCTGGCTAATTTTTGTGATTTTTGTAGAGATGGGGTTTTGCTGTGTTGCCCAGGCTGGTCTCCAACTCCTGAGTCAAGTGATCCACCCGCCTTGGGTGGATCCCAAAGTGTTGTGCCAGGCCCCAGATCTTCACTACTGCATCATATGGTCACTGCAAAGCCTTGAGTAGGGGCATACCCCCAACCTCCAAGGCAACAGACAATCAATGGTTTTCTTTTTTTTTATTATTATTTTCAGGCTAGATTGGCACAATGATGGAATGGTTTTCAAGAGGCCAAGTAGGACCAGCTGTGGGTTTATCCTATTTTACCTAAGGATTTTACACAATACATTGAGTGAGGGAATTGCACGCAATGATTGCACTCAGTAATATACCAAACCACTCCTGGCTTTGTTTAGACCCTAGACTTGGGCCCTCATCCTTCTCGTAGACCTCTTTCGAGGATTTTCCCCTTTTACAGATTACACTCAGTCCTGAGCATAAACACTTGAGCACCTACAATCTCACAGCCAACTCACTGCTGAGTCCAGTGACTCACAGTTAAAAGAGCTACGGCAGCAGCTCTGATCAAAGTGATGACCAACTACTTAACATGAATTAGAAACAGAGCAGAAAAAACAGGCGTTTAGCCAGCTCTGCGTAAAGAACCAAGTCTCCACCTTGAACACCAAGCTCCCCCTGTCCCTCAGTAGTCCTGTGTACTCCCAAAGCCCCCAAATTTATCCCAGCCTCAAGCAGCCCTGTTTAAAAAATTAAGGAAGGGCCTGTGATAAGCACTGCAGTGAAACAGGAATAGGGGACTTAAGCACGGAGTTTGTCACTCTATTTCTGGGAGGGGATGGGCTGCACAGTGTGCAATGGGGCTGGCTGGTAAAGGGAGGACCAGGTGACAGCCACACTGTCCCAAGGATGAACCTAGCCCCGCTAGCGTCATGCTGTAATCCCTGTGGATTAGAACTATGGATAATAGGCTGGGCGCGGTGGCTCATGCCTGCAATCCCAGCACTTTGGGAGGCCGGGCGGGCGGACAGCCTGAGGTCGGCAGTTTGAGACCTCAGTCTGGCCAACATGGTGAAACCCTGTATCTACTAAAAATACAAAAAACTAGCCAGGTGTGGTAGCGGGAGCCTGTAATCCCAGTTACACAGTCAGGAGGCTGAGGCAGGAGAATCGCTTGAACCCGGGAGGTGGAGGTTGCAGTGAACTAAGATCGCACCACTGCACTCCAGCCTGGGCAACAGAGCGCAAGACTCCATCTCAAAAACAAAACAAAACAAAAAATCCCCCCAAAACTATGGATAATAAAGCATGACAGACCTCAAGATGCCAAATGATTTTCTCCTCTGCTGTCATGCCCACCGAATAACTTCTCCAAGGTCACACATTAAATATGGGCACAGGAACACTCATTCCTATGCTCAATGACTTTTTCTCACTCCCACATGCTATCAACAGAAGGGGGAGTGCCCCAGGGGGCTGACCTTAGCGGGAGGAATGGCAGGCTCTCCACCGATCCCATTCTTACCCTGGACCAGGTCTCACCTTCGGCTTGGGGAAGTCACAGAAAGACAAGTTTCGTACAACCCCGGACCTTTTCTTTTGGCAGCCAACAATTGGTCACATTGCACATTTCAAGGTTACAGAGGAGGCCCACCGTACACACGCGGGGCAGGAACAGATAAATCTTGCTCGGGGCTTTACAATAAAGCTACAGCGAGTGTTCCAGAAGTTGACCACATCTGGAAGCAGGAAGACAGACTCTGGAAGAAGCACTCTAGAGACTCCAGAAACTCCTTCACTCCTGGGCTTTCGAGACTCTTCAGCGTGGGGCCTCTTTCTCAGACATCGAAAGGCCGGCCTCCTTTTCTGGACCATAGTGGAGCGATGTGCAGGTCATCAGCTAAGCTGGGCGAGTCGGGGAGGGCAGGGGGAGTACAGTTCCTTCGGATCCCAGCAGAGGTAGACTATCAATGGCCAAGGGTTCAGAGACAGGAAAAAAGGCCTTTTTGGGGGGGTTGGCTGGAGACACTCCCTTTTCCTCCTCTCTCCGATTAAATATAAAAGCCGATGATGATGAAGATTGAGAAGATGAGGAAAATGGCAGCGGTGTCTCGGGTATCCTCCCAGCGGAGGCCTTTCAGGGACCGATACTCCTGCCGTTTGCGAAGGGCCTCCCGCCGGGCCCTCAGGCGCCGTTCCCGCTCCAGTTGTTCCCCGTAGTGGGCCTGGTAGAAGGCGTCAAAGTTGAACATCGTGCGGTTGGCGCCGGGGGCGGCCCGAGAACCGTCGTGGGTCCGAGAGGTGGGCGGCGGGGTACGCGGCGAGCTGGGGTCGGGTGCGGGTGTCCTGGAGGGCCGGACGCCAGGTCCGCGCAGGTCCTCGTCGCTGAGCAGGCCGCGATCATACTTGCGACGGAGGGTGGCA